>NC_088284.1:100078105-100378489 GCF_036013445.1 Caloenas nicobarica | reverse complement strand
GTATCATATTTATTTATTCTGGTAGGTAAAAGAAGAAAAAAAAAAAGAGTTTATATTCATTTCCGAAAAGCTGCAGCATGATGCTATGTACCAATTGTGCCGGTCCTGCTTTCTGTAAAATTATTGGCTGTTTTCATACTCCACTAATAAAAAAGAAAAAAAAAATCAAGGAAAATTTATTTTACAAATCTTTCATTAACAACTTCTCAAGCTGACGGCAGGGATGTCAATGCAATCAGGCTGACCTGTTTTGTACCGAAGTCGTGCCACTGGTGGGCTATGGGGTGTCTTCTAGTGCAGAAAACCTGGACATAGGGTGTGGGTCAGGTCACGGTGCCCACATCATGCTTCCCTGCCTGGCCTCACATCACCACCACGTCCCAGCCCATGGTGACAAGTGCCATCGCCTCTCAGCCGGGGGAGGCTGGGACCACACAGAAAGGTCTGCATGAGGAGGTGCAAAATAATCAACCTCTTGCTGTTGGGGTCATTGTCTCCACCTGGGGTGGCAGGTGAAAAGCCCGTTTGGCTGTAAGACACTGAAGTAATTGCTCCAGTACCTTGTGCATCTTCCAGCAGAAGCCAGGAGACAAATTCTTGCCTGATTAGGTGGTTATGGGAAAGAATTGACCAGAGAGCTTGTCTTTAAGGACAGCAGTGCAGGATAAATTCGACCATTTTCAAACGATTGGGGCTTTCCTGCAACTTTGGGGATGTTTCTGTTCCTTTGATGGAAGACCTGTCAGCTTTTCCAGGTCTAGCCATGGTGGGCCATGCTCAAGAAGATGGCAGAGAAGCTTCTACAAGGCTTGTTTCTCTACCATGTGACTCTTTCAGGGTTAGTTTGAACATTGCCTGGATGATGAAACTTCTGTTTGGGCAAGAAGTTGCTAGTGGTGTCAAGGGCTTTCCATCTTGGCTACAGACCTAATTTGATGTGTGATGAAGCTGACAGAAAAGTCATCTGACAATGAAACTCTTGAATGAGATTATTCAATTTCAGAACATTGTCCCTCACCAAACTTGACCAATGTGATTTCTTAGTTTCTTTTTCCAACTGTAGAAATATTGTAGACAAAAAAAAACGCAGTAGAGAAAAAGTCATCAGGAAGGAAAAGCAAGTGCATTTGTAAGAATGATTAATAACTTCTCTGGCATTCTCAAGAAAAGTGACTTTCTCTTAAACCAAGCAGAGACCAGGAACAGTGGGAATGTGGGCAAAGCCTGGAAACATCCCTGCCTGAAATATTTTTAGTTCTAAGTTTTTGGACTTGGTTCCATCAGTGCCTTCGAGGACCATTTGATCACATGCACCCACAATATCGGCCAGCCACAATTGTCCTAGTCTGCAACCCTTGCTATTTCTTTCCACAATAAGGGAAATATTAATCACCAGATCTCCTTTTTCACTGCAGTTACAGGTTTGCTTTGAATATTAAAAGCCCTGTGGGTAAGGAGAGCCTGTGACCTTCAAGGCCACCAAGTAGTTCTAGTAAATTCTTGCCTCAAACAAGAGGTAAATGAATGGATGAGCCATGATCACATTCTTGCACACAGTTATCTGCAATTAATAATAAGACCTGATTTTTCCCCACACACAAGGTTGATGAGATGAAGTCAGCAACCTGCTAAAACTGGAACCCAAACTTGCAGGAAGTTTAAGGTGATGTTTTGGCCTTAAAGACCATGTCCTAAAGTTATGGGGAGGTTTGTTCCAGAAAAATACAATGTGAGGGGAAAAATAAGATTTGAAAGAGCTTCAGAGCTCAGTATTAACTGCACATGTGGCATTTTGATCCATTTCCATAAAGCATAACATAATATTTGCTAAAGAAGGAGGAGGAGGAAGGGGAAAAAAAAGACCACAGTTAATATTCTCCTTCGGATCCCCCATTTGCTGATTACTCTGCAAGCTGTGTAATTGGGTGTCTCTGGCAATATGATGAAATGTGCCACAAACATCAAAAAATGGTGCTATATTAAATCTGCTTTTCATAATCTCTTCTCATTTCCCAGACCTGAGACATTTTATTCAATTTTTCCTGACTAAGTTGATATGTAAAGCCATATAAACACATCAATGCAAATAAATACATATATATTTTTCAAATGCTCATCGAAATGCACTCATTACAAAGATTTGCATCAAGGCTCTCTCACATCACTGTTAGCCAAAGAAACTCATTTTTTTAAACGTTGCATTATTTTTAAGAATAGTTTGTGGAACTACAGGCTACCTCTTTGTATTTCATTAACAAGCCCAACTCTATCTATCATGTTTCAGCCTTATCTTACCTGATTAGAAAATCATTTTCTTATTTGCATTAAGGGGAAAAATCTATGCAAAGTCACCATAATGTTATTCAAGCCCCGGAATAGTGGTGAAGATCCTATTACACACTGGGACTGGTGCAGTTTTCAGGAGCTGCAAGTCCAGAAGGGACCACGCTGGTCTTTTATTTTTAACCTGCTGCAAGGCACATGTCAGACAACCCTATCTCGCCTTTGACAAAGCAAACATTAATAATGCCTAAGTGACTTAAATACCTGCAACTTTTGTCCATACATCATTTGAGGCTTTTGCATACATTTCACTTGGTGTCTTCAGGATCTGTAGCCTCTTTTTTTTGATGAAGGCTGGCTTTTTTCTCAGCCCTGGGAAATTTTTCAGCTCCATCCCTCTGGTCTCTCCCACTGCCAGGTATGGTCAGCTCAGCATCCCCAGGCGAGCGTGACTCCCCGGTGGGATGAAGCTCAGCCTTTCTGCCATCAGACTGCAGCCCATCATTTGCCTTTTGCAGCTGATGAGGAAAATATTTTCATTCCTGTAGTGGCAGGGTAGTGTCCAAGTGCAGAAGGGGTAGGACTGCATCTCACCTACACGAGGTTTCTCAGATCAGACCCAGAGCCTGGAAGGTGTTTAGCTGTCTAACTTCCACAGAAGTCAACAGATGTCAGCAAAATAGTTTTCTCCTAGCCCTGATTCACCAAGGACCCATCCGGGCAGTTCAGCCAAGACCTGTGATTAGTTCCAGTCTCACCTCCTTTCTGCAGGACTGGGAGCAGGGTGTCTGTATTGCATCCCTTGCAGCCCTAATACTGCTTCTTTTTCACAAACCTGCACCCCGAGTCGTTTTCCTGGCAGAGGCAGGGCAGTGCTGGGACAAGCCAAGTGTGTTCCTCAACTTTGCTTTTTCTGGAAGCCACCTGACCCGAGGCGATGTTCCCAGACCTTTGAGCTTTCAGCAACATCCACTCTGCAGGGTTCTGCAAATCACCTTCCTGACAAGTGCTGAGCAGGAAATGCAGAGACCTAAAGCAAAGTTAATTCACTCACACACAGAGCCAAAAAAGCATATCCAGTAAATCAGCAAGGTACAGATTTCCTTCAGTTTGGCTTTCTTTCTCAAACACATTCTCTTTGCATTAGTAAAGCGAAATATCAGAGTGCTGGACCGCACCATATCCACAAGAAAACACATGGGCAAACTGATAAAGAGGAGTGTGAGGTTATTTCAATAAACATAACAAAAAGTCCAATAAAGGATTATGTTGGTAGCATTTTTCATCTCCTTGGAGATCAAACTTCCTCCTTCTGTTTTTCATAGACACTGTAGTGGAAAAATACATCACACAATGAGTGGTCCGCTTTGGGACATAACTGAGAAATCTGGGTAGGTTCGTAACAGCCAGCATAAACCGATTTAAACTGACATAAGGTGCTCCATGTTGGTGACACTGTCTGGACAGCACTGGTTTCCACTCCACCATTGTTGAGCTCCCAGCACAGTCTGCAAAGCCCCTCAGATTATGGAGTTGTTCCTCTTGCACAGGGGAGAACCAGGACACTGAATGAACAAACCCAAGGTCACTCCATCACCTGCAGAGCAAACTGAGGAGGTCCCCTTTACAGAGTGCATCATTAACTGGGAGACTCCTTTCCACAGGACACTTGGAAGCTAAAGGTTACATGGTATTGGACATGGGGGTTGGATCTGACTGGAGCTCTTCCATATGAAATAATGCCCATGGGATTCACACCAACATCAGGTGAAGTACCTGCTATTCCCAGACTGACTGTGGAGCTCTCATTTTTTCACAGTTAAACTCGACACCACTGTTTACTGTAGAGGCAGCTGCAAGCACAGTTTAATCCCAAGTACAATATTTATGCTAATTTCCCCATTATTTCTTTCTTATGGCATCAGTTAATAGGTCATGAGCACCATAAAGGCTATATGAGTTAAACCAACTGGTCCATCTCAGTGGTTTGGTGGCCATGGCCAGGGTGGCTGTCGGGGCCAGGAGACCATCTCTCCAAGGATGCCATAAAAAGGAGTAGAGAAAAACAAAGCAGTTCTGAAGCTGGCTTAAAATCTCCATGCAGGTTTTCACAGCTACCGCGGGAAACACTTGGGAAAATCTGAAATCCACTGCGTTACCCTAGAAAAACCTTTGCTGGAGGATTTTCATGTGTATGGTCTCGTTTTTTAGATTAAAAATGAACATTCCTCTAACAAGATAAATCAGTTACCTAGTGGAAGCAGCTCAGCTCCCTTCAGCTTGTGGTTGTTGAAGGGAAAACAAACAAATAAACAAACAAAACAAAAAAACCCCACCACACCAAAACCACCACCAACAACCAAACCAAACAATCAAAAAAATAAAAAACCCCAACTACTCAAAAGTTATGCATCAGCTTTAGTTTTGCGTCATGTTAACAAAAAAAAATCTCCTCTGACACCTCCTGTAGTCCAGCCTCCTCCCTTCCCCAAGTAAAATTGGGAACCATCAAGTAAAAACTCCTTGTGATTGCCCTGTGGAGACCACCAAAGATGAAACTCTTCCCCCGAGAGATTATCAGCCCTAGACAGACCCACACGTGGAATTAAGGACATATTTATTGCTGCGTCAAGAGGAGAAGCCTCACAGCTTCCTGAAGACCAGCCCTCTCCCCCCAGCTAAGCTATCCAATGTATTTGCCTCACCTCCCCATAACAGGTAGCTTACAGGACCAAAAAAAAAAAAATCTCCACTCTGAAACATGAGATATCTCTCAAACCCTCAATAACATCTTAATTTCCTCTTGTGCTTTCTGTGCTGGAGACAATTATTCAGGCAGGAATGTTTCTGAATTAAGACAAAAAATATTACATTAGTGGGGAACAATGGAGAGGAGACCTGATGGAGCAGAAGAAGTGAATTAGTTTTGCCTTCAGAGACACCCACAGAGAAAAGAAAGGTGTCTTAGTTGTCTCAAAGTAATTCCTCTTTGCATGGAGCTCCTCTATATAGCTTAAACAAAGAGAGATGAGAGATGTGCTTTTGATTTCAGCCCCATTTCCCCAATTCTGTTTGTTTGCTTTGCTTCCACCTGCGTTTTAAAGTCCCTCCACCTCCCAGGACGTTTGCAGGGCTCTGTTACCTGCAGGAATGTGTCACGTCTCCATCAGGTCTCAGCACAAGAGTCAGGGCTGCAGTAGGGGGCTTCACATGTGCCCACGTTCCTTCAGCTTTTAGAAAGGATGAGAGGGAAGAGGGGAAAGAAAATAAAAGTGTCAACCAAGACGGAGCTCTCGCATTTTCAGAATTGGAAATTTAAGGACAAATTAACCTAGGGTACCCAAAAGCAGCAGAGAGGGATGCAGGGGTAAGCAAGGGGGAATGGGAAAGCAAGGAAAGGAGAAGAGCTTTTCACACAGGGAATCTGGAAGGGCTGAAATCCCAAGTAACTAGAATTTTATCTAAATGCTTTTTAGGTCCAAACAGATTATCACATATTTTTCCTCATTTCACTTAATTTTTAACTGAAAAAAAACAAAGAAAACATTTCTTTTATCACTAAGGCAAACTTTGCTAGAGGACCATTTGTTTTTTCTTCTCCCAACAATACCTGAAAAAATCACTGCAGTCCTGCCAAAAAACGCCCCCAGAACCCCCCCAACCCCCCCTCCACAAACAAACAAACAAACAAACAAACAAACAAAAATAAAACAAAACCCCTGCTTTTCATTCACCTTTACTTGAAAAAAATGTTGAAGTTAAGCCCTCAAAGCCTGAATTGGGACTTCAGTGCAGCCCCTCCAGTTGGCCTTTAAAACACTGCTTTTTGGCACATCTCTGGGGGAACGAGGGGCTCCGATCTGCTGAACTTTCAGGCTGTCAGGCTGAACAAAAGCGAGCACGGCTTTTTTTCTTGAGGATGAAGTAGAACACACACCAGCTAGGACGTCTTGTACATTGAAAAATTCCTGTGCTGTCACGCTTAACTAATAAATTGTCAAGCTATGTAAACAGGGCCAGAGATGCTATTTATTTATTTGTTTAAAAGGCGGCGGCGGGGGGGAAAACAGCTTGTCTGCAGGTTGCTTGCCAAATGCTTGTCAAGTGGTGGTGGGAAGGAAAAATCAACACCAAAGGAGTTTAAAGACAAAATATTAAGAACTCCAAATTGGGTGAAAATTGCTTTCTGACAGATATCACCTATTGCAAACAAGACAGAAATACAAGTAATCTTGTAAAATGAAAGCCAAGGACAGACTTGTACCTGCCTTAGATGAATAAGTATCCCATTATCTTGAAGAATGAGGGCCTCGGGCTGTGATTATGCTGCTATTGTATTCTAAACAGCATGGTTTGTCAAATGGAATAAATCCTACCAAAATCAAATAAAAAAGGAACCTAATTTAAAGCCCAGCACAAAATTTATTATTTTGTTTAATGTCACCCTCTCGCTGTTACTGATTATTGGGCAAATAGCACCATGTTTAAGCATGTGTTTAGAGTCGCCTGTCCCCGTCGCAGGTTCCCGGCTGTCACCCTGACTGTCACCCAGTGCCACCAAGCTGTTTGCTGCCACCACTAGACACTGCCAAGCTCACCTGCCTTAGCCTAGATGGCCACAGGAGAGGCCAGCATCATGGGCAAAGAAATTCAATATTTGGGTTTTACTTGGATGAGTCTAGCGGTGACTTGGAGTGACACAATGAAGAGCACTTTGCACCATAGTGGCAGTGCCAAACCAACCAGGAGCTAGGGGCAGACAGTTGCATCGTAAATTTATGAGGTAGAAGAAAATTTCTCACTAATCTTTTCTTTTATGAATTTGGCATAACAGCCCACCTCCCATAAATTCTTGAAAAGGTTTCTCCTCTTTCAAAGGTACCATCCATCGTTGTGTGATGTTTCAACCTTGGTTAAAAAAAGAAAAGTGACTAAAAGGGCCAAACAGATTATATAGATTATTAGGTGTTCTAGAATAATAATACTTGATATCGCTTTGACACGGCTTTGAAGGTGCTCTAAGTTCCTCAGCTGTGAAAGGAAGCTGATAATACTGCTTTTAACTAGCATCATCAACTCATCATGTTTACACTTGTAAAAACCCTGGAGTTACATAAAAAACACTGACCCAGGACCAGAATGGGAGAAGGAATATGTGAGTGATACAACTGGACATTGACCACCGAGCATCTTTTGCCCAAACAAGCCCTCATGATCCTCTCTTCTGTTCTCATAACCCTGTCTCTTTGTGCTCGCCTTGAATGAGGAGCAATTGTTCATATTCTGGTACTTTAACTGACTGAGGTGTATTGGAAATATAAGTTTTAATTGCAAAAATACAGCAGTTTGTCAGCTCCTTGGGACAGGAGCTCTTGTGGAGTGCAAGTAGATGGCCCTCACACAACAAGGACTGATCGTAGCAGGGAGCGACATGACAAAGTCCAGGAGTAATGGCGAGGAATGATGGATTCAAAGAGTCAAAAAAAAAAAAAGGGCACATTTTATTTAGGCAAAGTTCCAGTTGAAATCAATAAGAACTACAGAATGTAACCTCGTAGTTTGACTTGAAAGCATTATTTCTTAAGGACTGTGAAAAACAGAGCAATTTAAAAAATCTAATTTATTTTACATCATTTTTGGTGGGCTATTTAACTTTCCTGAACCTTATTGCTTTTGGACATGGTAATGTCATTCACTCCCTGTTTCATGCAAGTTTCACAGTATTGCAAATCACAAGCATCAAGAAAGTTACTTGTGAGTCCCTAAAACAATTAATGAGATTTTGTCATGTAGATAGAGGACTCCTTGACTTCAGCATTTGGCTGTCAAATTTCTGTAAACCACAAGGGAGAAATTTATCTAAAAGCTGAGATGCTTTCATATTCACAGGGTTCCAGGATCTGGGGTTTAACCCCTTTGGCTTTCATGTCCCTCACTCTCCAAATATTGCAAACTCTGGGGAAACAGTTCCTCTTGCTGAATTTCTGTTGCTTCTGCTGAGCGCTTGTTAGCCAACAGGTCTCCCGACAAATTTTTCCTGATACTTTAAAACAGTGAAGGGCTACGGAAAAATGCAAACCCTTGCTATAGAATAGCTACATGTAGTCATGACCCAGAAAGCTAATTTGTTCCTTTCCCCAGCTATTTTGATTAGCCCAGAAACTATATTACCTGCAAGGCTTCCTTTTCCAACACTAACCAGAAATGATGGCAAGGTTTCTGTTTGCTTTGTGTGGAACAAGTGAAAAACATTCCATGCCCACATAGTCTAAATACATTAATCAAAGGAGACCCAGATTTCCCTACATGAATCTGAGTATCTTACCAGAAACACTTCTTTCTGCTGGGACATACACATGGGTGCCTCTGGTGTGTCCCATGTTGGGAAAGGTGAGGACATTGGCCCCTTCAAAATCTTTACTATTATAAGGTCCTAAATTGTAAAAAAAAGACAAAAGCATCTTACAGATGGCAACACCAAAAGTCTATATGCCCTTAGCTTTCTGAAATGTGCACAAAACGATTTCCCAGGGGAATTTAATACTATTTGATTCCATTGCCCAGGCAAGCTCAGTGTGTTTGTGTTTTTGTTTATATGAAAGTAGCTTCAAAAGTTTCCAAAATTTCTTCTCTTTCAGAAGTACTTTTACCTCTATTGGTTTTCAAAATACACTCCTTTTTTTTTTTCCCCCCTCCTTATTTCCAAATTCTTCTGCTTTTCTGGAACTTCTGTTTCCTATCATCTGGAACATTCAGAAGCAAACCCCGAATATTTCCAATTAAGTTCCCACCAGAATGCCAATCCCATTAAAAAAAAAAAAATAAATAAGAAAAATTAAAAACAACAATAACAACAACAAGAATGTGTCCAGTGAAAGCCATGAAATCCAATGAAAAGAAAAATCGAGAAAATGAGCTTGGGACTTTCAAAAGAAAATAGTCTCCCCCTAATGTAGAGGTTTGCACCTTAAAATCCTCCAGACACTTCAGCATTAACCACCATTGGCTTTTTTTATTATTATTATTATTATTTTTCCCAAGCAACGGGGCTGCCTGCCCACGACACCCCTGACCCCCTCTCCCAGCCTCCGCACCATGGGGTGAAGCTTGCGAGAACCCACCTCCCCATTCAGGGCCACGATTGTCCTCTCTCTGCCAGGCTGAAAGGCCCGTGCGGAGGGGAGGGAAGGAGGAGAGAAGAATCCAAAGGCATTCTGGCACCCCGGCCCGATAAGAAACTTTAGCCCTATTCAGCATTTGACAACCGCTTGTAGAATATGATCTTAATCCTGTTTCTAACATTCTTTCGCCCTTCGGCCGCCCTATTCCAGGCTGTATTCTTCTACCAGTCGCTTTAGCAAATCCCCCAAATAGAATTACTGTGGGGAAGATAAACATCAAAGGGAAATTCAAGTAATCTACAGTAGGTTCACACAGGAGGGGAAAGAGGGGCAGGTGGGGGCTGGTGACAAGGGCTGGCTCTCCCCTTGCCCTGTGTCCTTTTCTGGTGGCATTCCTAAGGGCTGGCTCTCTGCAGAGCGGCCCCACAAACCTTCTCAGCAGCCTGGGTTTTTTAGTATTTTTTTTATCCTGCTTAAGGCTTTTTTTTTTTTCTCCTTGGGAGGATGAGAGTCCGGTGGTGCAAAGTGCTGTACGTAGCTCTTGTGTGTAAAAATAAGCGTTTCCTCAGAGAGGTGCATCACCTAAGTGGAGAAGATGGAGGTGGGAGAAGGAGATGACATTTTCCCGGTAGGAAGCAGAAACAGCGAGACACCGAGGGACTTTCCCAGCAGCACACAAGAAGTCTGCTGTAGAAATTAAATGAGTGACCATGATTTGGGAGCTCCCAGCAATTCCCATCAGAAGCAGAAGCCTTCAGCACTCAGAGACACGTAAGTCCCGTGGCCTGCCCTAAAACAGCACCATGTGCTATGTCTCCAGGGATATGGAAAAGGTAGGATTCTGAGGACAATGTCAGTGTCTCCATCTTGTCTCACTTCACTCCTCTAGAAACCAGGGACCGGCTTTCTGCTTACTGTACAGTTAATGAAGAAGGATGAGTTCCTACCAACCCCAACTTCAGATGCTGTCTAGCATGACCAAGGTGCGGTATGGACCAGATGTGCTCCAAAGACCCCTTCCAATCCAAATTATTGCTCTACATATTATGATTCAAGAGGAACTGCCTTACAAGAAGACACAGAAAATTTGAATCTTTAAAGAGACTTCATATAATTGGGAGAGCTAAGTTATCCCCAGTACTGCAAAAGCATCCCTTAACTAACTGTCCCAGGATCACCATCTTCCATGCTGGCTCTGCTTCCCAGTTATGTTCACACTAGCTCCATCAACACCTTCTTCCTAGCCCTAGCTAGCACCTGCAGTTGACAGCTGCTCCAAGAAGTGCACAAAGGTGATGGAGTCAAACTTTTCTTGTATAAGATGATGGTATGGCAAGGGACAAAAGCCACTAGATGCAGCTTGGGGGATTAGGACTGAACATTAGGAATTCCTGGCTGTGACAGTTGTACAGCCCTGAGGCAGGACACCAGAGTTGGGGTATCTCTGTCCTTGGATGATTTCAAAACTTGGCTAGACACAGCTGTGGCCAACCTGATCTGGTGTTGGCAACAGCCTTGCTCCAGATAGGAAGGTGGTCTGAAGAGCCCAGAGATGCCCCAGCACTACCCAAGCAAGTTCCTCAGTTGTCCATGGGCCAAGTGTTTAAAAAGCAGTTTTATTTGGAGAAGAAAAAAAAAAAAAAAAGAAGTTGTGCAAGAGCACTACTGCGAGTAAAAATCTGATCATCTATAAAAGAATAGAGACACCTAAAAATAGAGCTCCCACCATCCACGCTAAAGGATTAATTTCATTTGAGAAACAGAGCAGACTTGACCTTGAGCAAGTCAAAGATGCCTGTCTCGCTGCTGTGTCCACTGCCCTATTATGTGTGGTTTGGAGAAAAGGCTTCACATTCTTAGTTTGTCAAAGGAGGCTGCATATCATTGTACATTCATTGATGCTCTAGATTCACAGCTCATCAGATTTAACCCAAACCTCAAGAACCCAGCTGGATTGCAATGGATCATGAGGGTATGAGCTATAGTAGAGTCTTTACAGCTCTCCTCTCTTGCAATTACACGTAAAAAAATGTTTTAGTCAATGCAGAAAAGCCTTTGGATAGCACACTGATGAAGACGGCCACCTTATATTGGTTATTTTGCTTTCTTTTAAATCATTTCATGGTTTTGGCATCTCACCACTGCAGAGAAAGATGCATGGAGGGAGGAGACACATTCCACATTTTCATAACACTCAACAAGAGGCAAAAATCACCAAAGAGTGTGCCATTTTCTGCCTACACAACTGCTGTCACGGATTTTCAGTGTAGCTGCTTGATTTAAGCCATATGATACTCATGAGATACTTTTACAACCATGGAAAACCCTGATAGAGCCCATAGAACATGCGGATGCACCTTCTCTCTGCTCATCTCTGGTTAGACCTGAGATGGAAAACTGTGTCTGGTTTTGAGCACCACTTCAAGAAATATGTGTATTAGCTGGAGAGAGTCCAGAGAAAAACAACGAGAAAAACTGGAATACAGCATCCATAAAGAAAAATTAAGACGATTGATGTTGTGTAACCTGGAGAGAGAAAAGCAAAGGGAGCTTCAGATATATACCCGCTTTAACTACAGAAAGGGCTGTTATAGAGCAGGAACGAGTCCCTTCACTGTGTTGTCAGAAAACCAGGCAAGCCCCAGGCTTCGAAATATATTTTTTTAATTTTGCTGATCAGAGTATATCTGGGGTTTTATACTCTACGAGAAGTTCCTTGGTCTCATATCTCTTTGGGATACATGCTCTCTCCCATGCCATTTGATATGTTGGGAATAATTATCTACTTCTTACACTTTGTGTGGCTTGGGGACTCACTGATTGCTAGACAGGTCCCCAGACCTCCATTCCAGCTTCATAACCTAGTCTGTCACCCTGCACAACACAAGCCAAAGGATTTTGGTGAATTAACTCCCCCTCGAAACTGGGAATCCATCTGCTGGTGCAAAGTCTGCCAACAAGGAGGTATCCTCCAGCTCACCTTCAGCAAGCAGTTACGGTGGTTAATTACCCCCACAGTCCATGTTAATCTCGCTATGAGATCCTAAGGCTCATACCTCCTTCTCAGGTTGCTTGAGATTTCACCCCTGATTGCTGATGGCATCCATAGTCCTGCTGATTATGAAAAGCTCAGCTAGATCAGTTGCACAGAGAGGCTTAAGTGTTTCCAAGACCATAATGAAAATTCCTTTCTGCAGAAACTGTGACCCAGACATGAAACCCAACCCTCAGCAGGAGACTTCTAATTTCATAGGAAACAAAAGGCAAGCACACTAAAAAAAAATTGTCACTCTCTTGGAGAATGGGGATTTATCATTCAGGTGCGAAGTGCTCCATCAGCCTCCACACATTGGTTTACTTAGGGATGTTTTTCTTAGGATTTATTTTAAATCAACAGAATGGGTTTGGGAACAGTTTGTGTCTGACGTGTCTGGACAATGGGACAATCAAAATGTTGAGCAGTTTTCAGCATCCAAGGCTCCTTTCCTGAGGACTTTTCTGAAAGTGTTTATTTGGACTTGAGGACTAGTTTGTTGAAGATTTAGGAGATGGGGTGGTGGCCACACATCACTTGCCTAGATGGTGTCACTAGGCAGAGAAAATACCCAAGGGGAGCACATCCTATCCAGAGAGATGGGGCATTCAGCCACCTCAACCATCAGCTCCGTTTGTTGTTTATCTGATGGCAACTGCATTCACCAGCAACCGCTCTATATGTCCTAGAAGCACCTCCATGCCTGGCTTGATGTCAGGACGAACAAGCCCAGCACTAAAACTTCCACCACATGGAAAAGAGTAAAAATATCTGGGTATAAATTGCTACATTTTTCGTCCATGGCAATGCTAGCTCTGGTTTACATTTAAGTAGAAAAATATGCCACCGAAGTCTGTGCCTAAAGTAAAAAATACCTTGTAGAAATCCTCACATCCGCTCCCATGAGTTTAACAGACAGTAGGAGAAACCAGAAAAGGTGTGACATGGTACAGTCCCTGTATTGACACCACAGCTTTGTGTTTTAGAGTCCCAATTCACTTTTTTCCGTGCGTTTGCCTAGTGACCTCTCTGTTATATCCCTTCTCAAGTGGGGCAAAAGCAAGAAAGTGTCCGTATTCAAAGTGCCGTAGAAATGGGTTATGAATTTGGGCACCCACTGCGTTCAACACGAGAGATGCTTTTGTACAGCCAGGCTCAGGACTGATCCTGCATGTTCGTGCTCAGTATATTCAGGCTGAGCACCACTTCCATCTCCAGATAAGTCCCAGGATCCCACTGTATTCCCACTCCCTTTTCCCCAGAAAAGTGGTTGAAGAGGAGAGTCGGAGGAATAGGATTTAGGGGAAGCAAAGCACCCATGTGCTGCACAGTGTGATCACAGCTGCAAGGATGACCTCTTGCTGGTGAGGGTCTCACCCTTTCTCCACACCAGACCATTGCAAAATCAGCTTCTGGGTGGACTCTGCTTCTCATTTATTTCTCCTGGGCGTGTCCATGCTTCCTCACTATGAAGCTTGCAAAATTTTAGTTCGTTCTTTGATAAGTTCCAATTAAATGGCTTTTCAATCAGTTTGATTGCAAGTGCTCTTGCCAGAAGTGCATCACACCCATGAAATCAGGAATTTCCTGCAGGATAGCTACTTTCCAAAAAAAAAATTTGGATTTTCTCTTGGAAAACGATCAGTTCAAAACCAGAAGTATTCAGCCTTGTAGCCAACATTTTCCTTTTTATTTCTTCCAGAATTTGGAGTAGATTCCCTCCTCCTAAAATTTTGTTCTCAACAAAATATTTCATGGATAAAAAGCAAACCAAAAGCACTCTGCCCTGGCTCAGAGTTCAAACAGACGGGAATTTTCACACAGCCCAGACCTGGGGCTTGGAAAGGCTCTGGCTTCTTGGCAAAGCCCGTTCAGTAAAGGAGTTCAGAGTGCCCACGTCTGTCCGGAGCACATCTACAACTAGTTTAACACTGGGAAGGTGTGACGGATGCACTCAATGCTCCCTGTGACAGGAGGCTAACCTGGTTCAAATAATTTCTAATACAGATCTGCCGAGGTTTTCCTTTGTAGCAAATAACTATTTTTTTTAGCAACAGCTACCAAGAGACATACTTTCAGGGTTGCTTCTTTCCCCCTTTCTCAGCTTCTTGAGGATCAAGTCATGATTTTATGTGCATCATGTTTTTTCCCTCATTTGACACCCACCAGTCCAGAGGATCACTGTGATTTATTTCAGCAACAAGGGTGCACTCGGTGTTTATTCACCCAACCAGATTGCTGCAAGACAGAAGAGCTGGGCTGTGCTCCCCCCTGCTCCTAGTGCTGAGAGATTAGATGGGGAAGCCAGATAGCCTGGCTCTGGAAGCCAGCAAATGAGCAACCCTAAATACCTTCCTACACCCAGTGACCGTAAGTCCTTGGCAGCGACTGGTCCTTGTGGGATAATGCCAGGAATAGGCATATTAAGCACATGAATGTTAAGTCCTAATTCATCTCTTTAATGTTGTACAGTAGCAGGACTGTACTCTCCCGCTGTGGTGTAATTTCACGCTGAGGAGTCTGATGTGGCTTCCTGCAGACTGATCCTTTATGGATCAGAAAATTCACTTTCTCTTTGTGTTAGAGGGCCCAGAGATTATCTTATTAACCACCTCCATGCCAGCAGAGATTAAACATTGGACTCTGCCTCTTCTGAGGACTCCTTTTAGTGTTTCTTTCCCCCTCCCATCAGTTCACATTACAGAGGTGAAGAACATTCAGACCTGAACCCTCTACCAGCAGGTCCCACACTTACGTGAGCAGATGGGCTATTTTGCATTTTCTTAGCTCAAAGGCGACACTGGCCTTGCTTGAACCCTAGATCAGTTTAAACAGCTTGGTGCATCTATGTTAGGGCTCCTACATCCCCTTTCCACATTCTTTTCTCCTCTCCTTCCCCCAAAAGAGGTGATGTGTAAACTCCTTCAGAGTGATGCTCTGAAGGTACCAGCAGCCCCCGAGCTGCTAGCTCAGCTGCAGGAGTGGGTCCACCCTGGGGGTTACACTCTGCAGGACCTGGCAAGCTGGAGGAAAGGCTTCTTCCCTTCTACCGTCTCAATCCACCAGACTCCTGCACTGACTTCACAAACACCTCCAGACCGCGCCATGGGGACAGCAAGATGTGGCGGTGACCAGCTAGGATGTTCCTGTAGCCTCTACAGGCGTCAGGCACTGCACACAGGTCAGGGAGGGGCTGCAAGAGAGAAGGCAGAAACCCAAATATGTTCTCAGATGCTCCTCATGATGGAGGATTTTCCAATCTGAGGAGACAAAAGCCTTCTGCTTTCACCACCAGACCATGTCTGCCTCTCTGAATGATGCCAGAGGGCCACCCTGTAACCATGTCCCAGCATGTAACAGCGGATGATAGTTTATAATCTCATTTTCTGGGCTGGCTGCCCCTCTGGTGCCCCTCATGCTCCATGTAAATCATCTGGAGTTGATTTTCTTTGGCTTGCAGGGCTGTTCTTCCCTCCTCTGCTTCTAAAAGGCTCCTGGCTAAGCAAGGAGCTAGTTGGTGAAGAGAGTCCCAGGAAAGTCCCACAAAACAATTGCAATTCAGTCTTAATTGGACAAAATGCTGCAGCCAGGGCCAGGCTCCCATCCACATGCAGTTTTGGCAGACTGGGAGCAGCTCCAGCATGCTCACACCTCCCTCCGTTCAGTGCATGTGCACCTCCCTGTCCATTGGTACCATTTCCTGAATCAATGTTGTCCCATCCCTTTGTTGCTTCACCTGATACGCTTAAAAAAAGCAGTTCAACACAGCCCTCAGTGGATTTCAATTGTTTTTAGGATGTTTCTCATATCTGCTCATGTTCTGCAGAGCTACAGACCCAGTGGCAAGTTTCAACACCACCAACAGCCTTTTTACAGCTAATGAAAAATAACCTGCTTTTTATCTGCAGGAAATAGCATCGCCTGGGTCTTATCATGGCAAATTATTTAAAGGCTCTCCAAGCATTAAATAGTCTTTACCTGTCTATAAGGCTGTATAAATCTCTTTCCAGCTGCTATTCTGTCTTGTTGGTCAACACCCGGACTTGCAAAGCAGAGCCACAAGCTACAGCCGTAGCTGTCCCATCCCTCCAAGCAGGGATTCAGCATGGCTCCTCGCATCACTGGAGGCAGAGGGAGTCACAAGCCCTCTCCCACGTCCTCAGCTCTTCTCCCCCAGCACAGGTCACTTGTCCCCTGGAAGGATGCAGGACAGCAGGATTCTGGCTTAGGGAGAGAAGTCCTGTAGTCCTGCTTGAGGACACAGCAGCATTCCAGCGAGATTCCAGGAGGAGAGGCAGGAGCTGAGCCTGCAGCCCACCTCTACTGGGAAACAGTGAAGCACAGAAAATGCCGAGCCCCCAAATTTTGGAGCATCTGACTCCCTGTTGTTTGCAGAGGAAAAGCCACCAATCCCCTTTGCAGCTGCCTCTCCCTGTGCCACAGTCAGTGTCACAGTGCCACGGTCAGAAAAAAGGGACCTGCCAGACGGAAATTGCTAAGTCAGGAACTGGTTTTAAGAGTTTGATCATTAATAAAGTGGTTGGGTTTTCTTTTCTAACATAGGGAGAATAGTTAAGGATTTGTTGTTTTAATTGCAATATTATTCTTGTTCTTATTTTATCTTTCCATAAGGGAAGAAGCAAACCCCTCTGTTCTACCCCAGCTTCACTTCAAGTACAACAATATGGCAAATGGACAGCAATAAGAAACCTCTGCTCAAATTCTCCAGAAGAAACAACTTTTTTTTTTTTTTTTCTCTAAACAACCTGCTTAAGGTCCTGGCAACCTGGGCCATGCATATGTTGGTTGGGAAGCACAGCTGGCAGCCCTGGGGCAGGCTCTCCAGGCACAGGAGCTGAGCTAAAGCCATCAACAGCAGAGATAGCTGCAGATTACCGGTGAAGCAAACCAGAAAGGCAGCTCCCCCAAGGACGTGTTAGAGTGACCTGGTGGGTGCAGAGCTGCTCATTTGCTGTAGGACTGGAGCAAAAGCCATCAGAGAGCTTTCACCTCCCTGCACGGCAGGAGTGGAGCTGCAGGTCCCTGTGCGGCTGCTGCCCGGGCAGCAATGGGCAGAGTTCAGGGGACAAGCTGAGAAGGCAGCATCCCTGTGGCATAGCCCAGGCATCTCTTTCATCCCACAAAGGGGAAGATTTTCAGCCTGAATAAATGCAAAGCCCCCTATTCTGCCTAGCATGGTGGGTTTCCCTGAGATTCGGCCCATGCCTTAAGGAAGGACCCTTTCCAATCCGCGAGCCGCCAGATCCTGGAGCAGAAGGGAGGACTGTTTGTTTAGACCTATGTGGGTTAGGCAGCTCAGGCTTTATTCTTGCACTTTGATAGGTTCCTTAAATGAAAATCCAATAACATTTTAAGCAGAACGAGTTCCCATGAAAGTCATTTCTAAATCGCCTGGCTGATCCTACCTGTCGGCTGGATTCTCCATCCCCACTGGCCTAAGCCTGGTGTAACATCACTGGTTCCAGTGGCTTTACTCCCGGGAGCTGAGTCTGGCCCCACCACAGAGAGCACCCACTGTCGCCTGCCTTTAATGAACATGTAAATAGACAGGAAGCTTCGGAGCAGAGTAGCCCTGCAGTCAGAAAGTTCTCCAAAGCAGCTCGGGAGAAATAATACTTTATTCCTGGCGGTGCAAATAAGTGATAGGGACTGGCTAAGAAGGGTTCATGCAAATACTCCCGAATTAAGCTCCATCTGAAGTTAGAAAGGAAAGATGATAAACACACCCGGCTTTAAAACTGCAAAATATGCTTTGCAGGCATGAAGCTGGAGGAGTAACAAAACTATCTGACATCATATTAAACAGCAAAGCATTTATTCTCAGGGCTGCAGTTACCTAAAACCAGAGTCCCATTAAAGAGTCCTGACTATTATTTACACTTCTAAATCTTAAAACCATTAACAAAAGCCACTTAATTCAATTACTTTCCCTGGGCGCTGATGTTATTACATTATTGTCACGAAGCCGAGTTTGGCTCTGGTTTTCTCTTTTTTTTCTTCTTTTAAATTCATTCCTCTTTTCTCTATGCCGAGTGACTCCCCTCAACCTCCCTGTCTTCTTCTCCCCCGATGTCATTGTGTAGAACTAATGGGGTAAACTGAAATGGTATCTGTCCTCATTGACAGGTTTATGAGAATTTAATAAAGCGTGGCGCGGATAAAATGAGATATTACAAGGCCACACAAAGCTGATTGACTTCTCCACGTCAGCATTTTTATTTGGTTATTTATTTATTTCTTTTCAACGCAGGGGTGATCTCACCAGTCCTCCGGTAGTGCCAGCCTGGGAGAGATGAGAGGGGAAGGGAAGACATGGGTGGCGGGAGGGACCGATTGATTCATTGACTTGTTCGCTGTGAGCATGGGCCATGATGCTTTGCAGCTTACTGATCATCCTGGGAAGATGACAGACAGGGATCCCCAACACTGCCCCTGCATTCATGCCCCTCGTACCTCTGCAGTGCTGGGGTGACCTCACCAGTAACAGCTTGCCCTCCGGTGAGGGGTCCCCACCGCTTCTACATTGCGGGGTCTGAACCAGGGACAAGCTACTGGTTGTGCAATATGCCGCACAGACACTTGGCATGGACAGGGCAGCAGGTGCATCGGTGATGCATGAGTTGTGTGTCCCTATAGCGGTGACATCTGCAGTGATGCTAAAACAGCCCCCTCATATCCCACCTGGTGGACCCACCCCAGACCACAGGGGTGTTTACAATGATCAACACAGAGCAAACACAACCTGCAGTAGGGCCCAGGAGGTCCTCAAGAAGAAGGATGCCATCAACCAACTCCCACAAGGCATGGGCTGGCTCTGTGCCTCAGTTTCCCCTCCTGCCTGATGCCCATCCTGCTTGTGTAAAAGTAAATTGCAGCTCAGCCAGGGGCCTGCACAGTTCAAACCTTCCCTCTGAGAAAATCGAAGTATGTATTTAAGTGTGTTTGCTCCCGTCCCACCGCAAACAGGGAGAGTGCAAAATCTGGGCTGTGCAGTAACTGTCTGTCTGTCTCCCTCTCCTGGCTTGTTCAGAAAGCAAAGCTCACGCTCTCAAAAATAAAAAGAAAGAAAAAAAAAAGAAAAAAAAAAAGGAAAACTCAAGAGTCTGTGTGCTTTTTTACAGACGAAGCAAACCACAGTATCAGTGGCCAAGGAGGTCAGATTCAGCCCAGTCACACTCAGAGATGCACAAGGGCTCGGGACCCTGCTACGACTCAGGACCCCACTTAAACCTTGACCCCTAACCAGGGAATAACTTTGCTTTGGGGGAAGACTATCAGGATTAAACCTGGGGCTGCCCCTATTAGCCTCAAAACCTGGCCTGTTGGGCTTCAAAGCCAAATAATACTAATTGTTTTCCTGTCTCTGCAACATGTAGATAGGGTAGAGATGCCTTTGCTCATTGGAAAGCATAGGCAGCCTGCCAGGTTTGAGGCATGGTCCTGGGCACCACAACGACCCCTGACAGCAGCAGAGCTGCAGGTCATCTGAACACTGATGGTTTGCAGGATCAAGCCCTGCTGGGACATCCTCCTGAGCAAAACCAACCCGGCCCAGATGGACCAACAGCAAAACTCTCATCAGTTTATAAGAGCAATTAAAACCACCCGAAATCAAAGCACTGCTCCCCACAAAAGCTCAGGTACTACCATGACCCAAAGAGCCAGAAAAGGGCTTTCTGCTTCGTTCAACATTCCTTCAAAGTTCAGAGTATATATCGTAGGGTTTTAGGGTGCAAAAGCCTCTGAGCGCGAGATTTCTGCCCGGCGAGCAGCTCAATCCTGCTCTCTGCTGGCTCATACCTGAAAGACCAAACGCATCCAGCACAGAGATCTTCTCAGAGCCGTGAGAGAGCTCCACCGTGCCTTGCCCGGTGTTCCCTCCTGGGCTGGAAAGGGTTTGTGCTCCTCTTTCTTAATTAATTTAGCTCTAAATAGAGCTCAGAAGGCAGCTGTGCACAGGAAGGTGGAGATCGTGGAAGGTTTTAAGATTCGCTGCTTGAGCAGAGCATGTGTCCATTGGCGGAGAGGGAGCGTGGGCTCCATAAAGGGGCTGCAACCCACCTCCCTTCTTTTAAAAGCCCCTCTAAGTTCTTTGCATTGTGGGAAACACCCTGCTGCTCTGTGCAGATTGCTCACAACCCCTGCCACAGCTTTTCCTGGGCTGCCCCAGTCTGTAAACATCCCCCCCAATATCACATCTCTTTGCTGAAGGCCCACAAGGTGTGGAGCAGCCAGTGAGCGTCTCTTCTAGACTTCCTCACCTTGTCCCCACTGAGATGTACCCAGTGTCCCAGCCACAGAATGATGGGCTCACTTGAAGCACAGGGCGCAGCAGATGTCCCTTGAGGACATCACCTCTGCCATTCCCACCACCACCACCGGTGGTGTCCCAGGGCTGAGCAATCACTGCCTATGACACCAGGAATGTTTTATCAATTCAACACACCATGAGGCAGCATCCTGTAAAGTCTGGGCTTGTCTCTTGCTATTCTGAGGAACATTTAACCATCTTCTCCATGTTGGCTTCACCCTGTAAAGTTCTAAACACAGAGATGACCCCCTATTCTTTGCTCTGTAATACACAATAAAAAAAAATAAGGGACCAAACTCATCTCCCCCTCACCAGCTTTGCTGCCCTGGCTCTGTTTCCCCCTCCCCAAGCCCCAGAGCTGCTCAGTGTGTAAATGTATGTAAATCTTTGACACTACCCACAATAGCCCCCACATCTCCTGCTCTCCTTCTCTGAGAGGCTGGAGTAATTACAGTGCAGCAGTGCCAGCACGAGGCATTTCTGCTGATGAATGCACTCAATCTAAGCACAGTTTTATGTATCATTAATTCCTTTAGCATTCAAAAAAATAACTTTTTTGATGGCAGATAATACTGTAATCACTCACAATTGCCAATACAATTATCTTCATTCAGCTGTGTAAAACAACTACAGAAACAATTTTAGCCACTTAAATTTTCTTTCTCTCTCTCTCTGGTTTTTTTTTTTTTCTCTCTCCTTATTTTTTAATGTTCACATGAAATGCAAAACTGTTTGGACTTTGGTTGCTGTAACACAGGCACTCCTAGAGATGAGTTCCCACACCTCCATTTGTACAGAGAGGAGGTTTTCAGAGTCTGATCCCAGTGCTTACAAGGTGCACTATTCACTTAAGGTGTCTTCAGCAATATTCAGGGATCTGCCAAAGATCCTCTGCACCCTGGGTACCCCACTGCTGTGACCTCTTCAACTTTTCCTTACTCTCCGTCAAGCTACCACACAATATCTGCCAGGTGCACAAGAAGCAAGAAGAGCTTGTGCAAGTGTAAGTTGCACATGGTCCACTTCCAGGTCATGTCCTCCTCCACTCTGCTGGTGTAGGAAATATGTGAGCACTCGCTAATCTGCTGAGAGCAGACTACACAAAGCTGGTACAAACTATATGTTCAATCTGCTTGCAGTAACTCAGATACTCCAACTTGAAGCAGATTTGGGAGCGACCAGCCCTCCCACTGACAGAGCTCTGAAGCACAATCAGTGAGGGGAACAAGCACCTTCTACAGGCAGAGGTGACTACAAAGGGGACAACAAAGGTGTCACCAAGTGAACAACTTGGCTGAAACATGCCATCTTCTTGCAGGGCCGAAAGGAATCCCTCCAACATGACACTACCTCTTAACTGAGCTACTGGACAACCGCCTCCAGAGTCTCTATATAGCGCTTAGCTTGGACAAACTTTCTTTTCATCAGGTCCTTCACAGCCCAGGTGAGCAGCTGCTGTGGAGCTGCGCACCAGGATGGAGACAGAGCAGGGGTTAAAGTCCAGCTCTGAGAGGAGCTGCCCCCCCTTCCTGCAGATCACGTTGAAGAATCCCACTCAAGAGCCAGGAACCTGCAAGGAGAGGAGAAATGGAGGAAGATGCTGTAAATGAAGCTTGGATCCTCTTCCAGAGGGCCAGATCCTGGGAGGGGGGTGACTGGCAGCTGGTGACAGGAACAAGTTGTTAACCTCCAGGAAAGAGTCTAAAGCAGTAGGGTGAAATGGAGAAACAGAAGTGTAGAAATTCCCAGGTGAACAGCAAACAATTGCTTATTGCCTCTTCTGAAATAAGGGGCAGCAAATGAAATTAGCTGAGGGCAGCAAACAGGAGATGTCACTTCCCTGTAGAACGTGTATAAACTGTGGATCTCCTTGCTGCAGGACACTGTGAGTGCCAGAATCAGATTGCTTCACACCAAAAATATTTGTGCAAGCTTACAACTATTAGTCACTGAAACCTAATCTCTGCCTTGGGAAGCCGCAGCTCTCTGGACGCCAGGAGACAGCATTAAGGAAAACATTGCTGTGTGTTTGCCATGCTCTTGGCATCTGCTCTGGTGTCAGATGAACACGGGCTAGCTGGTCCTTCAACCCAAGCCAGTCCAGCTGATTCCGTGTGATGTGTCACGGCTGGAAGAAGATTATGGCTTTCTGCCTCTCCTTTGGTAACCACAGGGTTACAGCACCTCTGGGGTGTGGTGGTACCCACCCAGCCGCAGCTCTGTGGGGGTGTGAGCAATGGGAAAGGAAGATTAACAGGTCCAGATGATCCTTTCACTCGCCCTCAGCTGCAGACTCCAGCCCTGCCAGGCAGTGCAGGGGCAGGATCCCCCCTGATTTCCAGCACCCCAAGATTCAAGCCCACTTTGCTGCAATGTATGGGCAGCCATGTGGACATAACAGCAGAAAATCTCCACTTGCTCATCTGGCAAGGACAAGCCAGTGTCCCAAAGCCTGTGCTGGAGCCCTCCTGTCCCATCTCTGCTGGCAGCTGGGTCACAGCAGAGACCTGCTGCCTTTTGGGGGTTCCCATGTGCTGGGTTAACCTCCTGGAGCTGGCTGGCCCCTACAGAGACACTGCCTGATGCCTCAACCCCACTTATTCTCCCCCAGACACTTGCCCAGGGGAGGGGAGAGTTGGAGCCTGCAGCAGCAGCTCCTGGAGGTGCAGGTGCTCCAGGCACAAAGCTCATATTTTGGTTTCTTCCCTTTGACAAGCTGAACTGCAGAAGTTGAAAATTGTTTCTGCATGAGACATCTTAAGTAGGGTTTAAA
Organism: Caloenas nicobarica; assembly: GCF_036013445.1. Taxonomy (NCBI): domain Eukaryota; kingdom Metazoa; phylum Chordata; class Aves; order Columbiformes; family Columbidae; genus Caloenas; species Caloenas nicobarica. The sequence goes on along the minus strand of NC_088284.1, from coordinate 100,354,946 downwards.
CTAGGGGGAAGAGAGTTGAAGAAGTAATTTTCTCTTCCACCAGAACTAGTTTTTAGCTTCTGTTTCTCCAAAGTTCACCACCTTTCTTGTTCTCTCATTAAAAGACTTCAGGTGCCCCTGGTTTTACTGCCTGCAGGGAAACATCGCTGGTTTGACATTGTGCTGCCATGGGGCGAGACCAGTGCAGATGAGGAGAGCGTGAAGGCTACAGCAAGAGAAAGAAGAAAGGAGGAAATTAGGGATGACACCATCTGCTTTCATGAACCTTGAGCTTACAGAGCAAGAAGCCATAAGGCACAATTTAAGTGAGGGCTGGATATTTCCAGGGCTTCAAAACCCTTCAGCAAAGACAGCCCCATGAACACTGCAGCATTTCCCTCCAGGAAAGGTGGGCTCTGGCACAAGCTGCTCCGGTCCTGCCAGAGGAGCCCTGATGGCCTGGAGGTTGAAGTAAAGTCAGTGGCCTCAGTGAAAACACCAGGAAAATCAGGTCTGGGGGCATGTAACTCTTCATCGCATTTTCTAGCTCAGCAACTGCCGGGGACAGCTCAGGCACAGCTTGTTCTGCTGGGAGGTAAGGAGAGGCAGAAGACATCCCAAATCCTTCCCAACAGGTTTTCCACAACCTTTCCAGCATCGAAGCTGGCTATCTTGAAATATTTGCTCATGAACTTTTGCAAGCGGTGAAGAGTTTTTAAGGACAGACCCCATGTGGAGTTGGTGACAAATTATCTTGGAGTTTCCCTCACCACTGCATGCAATGGCCCAGCGAGCACTCCTCTGCCTGAGCAAGGATGCCAGATTTCCACTGTTGGAAGCTGCAGCACATCGCAAAGCACAGGCACACCCGTGTTCTGCCAATGATAAACTGAACTCTGTTGGGCACAGGCTGCGGCATTTATTGTTTTTTTTTCCCACGCAGCTGCTCGGCTTCAGGAAATGCAAAGGAGCCGCGTATCTCTGGGCCTCCCCCGCTGCCTCTTTGATGCTGCTAGCCAAGCCTACCCCCAGAGACGCTGAAAAATTATGGGGAGATCAAAGCCTCGATTAGAGAACAGCACAGCAACATAAACAAACCTTATCAAAGAGGGACCACCCAGCACAGAAAGGACTGAGCTTTCATGCAGGAGCTTTTCCTGCTCTCAAATCTCCTCCTCCCCACCCGCGCTGCTGCTCGCGAAGCAGCAAAAGGGTTAAATCTATTTCCAAAGAGCCCAACCCTCTCCCGCCCAGGAATCCTCCCCAGGTTTTGCCTCCCTCTTCCCCACCTCCCATCAGCGAGCGGCTGCCCTTGAACCCGGCCGGGAGCGGCCGCGGGAGGAGCGGAGCGGGGCGGCCGGTCGGTCGGAGCCAGCCCGGCCATGCGGGTCCCGCTGCCCGCGCTGCTCTGCTGCTCGGCCGCCAGCCTGCTGCTGCTGCTGCGATGGCGGCGGCGGAGGGGCCTCTGGAAGAAGGTGAAGGAGGCTCGGCAGAGGCAGGAGCGGAGCTTGGTGCAGATGGAGATGGCCGTGCGGCGCTTTCGGGAACAGGTGGGTGCGATAAGCCGCGCTGCTCCCTTCCACCCGCCACGGGGATGCGGGAGCCGCCTCCGCCCGGCCATGGCCTCGCTCACCCCGGCCCCGGCCTCGCTCACCCCGGCCCCTTCCCTTAGCGCAGCCCCGGGGAGATCGGCCGTGCAGCTCCCCCGGGCAGGGAGGTGTCTGCCTGCAACGGGCAGCTGCTGGGCTGCCAGATGGCATCCCGGCTCCTAATATGGACTTACAGGGATTTAGTTTGGTTTGCGTTTGTTGGTTGGTTGGTTTGTTTGTTTTCCTTTCTAAATCTATATATGCATGCACAACCCCCCCCCAGCAATACCGCCATCCCCTCTGTAGCGGGGATGGGGAGGAAATAGGAAACGCCTCTGGTGCGGCGGGGCACAACGGGCAGCGGCGCAGGCGCCAGCAAACAGCAACCGGCAGGGAGGGGAGGAAAAATCGCGTCTTCCCGTCCCGAAGCTTCCCGGCCTCTTTTGCCACGGTGGGAGGCTCAGCCTGGCTGCTGAGGAGGCGGTAGGAAAAAGCGAGAGGCAACGTGTCATCAGCCGAGGCCAAAGTGCAGCCGGGCAGCCCGAGGACAGTGCCCCCAGGGGCGGGGTGCGATGCCACCGGTGCCGACCGTGCCGACCCCCCTGCGGTATTTGTCAGGCTGCTCGACCTGTGGCTGGAGTGGACTCGCTTGGGTCGGAGTCCAGCTTGAGGGACGAGCTTTGAAGCTTTTTACATTATATTTAGCAAGCGGTGGGGAAATCTCTTCTGGCCAAAAAGAATGACCTGTCTGCTGTCAGCTGAGGGTCTCCCTGTTTTGTGTGCTTCTCTGCAGGATGCCTTGGTGATGCCAGGAGAAGACCTGGCGCCAGGTCCAGTTTAGTTTCTTGCTGAAGCAATGCCTATAACCACGTTGCCAGTTCTCACTGTAATTCAGCAAAGAGCATTGCACCAAGCAATTGCCCCAGGCCTGGCCAAGACCTGTCTGAACTAGGCTGGGCAAAACAGCAGGTGCTTGGTGAAATCAGTCTGGCCAAGAAGACAAGACTTTAGAAAGCCTGGGTTACTACTGGCCCTGCAGGTTTTACCCCATGCTCACTGGTATCAGGGTGTGAGCAGAACTGCGGTCTTGAGGCAGATCTTGTATTTGGTCACCAAATGGCAGGTATTTTTAGGATGAGCTACAGTGGGTGCCAAAGGGAGAGGAGTTACCCACTGGCTGAGGTAGAGGTGTCTCATTGCCTGTTCAACCTTTCCCTTAGCATCCTTCCGTGAAAATGGTCTCCATCCTCTCTCTGCCTTTGCCGGAGCTCTCCAAGAAACTCCGGGATGGCTCCCTCCCTCCGGACCACGTCTTCTATGCCTACGTGGGCAAGGTGAGGACTGAGAGTGGTGGGGCAGCATCTCATCAATGGTGGGACTGGCTTTCTGGGGAGAAGCTCAATACAGGGTTCAAATGCTGGTTCAAACATTGCTGAGCTGTCACTGCTCGCTGGTTAGGGCTGGGCCCTTCCGTGCGTTTCTGTGAGCAAGAAGGGAGCTGGATGCCTGGCTGCTGTGGCTCTTGGCTTGGTTTGGAACAAAGGGGAGCAGCCAGCTCAGCATCTGGAGAGCCCATACTTTGTTAGGGGAGCCTATACCTTCCCAGGGGCAGGTATAGCTATAGGGAAGTTGCAGAGTGCTGCTGTTGTCTCCCCTCTATCTCCAAATGGGTTGGTAAATCTCAAAGGCTCAGCGTCCACTTCCATTCTCTACTGCTGCCAAAGTGCCCTGATGGCCTCCTGGGTTCATGTTTTAGCGTTATCATTTTATGCCACCCCAGAAGTTCCGTCAAGAGAACAGGCTCTGCTATTCTGCTAGGCTCAGTGCTTCTCTCCATCATGCACCAGCTGATGCTGTGGCCTCCCTGTGTCCAGACAGCGTTTTGGAGTTTGATATGAAAATGTCTTGGAAAGGAACAGAAAGGGCTGCCCAGATGGGGAGGTGGAAAAGGGGAAGAGGCAGGTGTCCTTTGCAAAGCAGAAGGCTGTTGTGCAAAGCTGCAGGCTGTGTCTCACCTGCATGCTTACCTGCTTTCCCCAAGGCCCTCCAAATCGCTACAGAAACCAACTGCATCACGGAGTATCTGCAGGAAAGCGAGACCCAGCTCCAGAAAGCGAAGCTGACGGAGAAGCTGGGTTTGCTCTATGGGGTGCCTGTCAGCATCAAAGACTCCATCAACTGCCAGGTACTGCCAGCACGATAATGTGTGTATCCTGAGATTACTGTGGGTTGAAGTTCGGTGGCAGGAGAAGGTTTGACCTCGGCGTCTGGTGAACCTTGTCATAGCTGATGTGAGATGGTCTGCCCTGGCAGGTGACGGGGTTTGCTGCCTGTCTGCCATATGAGCCAATAGAAAGCTGGTCAGATATACTACCAATACACTCCGCAATGTGTGCGTGATGGATGTGTTGCTGGATATGCACATACATCCTTATATATATAGATAAAAATACGGGGGCAGGGGGAATTGCAATCCTCTGTTTGGAAACCTCATTTTTCTGTGTTCTCAGGGCCATGATTCCACATTAGGGTTTATAAAAAACCTCAATAAACCTGCAGCAGAGGACAGCGTGGTGGTGCAGGTGCTCAGGAAACAGGGGGCAATTCCATTTGTCAAAACCAACGTTCCCCAGTCCCTCATCAGGTAGGTGGGTGCTCGGCACGGTGGCAGTCCTCCCTCCCTCGTCGCAGGTGAGGGTTTCTATCAAGTCTAATTCTTATTTCCCACTTCTTAAATGACAGCACCCAGTGCCCATTCTTAGTGTCTGTAAGTTTTACTTAAAAAAGTAAACACACTTACACTAAGGATGAAAATTAATTTTAGTTCCAAATGAAATATAGAAGCAAAAGATGAGGAGAAGAAGAGAGAAATTGCTGCCCTTCTTTCCTGTGATGGATGTTTTAAAATCACTTTATTTTAATTTACCCTTCAGGGGTGGTCCTGCTAACTATACAGTGCAAAGACATATTAATGAAAGGTGAAGCTAGTTAGCTAGTTAAGCTAGCAACTTTAAATTACCCAGCTCTGAAATCTCCTGCTGTATCTGGCAAGACCACTCTTGACATCATTGATATGGAGCAGGGTCAGGTGTGCTCTGCTGGCAGCAAGTGTCCCTGTGTCCTGCCAAGTAAACTCTGGCAAAGCTCCTCCGTGGGTGACTGTTGCTGAGCTATATGAAATGCATCCTTAAGGTGACGTGGCAATGACAGACAAGGTTTTAAAAAAGCCACACAAAAGGGTTGCTCCAGGGATTATTAGATTTTTACACCAGTTCTTGGAAGCATCTGGTGTTTGCATGTCACTGCATCTGGCATTCGGGCTGTTCCCAAGCAGGGGCTCAGCTATTCCCTCCTGGGGTGGGGGAACATGGACTTCTTCCAGGTGGGCTGGTTTGGATGTCCTGTGGCACTCAGGCCCGCATGAATGGGCAGCCTTCCCAGGAGGCTTGATATATCTGTGCTGTCAGAGAGTCTGTCTGGGGAAGGCTTCATGACACTGAAATTAGCTGGCAGTGAATCCGGGTGCTGGGACCACCATGAAAAGGCTGGTGGTCTTCATGGGAGCTTTGGGAAGCTCCCACAGACTAAGTGGTGTGAATGTAACAACTAGCGAATTACCTACTTACCTTCTGAAAGTCTTTTTGTAGTGGCTGGGGTCCACACCAGCAGATACCTACATTCCTCTCATTTCCAGTATCTCTCTCTCTCTAGCTATGACTGCAAGAACTTAATCTTTGGCCAGACCTTCAACCCTCTGCTCTACACCAGAAGCCCCGGAGGCTCCTCTGGTGGAGAAGGGGCACTTGTAGGAGGAGGTGGGTCCATCCTAGGCTTTGGGACGGATGTAGGAGGGAGCCTGCGTTTCCCCGCTGCCTTCTGTGGGATCTGTGCACTCAAACCCACCGGGAACAGACTCAGGTACTGTGAGTAATGCAGGGATGTCTCTGGGTGAGACCCAGCCACCACCCTACCAGCTGCTGTGCTGGGATGCTCCTGTGGGCAAGGGGAGACTTGGAAGGAACCGGGAAGGGCTCGTTTCTCCTTCCTGCCCAGCCTTTTTTGGGGCCTGTGTGGAGGGAAGCATTAGTTCCCCCAGAACAGAGACAGATAAACTTCTCCATCTGCATGCTAAGGGGGTGGTTGCTCCTGACTGACAGGACATAAATCATTCTGGCCTAGGTTGGGTCCCTCTTGGGCTTCCCCTTGGCCCTTCCTTCTGCCAGCCTCTGCACTGCAAAGGGAGGGCAGCGTTTTCATTACCCCTTGCTACTGCTTGAAGCCTTTCCCTTCAGTGGAAAGTACTCAGCTGATGTATTTCATGTGTCTCTTTTCTTCACAGTAAAAAAGGAGTCATTGCTGGTGTCCTTGGGCAGAAGGCAGGTAGGAATTGATGATTGTCCTTCAGGGAGAGCAGTGGGGCAGGGCTGAGGAGGACCCTCAGCTGGTTGTGGGAGATCCCCAACACATGCAGAGAGAGAAGCAGGTTCCCTTTCAGGGACTCTTTCAGAGAGTCATTCCCATACATGATTCCTGAGAAAGTGGAACATGTATGAGCTAAGAGGAGCATGTTGTGTAACATATAAACCTCAACACACCCTGTAAGCCCCAGGTTGCTGCATTGTCTGTCACTGCTTCATGGGAGGAGAGGTTAGCAGTCAAAAGTGGTGTCCTATGTTGTCCTTGTGTCATAATCAACAAAGCTTTTTGTTTAATTTTGTAAATCATGAAATGGAGACATCAGGGCACATATTGATGGATAAAAACTCTGGGTCCATAGCAATGGGCCTGCTGGTGGGAAGGCACCTGTAGGCATCCGCAGTTCAATTCTCAAAGAGGATCTGTTGCCAACACTAGCCTAAGTCAAAACGATGCTGAGAGGTCCTGCTTTTGCAGGACATGCCCTTGAGAGACCCTCAACCATGAATGCTTTCTTCTGGCCTTTTCCAGTGGTTGCTGCAGTGGGGCCAATGGCAAAAGACGTGGAGAGCCTGGCGCTGTGCATGCGGGCGCTCCTGTGCGAGGACATGTTCCACCTGGACAGCACAGTGCCTCCCCTTCCCTTCAATGAAGAGGTAAAGGACCTCAAAGGGGGCATAGGTCTCTGAGAAGAGCTGCCATTGCTCAGGCTGAGGATGCCAGTGGCTCCTGAGAGCCTTCCATGACCCATTCCAACCTGCCAAATGCTGCAGGTGGACACGTGGGCGCGACAAGTGCTGCTTTCCAGACTCGCCCGGCGGCATGGGTGTGCTCTTGGCTCCCGATGCCACTGATGTCCTTCCAGCTGGCGCTTCGCCTTTTTCTGCAGGTGTATTCCAGCACACAGCCCCTCCGCATAGGCTACTACGAAACTGATTTCTTCACCATGCCAAGCCCTGCCATGAGACGTGCCGTTCGGGAGACGAAGGAGCTGTTGGAGGATGCTGGTCACACGGTAGGGTGTTGCATGAAACCGGTAATCATACTGCGTCTATTCTTCCTTCCTACCATGCCTTTGGGATCCATGGGTGAATACCAAGCAAATTTGGCAAGGAAAGTAGGCCTGGCATCCACTCAGCTTCCCACAGCTTTGAAAGTAGACAGCTGCTTCTGGAAATGAGAAATTCTTTATATTGCAACTTGATTTCTCCTCTCAGCAGGATCTCGGTGCTCTTTAGGTGCTGGTGAACACAAAAGGGAGCCCAGTCCAACCCATAACACATGCTGGGGAGCAGATACGCTGCTATATGACTTGTCTGTAGTGTGGGTGCGTTTACTCACACCATGGCTGAGATGCAGATTGTGTTTGGTGCTGTACAACCCAGGTCCTGAGGCAGTGCCCGTGTGGAGCTTACAGTCCTGGTGGCATGTGATTACTGCCAGCTCAGCCTGTTTCCTGAGCCTGATGGCCACTTCTCTTCAGTGACTGTGACAAGCTTGTGTCCAAGTACTTGTTTAGTCTATTCTCAAGCCAATTTCATTTCTTCTGCATTGTAGCCTTTGGCAAGCAGTTCCACAGATCTACTGCAGATTGCATGAAAAGTCACCTCCCATTTTTTGTATCTGGAAACAAGAGCCTAAGGAGAAAGTAAAAGGGCAGTTGCCGATGGCAGATTGTTTATAGCCAAGCAGCCCCGTATTGACCCAGACCTGTTTCTAGGGTCTTGGGTTTTTGGGGTGCAGAGCAGAGGAGGTCTCCTTCCTCCTCTCTGCCATTTCAGCAGGTCACCTCCTGTGCATGAGGCATAGTTGTGGCTGCAGCCTCTCCCTTGCCCCTGCACAAGTGAAGTGGGGAGCACAGACTCATGTTCTTTGTCACCCACTGCCAGGTTTGGAGGGACGTTTGTGCCTGGGGCCTGCTTGGACATCAGGGGGCCAAGCCCATCCTCTGTCTTTTGACTCATCAGTTGTTGCTCGAAGGGAAAACAGCGTTTTCAGGGAAGGATGGATGGGATGGGGAAGACCTGGTGCCCTCAGATGCTGGCAGCTTTTCTGAGGGCTTGTCAGGAAATCCTCAGCCCAGCTCAGCCTGTTGCCAGCCCTTGATGGCTTCTCCCACACAGCCTGCTCGTGCTTGTGCCACTGACTCCTCTTCCACTGTCCTTCCAGCTGGTGCCTTTTGAACTCACCAATGTGGACCATGTGATCTTTAATTTCTGCGTCAGGGGGATGTTTGCTGATGGGGGCTCCTCCTTTCTCAGGAAATTGTAAGTATAGCCTGCAACACTTTGGTGTGATTGGTGCCTTTATGAAAATCCTCCCTAGGGTCTGGCTAGCACCCAGATACAGGTAGCAGATCTGCTGGATGTAGATAGTGGTTGATATGTACTGGGATTTACTGGGGAGCTTACCATCAAATGATTGAGATGAACCTTGGGTCTCTTTGGGATTGTTACTAGCCTTGATAGATGACAGGAAACTGGGTGCTGGTATCCTATAAATACTGTGAGAATCAGAGGAGCCCAGAGGAATGGAGCAAAACTTTGTCACTTAGGTGTGCTGTTTAGGGGGGTTGGCCTAGTGAAAGATGATCTACTGTGATTGCTTCCTAACACTGCTTAGCTAAACACCGTTTCCTCTTTCAGCAAAGGGGAGCTGGAGAAAAGCAACATGGGGCTGTTGTTCTGGTTGTCGAGGTCACCAAGCTGGCTAAAAACTGCTCTCTCCTGGATTGCCAAACCCTTCGTAAGGTCCATTTCTTTCTAGCGTAGTTTAAGTTAAGCAACAGGTGGAGAATAACTTATCTCCCATGGCAGTAAGGCTTTCTCATAGAGAAGTCTCTAGGTGTTGCTGCCTGGCTGTGCTTAGACACATCTCCAAACAGGAGTGATGCTATTTCTGTTCCTCCTCTCCCCACTTCGGCTAAAATCCACAAGTCCTGTCTGATCACAGAGCCAACACCTTTTATTTGTGACAGTTGTCTCAGAGGACAGGGTTGGTATTAATGTAATTTATTTTTCTTTCTTTTTTTTTTTTTTTTTCCTCAGGCACCTCGATTTTCAGATATCCTAAAAAGTATGAGAGCAAAGTGAGTAGATCTGAGCCTGAGCAAATGTGTGAATATTTGGGTTTCTCTTTTGGAGAGCAGCAGTGTTTGCTACATTAGGGATACTGCCCCAGCTGCATGCGTCTGAGATAATATAAGGCAGAAAACACAAGGGTGGGAGCAAACAGAGCAGTTTATGTCAACACCATAACCTTGTTGGGTTTGGCAAACTGTTCTAGTGCTGAGGATGGGAAGGAGGGTGGGGACTCACAGCGTCTTGCTTAGGAACTGGATGAAGCTTCGGGGAATGAAATAGGGTGTCAGCTTCAGTACTGGTTAATGCATCTGTCATGCCATGAGGTGGGGGCCCCGTAAGACAGAAGAAAGGTAAATGCCCAGGGAAGGTTTACATTTCCTTGCTGCCATGTCAGTGTTGGGCAGTTAGTGGTGAGAAAGGACTCAAATCCTGTAGCAGAGAGGGTCTGCTTTGTGCTGTGCCCCTAAGGCAGTACGTCTGCCCCCACATGAAAGGATCAGTCCCCCTCACACAGCCTGGACTTTGAGAAATGATGTGCCTGGGCTTCCATTTCCTCAGCACAGGGCAGTAACAGGGCTGGGCACTTGTCAGGCCAAAGCAGCCCTGCACCAATCTGCCTTTAGTCTTCAGCCCTCCATCATGGGCAGAAGCAGACATAAGACCTCCAACGCTTCAGAGAAAAACCAGGACTTTGCCAAAGTCCTCTCTTCCCTTGGCTGCAACTCCAGGAGCAGAGCTAACCTGTGCTCATCTGCTTTTTGATGCTGTTCCCTGCCCCTAGAGCTGCTCTTTGCAGCTTTCATTTGCCTTTCATTATTTGGTTGTTTGGGTTTTTTTGGTGTATTTTTTTTATTTGTTTTTGTTTTGTTTTTTCTTTCAGCACAGTGGATGAAGTCTGGAATCTTCACTGTGAAATTGAGGTAAAGTATTGCAATTTGAGGTTTGATAGTTTTTGGTTTATTTCTCTTTGGGAAGAGGCAGATTCAGTACCCACCAAGGTGAGGAGATTATCACGTCACTGGTGATGTGAGGTAGGAACCATAACATCATGCCTCAACAGATCTCCCTTAGATGTGTAAGTTCTCAGCACATTTAAAGATCAAGATGACACAGACATATTCATGATCCCAAATCAGACCTGAATTTTTTAGTCCTACACTTGAAAATACAGGCCATCAGCTGCAGCAGATTTGCCTTTATTTCCATTCTGGTTTCCTCAAGACCCATACCCATGTCCCAGGTTGCTATGTGCCCCCACACTCAATCCCCACCACCAGCTTTAGCAGAGGGGAGGGTGCTTCGTAGGCTGGGAGGGCTGTTGGCCAAGCAGCAAAGGGTTGCTGGATTTTAGCAGGGTCTGTCCTGATGTAGCCTGATGGCTGCTCCTGGAGAAGGGCTGAGAGCCCAGCTGGGCACCCAAGGAGAGCCTCAGCCAGCAGCCATGGAACAGAACATCCACCCCACTGACCACCAGCACGTTTCCTCCTCAGGAGTTTTGCCACCAGTTCATCGCCCAATGGAAAAAGTTGAATCTGGACGTCATGCTTTGTCCCATGCTGGGACCGGCTCTCGGCATCGGCTACCCTGGGAAGCTCTCGGGTAGGACTGCTGATGGGGGACCTTTGCCTGCAGTGCGGGCCTGCTCTGGCACTCCACCAGTATTGATGGGAAATGTTCCTCCTCCCCTCACATCCCCAGGCCACTGGCCAGCTGCACCCCGAGGCAGCTGCAGCCCCAGCCCATGGGGTACACCCAGGAGAACCCCCTGGGACATGTGGGAGCTTAGGGGCAGGTTTACATCCTGCAGCCCTCGAGTTCCCAGTGCAAGCACCCCAGTAGCTGGGGGGTCATTTAGGCAGAGGGGGTGAAGGCTTTCCCTGCATCAGGATGGTGATGCAAGCTCCCCCTCTCCCGCAGTGGCAGTCAGCTACACCATGCTCTACAATGCCTTGGACTTTCCTGCCGGCGTGGTCCCCGTCACGCTGGTGACAGATGAGGATGAGGAGGAGCTGAAGGGCTACCAGGGGTACTTTCGGGACTGGTGGGACCGGACCCTGGCAAAGGTGAGTGGCGCCAGGTTCCCCAGCAGCACAAGCATCCCCATCCCTTCCCCTGGACGTCCCCCTGCCCTCTGCCCCTCTCTTTGTGCCACAGGCTTTTCGCGGCAGCGTGGGGCTGCCCGTGGCCGTGCAGTGCGTGGCCTTGCCGTGGCAGGAGGAGCTGTGCCTCCGCTTCATGAAGGAGGTGGAGACCCTCAGCCTGAAGAAAAACATGATCGTCTGAGTCCCGCACGCTCACCTGGAATGGGATCCAAGCCAACATCAGTGCAGGTCACCTTTTGGTCTGCCTCACCCCCAGGACTTGTGTTCCCCTCTGTGGGGACACGGTGATGCCTGGGCTGGCTCTGGGGTGCGAGGGGAAAGCAGGGCGAGCTCCCCAGTGATGGAGCACTTCCAGTCATTGTCCTAATACAGTATTTTTTGTTACTGGAAAGTCTGTTATTTCAGGTCTGTGTTTGTGTGGGGGTTGGGGTGGATTTTAATAGCCCTCTCAACACCCTCCAGGAAGTGCAGGAACTTATAAATGGGGAAACTGAGGCACTGGACTGGTTTTGCCTGAGTTGTTCAGATTGCTACTTGGAGTGCTCTAGGAAAAGGGATTTTCCCCTCTGTTCTCAGCTTCCTGGGGATGAAATCTGGTGTTTTCCCTGCCGCAGAGCAGCAATCTGAGGTCAAAGCTGTGCTTGCCTGCAGGCTCCAGCAAGCAGGGCAGGAGTTGGGTGGCTTCCCATGGCGCAGGGCTGCTGGCACCCGGCACATATGGAGAGGAGATCTGGAGTGATCGTTGACTCCTGTCTCCTTAGACACCTGCTTTCCCCAGGGCAGAGGTACGAAGTGCTTCAGCTCATGGTATTGCATGTATCAAGCAGCATGTCAGGGCCCTGCACACCCTCCTGTGTGGTGCAGGAGCCGCGTCAGGTTTTCCAGCAGGATTTTCCAGACACTGACACCAGGACTGGCAACAGCGCCGGCTGCTCCTGGCATCTTTCCAAAGGTTCTATGGAAAGGGATTCCACTATGTGTTTTCCCAATGCAGCAATGCCACAAGCGGATTGTAACAAAGTTCTGGCAAGATTTGTTTGGGTTTATTTTAATGTATTGTTTTTGTTTAAATCAGAGTCATTCAAAAGCATGAGGTCTTTTCAAGGGCTGGGCAGAGAAGTTCATCCCAGCCGAGGAGAAAGCAGCCCCCACCACCCTGATTCTTTATCAGCAGGCTTTGAAAGGAGGAGGGAGAGAGTTCCAGGCATCCCAGGACTGAATGCTATGTAAAGTCTAGTTCCAGAAGAGCTTGGGTGGGGTTTTTCACCAGCTGCAAGCGCTCCCTGCCCACACACAAAATGTTGGACAGGGTTTATCTGCTTGCATTTAAAAATTGAAGCATGGAGGAGCTTTTCCCCAGCAAGGCAATGCCACCCGCACCCATGCCCGCTCCGTCACTCTGTTGTTTTAACCTCTCTCTCCCTGGCACGGAGGAGAGCAGGGTCCAGGAGTCAAAACCATGGAGACACCGGTGTACCTGAACCAGTAAACGCTCCTCACTGGAAAACCTGAGTGAAGACCTCCAGCAAGCTGTCCCCACTGCCACGGGACAGTGCACCGGGCAGAGCCAAAGCTGCTGTGTAGCTTTGGGGACATAAGGGTGCCAAAAAGGTGCAGCTGCAATCTGCTCCCAGCCCAGCCTGGGTGGAGGGATGTCGGTGTGAAAAGCTGGGACAGGGCAATGAAGATCAGTCCCCACAGTCAGCAGGGAGAGGTTGGTGACATCTGCATTGTCTTGCTCTTTTTGCTCCCCATCCTGGCCAAACAGGGAGGATTCTCCTTGCGAGTCAGCAACAAATTTCTCAACAAGGTCTTGCTTCTTCCCAGAGCTGCCTTACTGCTGCCCCAGGAATAATCCCACGGGATGTGTCTGTAGGTAACATGTCTGCAAGGTAACATGATTGCAGCATGAGCACTGGCTTTCAGCCCCCAAACAAGACCTCCATCAGAGAGCAAAGATCACCCTGGATGCAGCCTCTTTACAAGCTTTGCTACCCTACTTGGAGCAGAGCCAGTATCTCTCCAGATATGGCAACACTGCCTTGCATCTTGGCAATGAATTTTCAGAGACATCTGTTGCTTCCCCCTAGGCTTGTAGACACTGGAGGTTTGAGAGAAATTTGATTTTTTTTTTTTTTTTTTTTTTTTTTCCCCCCCCCCCCCATCCACTTCCTATACTCCTGGGGACAGTCCTGTGGGTGGGGAGCACCCATGGCAAGGGGCAGCTTCTGGGGCTGGCAAGGCTGCATGGTCCAGCTCCTTTTGCGTTGTGCTGGCTGGAAGGTGGCTTAGAAACTGCAGAAGAGACAGGATGCTGGATGCTATCAGAGGGGATTTCCCAAAAGTGCTCACCCCCTGATCTGGGTTGCCAAAATGCTTTTCAAAGGGGCTTGGTTTGAAAATGACAGGGGCAGCCATAATCCTTGAAGGCATCTTCAGAGAGCTCCTTCCACACTGCCTTTCCAGAGTCACGGTGTCCTGCTTGCACCTTCATACTCTTGGTTCTCCTGAGCTTCAATAGGTGCAATTTCACCCCCTGCACCAGGTTCCCCAGGACAAGCAGAGCGATGTCCCAGGCTCAAAGGGCTGCGTGTGCTGCTGCTGGGGGACAGAGATGGTGGCTGAGCATCTCCTGTTGAAGGGTTAAATTAATTATTAGACATGGGCATAGCAGGGGTAGCCCAGACCTGGGTTTTGCAGACATTCAGCTTTGTTAATCAGCTCGGCTCCCTGTGTGTAGCCAGGTACAGCAGCCACCAGTGGCTTGGGAACACAGCCTTGGGGAACGCCCCCCTGCCAAACCCAGTGTGAGCTGAGCATGCTGCTTTGCAGCCCAGCCCACAGCGCTTCTCCAGCAGACAGACCCTTTCAAAGTCCACGGTCTAAAAACTCCTTTTCTGGACTTTGTTAATGCAAATCTGCTTCAGAGCTGATCTTGCATAGCAAGCGATTGCAGAGTCTGCATTCAACAGCCCTCCTCAAGAGAAGGTGGGAGACTCAGGTCCTATCTGCAGCTGGACCAGAACATAAAGGACTGGGAGAGAAATCACGACCCAAGAGCGACTTGGGCAGGTCCTAGATCCGTTGTGGGGAGACCCTCGCACCCTCTCAGCTCTGCTCTGCAGTTCAGCTGCAGCTGTTGTGCTACTGAAATGGCTGGGACGTCGGCAGATCCAGCAGAAGATGGAGGAGGCAAGGAAGACACGGGATCTGGCCCTGGGCTGAATGGAGAAGGCAGTTCACAGGTTTAAGCAAGAGGTAATTTGGGGGAAAGTCTTTTGGGGAGGAAGGGTTTGTATTTTGGGTAACCAAAGAAATGGGGGAGTGCTGATCAGTCCCCCTTTGAATAGTGGTTAGGGCATATGCATGTTTTGGATCATTACCAGTTTTTCTGAGGGTCACCACCCTCCATTGTCACAAAAAACCCTCCTGTAAAGACAGCATAAAGAAAGCATTTCTTCATACATATCTGTTGAGGGAATTCTGAAGATCGGAGTTTGGGACCCTCCAAATCAGATCACCCCAGACCTCCCTGTCCCCTTTTCTCCTCTTCTGTCCCTGCCGCCAAACCTTTCCCATTCTCCTTACTTCTGCCCCTCCATAGGAACCTGTCTGACTCATCTTCCTCAAAGCACACGGGGGTTTCACATCCCTCCAGCATTGGTGACCAAAACCCATTTCCTCCTGCCCATGCCCAGGTAAAGAAGTGCCTGGATTTTAGGAGGTCAGGTCCTTGCATTTGGGATTTTTCTTAAACACATAATAAATACCTACTGCTATTCTTTTCTTGGAGGAAAGATTGCAAACAGCACACACTTCTTTTTTTCTTTTCCCCATATTAATGATAAATCTCGTAAAACTTCAGCTGGTTGAACTGCTACTCAACACATTGTCTATGAGTTAGAAGCGGGGTGAAGGCTTGCAGGAGAGTAAACAGAGACATGTCAAACCTCTCTTACAGGTTCAGGCAAGTCTCCAGTCAAGAAGCAGTTTTCTGCCTAGTTTTGTTCTGTTTTTATGAACTAAGGCTCAGCAAATTCCCCATCAGCAAATTCCCCACTCCAACACATGCAGTATCATGTGAGAGGCCTGCATTTCTACAGGGAATGTCTCTTAAAATTCTCCATTCAAGGTCATTTCTGTGCAGCTGTTAGAATTGAGTATTTGCAGTCTTTTCTGTCATTTTCTTCCCTCTGTACCCAATTTCCAACCCTTTGCAGAACCCAGGCACCCAGACTGCACATGTCCTCTCACTGACAATGGTGGAACTGGTGGAGAAGCTAAAGGAGGAGTCCATATCCCAAGGAAGTGTCCTCTACTCCTACATGGGCAAGGTGAGTGATACCTCCAGCATGGGAGAGATGCTGTGGAGTTCTTCTGCAGTGAGGGCTTTCAAATTAAATACCAGCTCATTTGCTGAGAACTGGCAATGCTGGGGATTATAATTTGCCAGTACTGTGATGTATGAAGGGTGGCTCGTGGGCAAATAAGTAGGACAGAGGTCCAGGGCAGAAAATTATTCCAGCAAGAATAAAAGTTTATAGTAAGGTCTGAATAATGAATGCCAGAGGTTTGAGGAGATTGAATTTTCAGCTTGAAAACTCAATTTAAATACTGTTTCCTTCCTTCCATCCATTCATCTGTCTTGCTGCTCTTCTCTGTTCTGGAGAGGCTTTGGAGGTGACTTGGGAGGTGAACTGCGTGACAGACTTCTGGAGCTGGTCCTCACAGCCATGAATGAAACTGAAGAAGCAGAAGGAGAAGGGGCTGCTCTATGGCATTCCCATCAGCATCAAGGACCACATTGACTGCAAGGTACATCCCAAATTCTCATGCCTCTTGGCCTGTGGCAGGAAACGGGTAAAGATGTCCCATCCTCATGAGGACTGGCTAAGAGTTGCCTCAGACAAGGATGTTCTGGACCAAATATTGTGGTACTAGCAAACCCGCCTTTTCTTCTGATGAAAATGTTGTTTCCTGCAGAAATTTCTGACCTGCTTTGATTTAGTTTTCCCTAAGGTAGTCAGGTCCTTTTCTGCCTGTGAGAAAAGTTAGGTGGGAACTTTGTCAGAGGAGGCATCAGGACTTTGTCTGTTATTGTCACAGCTCTCAACCACATCTTTCCTGCTATCTAAAGAGCTTTGCTTCCCATTCCCAAGAGCCACGTCTTCTCTGGAGGGATGGTCAAGTTTCTGGGCCAAGTGAAGGAAGAAGACAGCATCATCGTCCAGGTTCTAAAGAGCCAGGGGGCAATTCCCTTCGTGAAAACCAATATCCCACAGATGATGATAAAGCAATAACGTGTTTGCCTTCATGAAAACACTGTGATATGTGACTCTTGGCATCTGGGAAAGGGCTGGCCCACAGGCATAAGCTCCAACCCTTGTTCAATCATGCATGTTGAGTTAATTGCCTCCTTGTTTCAATCTGAAATTATTTGTCTTACATTTGATGCCTCTTTCTTCTTAAATTGAGCTGTCCCAACAAATCTACTTCATGCTGATTCTACCTGCTGGGATTAATTCCACGCACATCCCTGCATGGATGTTCTGTGCCCTGTATTTATGATTTGCAGAGGCGGAAGTACCTCATTTGCCTGCCGTTCTTCTTCTCCCCAGCTATGACTGCAGCAACCTCATCTTCGGCCACATGCTGAACCCCCTCAACCACCAGAAGAGCCCAGGGGGCTCCTCTGATGGGGGGAGTTTGAAAAGTCACTTCCCATCTCTGTTTTTGCTGCTTATAAAACAGGGACCACCCCTCCCTACTGCAAGGATCACCAAGAGGAAGGGAAATACAACAGTTTGTTTCCCAAACCAATCTTGCTTATATTCCTGGCCTAGCAGATAGGAGAATCGCCTTCAGATATCTCCAAGTCACCTCTTTTCTAAAGCACCTTTTTTTTTCCTATCATTTTTTGTGTTCCCATAAATATCAAGCTCACAACAGTTTCCATGATCCCTCAGCTGTTAAAAACAGTTTACAAATTTCTTGGTGAGTAAGGGGGAAGGGAGTTGGAGCAGTTGACCCTCAAGGACCTCTTCTAGACTAAATTATTCTGTGGTTCCACCAGTGGGGATTTCTATATGGGAGCTGTTCCAATGATGCAAACGAATTAAAAATACTTGGTATGTTGAAACCTCTAAAAATTCTTCTTTAACCTGTGGAGGATTGGAGCCTGTGCCAAGTCACAATATGCATTAATGCCTTGAAGACAGGAAGAACAGTGGGCAGACACTACTGACCCAGGTCCTGTGAAAATGGGGTCTTGCTGTCCTACAGCAGCAAGGAGGGCCTGAGCTTCCCACCACTTCCCACACATCTCACTAGTGGGTCAAGGAGGTTTGCAGAATCATTCATCTTTGTTGCCTGTTGAACAGGATGTTTTTCTTGCAGCTTGTTCCCTTTGCACCGCCCAAGATTGACTATGTGGTGGACGAGCTGTTCACCAGAGGGATTTTCTCAGATGGTGCTGTTCACATGGTGGACTGCTTGTGAGTAAACCCCTCATTTCAGTGTGGGCCATGAGACTTGGCACTCTATAGCCAGTGGGCACATCCAGAGTGTTTATATTCTTGTGAGTGCAAACTGAATAATGAGCAGCAGAGGAGCAATTTCTGGAAGGATGAACCTAGCGTGAGCAGCAGCTAATTCACAAGAGCAGTTCACACACATGGATAATGCAGAAGGGCAATAAGATACCATGTGTCAGCAGTGCTGTGGCAACTGGCTTTGTGTGTGTGATTAGTCTATGGCCCCTGGGAAACAGCACACATTCTAGAACTCCCCTTGGAGGGGCAGTGGCTTAGCCCTGGCTTGTGGCCACGCAGCCGCTCACTCACTTCAAGGTGAACCATGTCCAGGGTTGTATGTGGCCCCACCACTGAAAAGCACTCCAGAGCCTTTATGGCACTGTCAACATTAGCAGTAAAGTACTTTTTTCTCTATAATTTCTGCAGTGAGCACTTACACCTGAGCATCTAAACTCCACATGATCATCTCTTGTTCAGTATTTTGGATTGAAACAGGCAGATTTTGTCTTTTAGCAGCTCACCTCTAAGATAAGCCCTGCTTTGGAAACAGCATAGATGGCTTGTCCTGACTTCTCCTTCACTCTCTGCCCTTTCAGCAAAGGAAACATCAGGGATCCCAATCTGAAATCCCAGTTCAATACTTACAGACTTCCTACTTTGGTGAAAAGGATCTTTGCTGTCCTCTTGAAACCCATAGTAAGTGTGTGGATGTGTCTCCTCTGTGTTGTAGGAAATCTGCAAGGTGGGAAGATTTCCACATGCAGGGAGGGAAGCTGCTCCTCTCTGGCAGTGCTTTGCTGCTTCATGTTAAGTGCCTGATGGGCTTCATAGTGAAATACACTTCAACACGCTTAGTCCCTAAACCCAGGCTGAACTTATCAAGTGAGTCTGACAGCCTTTTGTGGATGTGTTGCATGGGAAGGTCAAAATACGATCCATTCTCGGGAACCCATGAGCCACACTGCTCATCCAGCAATGGGCTCCAGGAGACTGGGTATTGCTAGCAAGGATCTAAACAGCATCCTCACATCCAGAAGATGCTCTCCAGGGCTAGCAGTGTGGTCTAGAGCCTTATTTGCATGGGTTGTTGTGATTAAATGTACAAATTAATGTGGGAGTAAAACTACTTCACTGGACACCACACTGGCAGAGCCACTTCTGCCAGGACAAGACGCGTGGTGCCCAAAATGCAACCACCTGGTAGCCAGCTACTTCAGCTGTGTCATTATTCACTAATCCCATGTTTTTCTTCTCCTTCCAAAAGTACCTACAAATCGCTCAGGATCTCAGCGCTCTCTGTGGAGTAGGGTAAGATGCACTGAAGTAGCTCTAGAGAAAGGGGATGCACCTGGATGTGTCCATGACTTCATGCAGGTAGATGCCAGCTCACTGTGCAAAGCCCTGTCACGGGGCTGTGGGCACAGGCTGGGCCACACGAATATGTGCTGCCTCAGCACCACCTGGGCTTAGTACGGTGTTATCTAGGGCTGTGCAGCCGAGATTATTTTAAGAGCTTGGGGATCCTCACCACAGCAGGGCTGTCTCCATGGAGATCGGCACAGAGAGATACAGACTACTTTCCCATCAGGTGGATTCTGGTACCCAGATCATCACGTGCCATGTTAATGCAGAGGTCTCTGCACACAGGTGCAGTGTGGGGTGAAGTACCTGCCCCTCCAAGAGAGACAGAGGCACACCAAGCTGGGAGCAAGTGAATTTAGAAGTCTCGTGATCTTTGCCTAGGTGCCAGAGCACCTAGAGATGTTGGCATGCTTTTACTGTAAGCTTTTTTGATGTACCTGTAGGCACATGTGAACCCAGCATAATCAGCTGGGTGAAACTAGAACTTGTTCCCAGAAGGGTTGTGTGGTTTCCATAACAAGAGGCTCTCTGTGCATTTTGTTAATTGCTTTCTGTTGCCACAGTCCCAAAGCTGATTAATTCTGCCACTTTTCCAGGTCTGCCAAAAACCTCTGGGATCAGCACGGAGCAGTGGCGGTAGTGTGATTTTTTTTTTTTTTTTTTTTTTAATTATTTTTTTAAATTTTTTTTTATCAAATATAGTGAGAGATCCCTAAAGTTTCTAAGCAATTGCTTTGAGCTCTGTGATGGATTCAGGGTTGGAAATGGATCATATGGAAATAAAGCAGCTAGGTTTTTCTTTGAAAGTCAAGCTTTGCAAGAAGTGGTAAGAGCTTAAGGCAATAGATGTTTATGTGGAGGTCTCTACTTACTGGAGGATGCGGAAGAAAGATTATCCTTTGCCCTATATTTTCTAAGCAGAAACAGCATATGACCAGCCTCTAAAGATGAGGCTTAATTTTTCCTTCTTTCTGTCTCTTGGTTCAAATCCTTCATTTCAGACATTAGGCACTATTGTCACATGCTTGAACTATCAGGCAGAGTCCTTAGGAGTCAAAAATTGTGGTTGTGAGCTCCTTGGCTTCTGTGGATTTTGTCTGGACTCATTTGGGATCAGGAAAATAAGGCAGGAACATTCTTCTGGACACCTGCGTGTTGCCCACAAACTGAGCAGGTTCCCCTTTAAAACCAGTTGAGTTTTATGCTTGTATCTGTTTTTATTGGCCGGCTCCTCTCCTCCCTGCTCTGATGGTTGGAAACCTTCATATTTCCCGTGCTGTTTATTCACTTCCAGTTTATCCTCATTTTATTCCTGTCCTTGAGCTTTAAAAAGCACCTCTCCTCTGATATTTCCCACTGCCTCCCTCGTCCTTGATCTATTTATAGAGAGCAACTGTATGCCCTTTCAGCTGGTGTTTTGCAAGGCTGGAGAAGCTGAGCTGTTTCGGTGTCCTCCCATAAGGCAGGATCTGTGTTACACCCTGGGACACTCTCGCAACCCTCCCTGAGAAGAAACATGTCCCCAGCCCACACCACGCAGACTCCAGCAGTGCCAGTCGCTGGATGGATCAACCTGCCTGGTCACTGGGCTGATGGGAGTGTTTGGGAGGAAATGGGCTTGCTTGTTGTTTTTTTTTTTCCCACTTAAAAACAGATTCCTCTCCCCCCTGCAAAAAACACCCAACCAAAAAGAAAACTCTTTAAAAGTGTTGTTGGCCTCAGAGATCTTTTGAATTGTTTTTCTCCAGTGAAGCCATATTCACATTTTTTCATCTACTGCAAACAAGAGCTGATTGAAAACTTTTGGCTAGCAACCAGCTTTCCTCTCAGAAAAAAAAAAAAAATCAGGTTAGCTACACTGACTGTTTTTCCTGGAAACACATCTCATTTGTTAAGCTTTCTGGAGGAAGGATGTCAGACTGCAGACGGAAATTGAGGTCAGACTAAAAAACAGCCTCATAGCTGGGTCCTTCGTGAGAGATGTGGACAATGTACAGAAAACCTGGAGTAAGAGAGTTGTGTGGAACAGGGGCTGGACTGGAGAACAAATGTGTCCCTGTGACCAGAATGTGGCTGCAGAAGCAGCCATGCTGTGGTCCATCCATGTCTATTTACTAAGACAAGGTGGAACATCTCTTTGAGGATGGATTCATTCATTGCCTGATGTTCAGCAAAGCTGTGGTAAACCAGACTACAAATATAGGTCTCAGATCTACAGGGCAAGCCTGAAGCTGCTTCCTGCATTGTGGGGGGGAGATCTTGGGCTTGTGTAGCTGCCTCTTGCTGCTGCTTTTTCTTACCTATATCCTGATGCAGAATGAAAGAAGGTTTTCTGAACATATTTGAATTCATGTCTTCTAGATTCATGTACCAAAATAACCAAAGCTTTTAGGAAATCTGACATTTTAGTCAGCTAGATGTAGTTCTTCAAACTCTTGTTGATCTCCATTCAATACAACTCAAAGACAAAACCGTTCACAGGAAGAAATTAACTCTGAAATGCCCATCTAGCATTTATGTCCAGGTCTTGGCAGCACATGGTATTCTGACATGAAACCTAAGGCTGAAAGAACAAAAAACATTGTATCTTTCAAAGCACAGCTTGTGTTTTATTTGATTTTTTTTCAGTTGTATCCAAGAAGGTTTTTCTCCTTTTCCTATGCTGTAGCCATTGATCTGCCACTGCTGTCCAACAGACATTGTTTGTCATCTCCTGTGTCTTTCCTTCTAGGTTTACCGCACTGAATTCATTGCTAAATGGAGGAAGCTGAGACTGGACATGATTCTTTGTCCCATGCTGGGGCCAGCCTTTAACCATGGCTATGCTGGGAAGCTATTTGGTAATCTCCACTGAGGTGTATCTGTGGTGGTGCTTGTGGGCAGAGCTGGAGCAAGATCTTTTGGTCTTTTGGACGTTCCCTAAACCATGTGTGTTGCTTGGTCTTCCCTCTGGGGAAGAAAGCAAAGGACAGGTCTCCTCTGGGTGGGTCTTCTCATGCCCCCACCTCATCTGAGCTGCAGGTGTTTGGATAATTATGGGGCAGCAAATAGGGGCACGTATGTCCAGTCATTCATGGGTGAGTTTCCCCCGCACCATCTGTCCTGTAAACAGCCCAAGAGCTACTCTTGCAGCAGAGAGTGGCTGTGAGGATAGTTGTCAGAGGGCTGGTAGACCTTGGTATAAGGCCAAGCTCTTCTGAATGTGGCCATCTTACATTTCCCAAGACTTTGTGAAGAGCAGAAAGGCTCCTTGCCTGTGATTTGCAGAAAAAGGAATTTTTTTTTATAGCTTCCAGCAAACAGTCAGGGTCCTCCATCTCTAGCAATGGCCCTTTGGGATCCAAAATCCCCAAGATCATGTTACAAAACTGGGCATATGGGTTATCTTGAAAAGATAGCTGGGATTTTTCCATGGCATATGGGAGACATAGATGCAGGCTCTGAATTAGATCCAATACTGGTATCTCTCTCCCAGAGCACATCTAACCTCCACCTGACTGACAGGTGAAGGCATGGGTCTCTCTCAGGTCTCAGCAGCCATGTGGCCCTCAAAACTCTCCATCAAAAGTCCCTTTAAAACCAGCATGTTTTGATGGTCTCTTCAGGTCCAGCACTCCAGTGTGAGATCCTGCAACCCAAATTATCACCCAAAAGTCATTGCTGGCTCAGCACACTAAATTTTACCATTTTGCTCTGTGTGATCTTTCCCAGATGTGACCTCCTATACCAATTTATACGTCTTAAACTTCCCTGCTGGGGTGGTGCCAGTCAGCACGGTCACGAGAGCCGACGAAGAAGAACTGAGGCATTACCGAGGGCACTATGGAGGCCCTTGGGATAAGAGACTGAAAGAGGTCAGTGGGGAAAGAGCTTAACCCTTAGCAGAAGGCTATGACTGGCACAGTGGCACCTCTGGCACATTGTCCCAAGGCTTGTCTACATGTCCTGATGACAATGGGAGCATTTTAGTAAAGCGGTTTGCATACACCATGTTACTGCCCTGCACGTGGTACAGCTAGGCTGGTGTACATCAGCTGGCCATTGTCCCATTGCATGTCTTCCTTCATCTTCTCTTTCTATAATGTCAAAAGACAGCATTTTCTCTTGTGTCTCTGACTTGGTCCCATGCTTAATTTTTGCAGGCTGTGGAAGGAGCCGTGGGGCTGCCGGTGGCCGTCCAGTGCATGGCTTTGCCATGGCAGGAGGAGCTGTGCCTTTGCTTCAGGAAGGAGGTGGAGAGGCTTGCCCACGGCACAAAGAGAAATGTGTGATTTCTGGGAACCTGCCTTCACTATGATTCACTTCATTTTTCGTTCCCTGCCCTTCCCTCCAGCCACCTTCTACCTGATGCACAAAGCAAAGTAAATTGTGATTTGCAGACTCTGAACCACCCTTTCAATAAATTGGCAATAAATACTGTTTAAAAATAGTTATCAAAAATCTCATCTCTGTTCAAATTGTCCTTCTTTGTTAGAGTTAAATTGCGTAAAAAAAAAAAAATAAAATAAAAAAAATTAAAAAAGGAATGAGAGTTGATGCTGGACCAAAGGAATCTAATAACTATAGTATAACAATATCTGTTGCATGATATGAGGCCAAGGAGCTGTTTACCCCAATATTTTACTTCCAACAGCAGACAGGAGGAGATGTTTATGGGAAAATCTAAACTGGTAAGTGTAAGATTTCCTCTCTGGCTGTGCCATTGGTTTGCTAAGAGATTTTTTTGGCAAAGACTTGCAGTCAGCGCATCATTTTTAATAGCTGCCAAGAAAGCTCTCCTTCATGAACTTGTTGGGCCCCTTCCTGAACTCATTTACTCTCTTGATCTCCACACAGTCCGGTGGCAGTGGGCTCTGCAGTTTAATTGTGCAGTGAATAGTGGAAAACTTAGCTTATGCTTAAACAAAGAAAATTATGAGAAGGGGTAAGTGGTCTGTCTTCGCTCTTGTTCCTCATTGTTTCTTCCAGCTAAGGAATGGGAAAAGAAGGTTGGGGATTTTTTTATTGCCTATAAGCACTTGAGGGAAAACTGAGTTTAAGCATTTCTGTGGGTACATTTAGACTGTTCGCACTGTTTGGTGCTTCCAACCTCACTATGACAATTGTGTGCTGTTTCTCAACCCATCATTCACTCTCAAGGTAGAGGAAGAGGCTGCAAGGGAAGGTGGAAGTGATTGAGGAGACCAAAATGCTTTAAATAAGCAAGCATGCCTTGAAACAAGGCATCAACATTAGCGATGATCCGTGTCTTCTCCAAGCCTTTGTATCTCGCCATGCACCAGGGCTGGAGTCGGTATTTCCCCAACAGGAGAAAGCTGCAGACTCAAAGGGTGACACCATTCTTGTCATTTACCTGCCTCCCTGGGGCTGTACAGAGATGCTGCCATCATCCAGCAGCCTTGCATGGTCACAAGCAAGTCTGAGTCATGCAGCAAGTCCTGGCTCCTGAACCTGACTTACCATCTTCTGCTCAGCACAGAGCAGGGAGAAGGTCCATGGCACAGCCCTGCACCCAGAAGATGCCCCATCTCTGCAGGATGCTGCTGGTGCCACCAGCCACAGATGTCCCATCTGATGGAAGTCTGCCAAGCAACCGGGGCTGTCTCACGCCAGGAGCAAAGGATTTTGAGCTGGGACCTCATTGTTAAACAGGTAACCCGCCCAGGTAGTATTCCTGGCTAGAGCTGAGCATGCACAGACCTTGTTTTGCAAGGAAAGGTGTGGTGGTTGCAACCGCCCCCCGGCCATTTGAGCACCTGGATTCCCAGGCAAACGTGGCATGTTGTGGAAAACAATTCCCATTATGTAAGTGCCGTGAGACAAAGCACTGAGGCCCTCCCTCCATGCTATCAAAATTCCTGTCATATAGGAAAAGACCCTTCTCCTGCCTGAGAAAAGTAGCAACAACCAGTTACTCCTGGTAACCTGCTACTGGATCATAGCCTGAGCAGGACAGTACAGAACTATATGATCTGAAAAGTTCTGGACATAGATAAATGGTGGTAAGCCTAGAAATTACCTCATCCTAAGTGTGGCCAGAGTGGCACTAAACTCAATGATCGCACAACCCTATAAATAGCAATCCTAAAGTGAGACCTGTCAAGCTCTCCGGTCTGCTACTTCGCATCTCCCTCTGGCTGGGATGTCCCCAGAGTCACCTCGTGATGAACTGATGCCACAAAGCCGTGGGCAAAGATAGATTTCTCAGGACTCTACAATTTCCCGTTGAGAAATCCTGATGCATTAAAAGTGAGTAATTCACTAATCCAAAGCAAGAAATTTTGGCATAGGTGTACCTCCACAAATATTCAAGTATCCATGGATTAAAGCGTATGAGTATGTGTGTGTTGACAGATTTTTACGTAGGCTTTTAATCATGTACCTGTGTGTGTGTGTCTATATGTAAGTGGTGAAGAACTAACAGCTCTCTGCAGCATCTTTGCTGATGGTGTCTCTGCCTTGCTGGAGAAGTCGTAAGTAGGGTCCATACAACCCACTTGGCTATGGAAAGGCCCAAGGAAAACAGTGGAACACCCACAGAAGCAGGAAAGATGTAGGGACGGTCAGGACAGGAAGCAGCCTCTGCTGTCAGAGGTGTGAGGATTGGGGTGGGAGGTTTCTCTCCCCATCCCATTGCAGTTTATTTGGGGAGAGCCAACAGGGTCCTGGCTGAGCAATGCAAAAAAAGTGATTGATTGATACAAACGGACTCTCATCTCTCAACTGGTATTCTTGGTTGTTGGAAATGTGCAGATTAAGTAGTTTCTTACCAGCTGTTATGTTCTTTGAGTGTTGGTGGAGTTGGACTGGAACTGAGGAAAGTCTCATGCTTCCAATAGATATTCCAGGCTGAAACGAGTCAGAAACTGGAGAATTCCCAGAAAGCTTTTATTCAGTCCTCTGAGCCAACTGGAACAACTTCTTTAGAGGGGACCAGCTCATTTCAACATTTTATGAAATGTCTGTAAAATTCTTTCAGAGCAGCATGGTTAACATACTTCATTTTGTAAATGAAGTCAGGTGAGAAAAACATGGCAAAAACTTTGCACTTGGCCTTAGTGGTTTAGCGCACCCTGGTGCAACGTGGAGGAGTGAACGCTGACCTGTGAGTTGGGCAGGCCTGCCTCCTCTATTATGGACTTGAGGTTTGACTTAGGACATCCCTTTGCTTTCCTAACTTGGTTTTCCCATGTGGATAATGGTCTTTCTCATCAAACCTTTCTCCCAAGCATCCCTTGCTCCCCTTTGCCTAGGTATGGGTCCACACAAACCCACCCACTGTGACCATCTGCACCCACGTAGCCGCTCACCTCCATGACAGAGACTCTTTAATTTCATATGACTCTTGGAGTGCCTCAGCAGATCTACCCAGAGGGTGCTAAACTGGCTTGGATTTTGAAACCATCCGAGTCCTGAGGGTGCATTCTATCCTCCCTCCCTTGGGTTTGCCCCATAGCTTGTGCCTCTGCTGCAGGGAGCCTTGGGGCTACCCGTGGCCTGGCCATGGCAGAAGGAACCTTGATGAAGAAGGTGGAGATGTTCACCTGTTGACAGGGAAAGGGCTTCCTCAGCAGCATCTGGCCAGCTGTAAACACAGCTGTGCCTGCTGCTAAATCTGCCCTTTGAAATGCTAGGCCAGGCTGGACACAGCTGCCTCTGGCTCCGTCTCCAATAAACATTTGCCGAGTGTCTAAAGGGCAGGATGGGAGCGCAGGTCCCCAAGCACAAGCAGATGTGGGAAACCAAAGCCCTGATACTTCCCAGCATGGGGAAAAAACCTTCCCAGGTCTGCTCAGCCCATCGTAGAGGCTGTGATGCTGTCACATAGGCAAAGAGCCCACCTCTGCCTTGGGAAGCCCTTGCATGGATTCCTGGAGGCTGGGAGAGGGCTGGGTGTTGCTGCACACTTGACCTGGTTCGTATGGACCTTCTGGAGGCACTGGCTGTGGCCAGGGCCACAGGGCAGAAGCTGATGGGCTGCAGGAATGTCCCCATGTTGCTGCTGTTGTAAAGCCAGCAGTGCCTTGGCTGAGGAGGCAGGCTCTGAGCAGGGACACCACTGAAAGGGAACACAGTAAAAGGCCAGCTTAATTTGTTGCAACATAGCTAATTGCTGTGAGCTCTAGACTGTTTCTTAGAGGATGTCGAAGTTGGTTTTGTCCGAAGTGAGTCCCTCGTAAATTTCCCCAGTTAAGAACAAAGAGAATAATATTCTATGCTGACACCAATTTGAAGAGAAAACAACCGTGAAATCTTACAACAGCTAAGAATGGACATGACAATGGATAAAAAGTCAAGCATTCGAGGACTGCCTAGCCCTGATGGGAGAAGGCTCTTCACCTTCCTTTCCATATCCAGTTCTACACTCTGTAGGATCAGGTTCTGGGCTTCTGGCCACCAAATGCAACCTTGCAAAGTCTTGCAATGCACAATGCAGCTGCCCAATAACCATTTTCAAGGTGGGACACATAACAGGACCTACCATCCAAAACCAGCAGAGATCACAGACAGACCACGTCATTTGCTTTGAGGCTGGGTTCTTGCATTCAGCTCAGTGCGTGGTCTTTGTGTGCTTGTAGTGAGCAGCATCTGTGCTGGAAAGACCTCAGGCCCCAGTTGTCCCCATGTCTGTTGGAAATAGCTTGCTTCTGGGCTGCAACCCTGTGGGATTTTCCACTCCTAAGGCAACACCAGCGTGCTCTGTCATGGAGTGGACCAGCCTCTCCTTCTGGCGCATGCAGACATGGGGGCAGTGCAGAGCACCATCTCATGGACCTCCTGAAACAGCCTCTGGCCACAAAGAGACCAGCGTGGGCCAATGGATTTGGTGAGTGTGTACCCCATAGCTATGTGTCCTCTTGTCATACCGTTCCCCATCCTCGTGCAGGGAAGTCTTGTGATTTCAAGCTGGTTTTTCCCCTTCCCCCATTGTCCTCTCAGGCTATGCAGGAAATAGAAGCGATTTCCTTGCTGCTTTTGTTCAGCTGATTCCACAGCCCTTCCTCTCCAGCACAGAAATTCCCATATATCAGGAAGCCTCTATAAACCCATCGCCCTATGCGTCACTGGCCAAACTTCTCTTTTTCTGTTTCATGGTCAATCATTCACCACTGCGCACTCCTTTTACAGCAGCTTTGCAAGGGTCATCTTTGGACTTGCAAACTATTTGCTGACCCGAAGGGGTGGTGCTGGGAAGAGAAACCGGTCTGGGGAGGCAGGAAAGGTCTCCTGCTCCTGCTTTGCTTTTCTTTCTGACTCTCTCTCCAGAGACTAAAAGAACCATATTATGATCCAGCAACAACTGAGACAGCTCCTGCCAGAGAGGGAGGTGAACCCTACTGCTGCCCTCGTCCTGCTCAGTGGCTCGGCAGCGGCCGTGGTGGCCTGGAAATGGCTCAGCAAAAGGTGGATCCAGAAGAAAATGGAAGAGGCTCGGAGGACCCGGGATGAGGGTTTGAAGAAAATGGCAAAGGCTGTCCAGCAGTTCAGGGAGCAGGTAACCTTTCCTCATGGTGGGGCCTGAGTCCCACCGGGATGTCTGCTGAAGTTGCTCTTCGGCTCTTCCTTCCAGCTCATGCCTCCATAGCTTTTATAATGAGGAGCCCAGAGGAGATGTGCCAGCAATCCTCAACAAGAGGAAAGGCTGGCTTGGGAGGAAGGGAGGTCATGGCTCTCCTCAAGCTGGATGAGATGTGGTGGGAGGCTACAGCCAGAGAGGTGCAAATTACTCACTGGGAAGAGGTTTTGGGCAACAACAGGTGATGAAGCCCTGGACCTTTATTGATCCAAATCCAACTTTGTTAGGGATCTAGAAATGTCTCTTGCCTCTATGGGTAGAAGCAAGAAAGACTTTTCTCTTCCTAACTCTAAGTTTACACATTTGTCCACACCCCTAGATCTTTGTCCCTGAAACCTAGCTTCTGGATGGTTCAGGGAGAGTCTTCAAAAGAGCTGTCACTAGGATTCCCAACAAGTGAGACCTCCCAGACCAGCAGGCTGTACAGAAGATGCTTGGCCTAACATAACACTAATGAAGACCAAGGCGTTCGGTGTCCCCTGGGAGCAACCAGGACATGCCATGGGGACAAATGAGGCAGGCACCCCAACCAGCATGGATTTGGCCCTGAATTCCTACTGCAACAGTGATTTCTAACCACTTTTCCTCCCTGCTCCATTTGTTTCTGAGTATGTACTGGTTAAACCAGCTCATCTTTACAGAGGTAACATACCTGGAGATAAAGCATACCAGCTACTAGTGATGCACAGCTTTACAACATTTTTTCTTAATGCCACCACCTTAAACAAAGCTGGTGGCACTGAGAACTGCCAGCTGTCTTTGCCTGAGTAGACCTTACCCACCTGTGAGTCCCTACTGACTTCTTTGCTGGGCTTGAGCTATGAGATGTTTGTCATCAGACCGGGCCAACCCACAGTGCCTGTGCCCATTCTGAGGGGTGAAGGGCCAGCCTAAGGCTTGTGTGCAAGGACTTTGGTACCTTCTGCCCAGGCTGGTGTTTGCTCAGCTGAGAGTGGTCAGTGGGTAAGTCCCACAGTGCCAGGAGGAAGACTCCATTGTGAGGCATTGGATGCGTAGTTGCTGCAGTGGATGAGTGAAGCCCTTCTATGTCTTCAGAGACAGCTGAGTTCCTGTGTTTGCATCATGTTCATGAGATCCATGGAGTGCACAGAACAGTGCAAACTCAGGATGAAACAATCAGCAGCTCCGAGTCTGAACCTCCATGTGAAGGATCTGCCTTTCCAGCAAGCTCTGCTGACAACGTCAGCAAAACTTAAGAGACTTATCCCCTCTGAGCCTGCCTTGGCATTCCCTTCATCTTCCCCTTGCAGGTTCCCAGTGTCCAGACAGATGTCATCCTGTCCCTGCCTCTGCTGGAACTCAGTGAGAAACTGCAGGAAGGGTCTCTGTCCCCCAAGACAGTCCTCTACACCTACTTAGAGAAGGTGAGTGCCTGTCTGCAGTGTGATGGGCAAATCACTTCTATTCTCCGTGCCATGGTGTGTGGGCCAGTGGCTGAGAAGACTTATTTGAGCTGGTGATTATGATAAGTCTTCAATATAGCAGATATCTAAAGATATTAAAAGGCTGGGATCTCTATCTCCTGGGTCAGATCCATCCCTGGACAGTCCTATGAGATGGTTTGAGCTGGCATGCTCTGGGGAGGGGTCACCATTCATGCTGAGCCACTAGCCCTTGTTTTAAAGATCTAGGTAGCTACCAAATGCAGCTATGTGATGATGTTCTTAACTAACACCTCTTCCTCCATGTGTCACACAAAGGCCCTGGAAGTGACCCAGCAGACGAACTGCTTGCGACATTTTATCCCAGAGTGTGAGGAGCAGCTCCAGGAAATACAACGGCAGAGGGAGAAAGGGCTGCTCTACGGCATCCCTGTCAGCATCAAGGACCACATCGGCCATAAGGTGATTCCCTTTGTGCCCGTGAAATGTTCCTTCATGAGCTGGGCTGGGTGGTGAAGTGGTGGGACACAGAGAATGGGGAAGGGGCCTGATCTCTCCCTGCGTACACCACAGGAAGCCTGGCTGGGTCTGAGGCTGTGACTCCACACCTCATGTCAGCTGCAATCCTGGCAGTTAGAAGCCTCTATCAGCAAAAAACCAAAGAGTGAATAGTTACACACCCAAATGATTTCCTCTCTGATACGTGAGACAGCACAGGCTGGGCTACATGGTTGTTTGGGCCATAATTCAGGTTATTTACTCAGAGGTTTGCTGTATCAGGGATAAGAATGTGGCTCAGCTTCTAGAAAGTAGAGTTGCGTCTGGGTCAGGGGAGAGAAACAACATGGAAAAGAGCAAGGGGAGCTTCAGAAGCCTGAACCTTATCAGTGCTTGGCAGCCCTCTGCCAAGGGTGGAGGGAGAATCCTTGTCCCTTCATGCAAGGTCTTGCATGGGAGTGGTTTAGTACCCCCACCCCAAAGGGGACACCAGACATCCTTCCAAAACCACAAGGTAACTGTGCTGACTGTGTCTGTTGTCACTTCTCTTCGCAGGGACACCTGGCCACCTGTGGGCTTGTGCAATGTCTGGGCACCCCGATGCAGGAAGATAGTGTCCTAGTCAAGGTTTTGAAGAGACAGGGGGCCATCCCGTTTGCAATGACCAATGTGCCGCAATCTCTCTTCAGGTAACATCCATCATTAGAAATATTTTCTCTAGTTTTGCTCTTGAAGCTGAAAACCAGTCTGTAGGTCCCAGGACAGGCTCTTCCCTGTCTCCTGAGAAGTTGTCTGGATTAATCCTTCTTCCATCAGCTGCCAACAACCTCAGTTCAACTGAAAGTAGCCTTCAGATAAGATTAAGAGGAAAAACACCTACCATGACATAAGGGAAATCAAGTGCACTTGTGCACGGGAGGGGGAGCGGAGTCTCACGGGAATGAGCCGGAGGGATTTACAGGATGGAAGGATGGGGTTGGCGATGCCACATAAGATCACTGCAAGAGAGAGACAACAAACTCAAG
Organism: Caloenas nicobarica; assembly: GCF_036013445.1. Classification (NCBI taxonomy): domain Eukaryota; kingdom Metazoa; phylum Chordata; class Aves; order Columbiformes; family Columbidae; genus Caloenas; species Caloenas nicobarica. The sequence continues at coordinate 100,323,379 of NC_088284.1, read as the reverse complement.
GCATTAGGCTGTTCCTGGAAGACCAATTGCTGTTTTTCTTCTCCTCAGCTACGACTGCAGCAATCCCATCTTCGGCCAGACCCTGAATCCCCTCAACCACCAGAAGAGCCCCGGGGGCTCCTCGGGAGGGGAGGGAGCTCTGATCGCAGGTGGAGGCTCCATCCTGGGCATCGGCTCAGACATTGGTGGCAGCATCCGCCTGCCCTCCAGCTTCTGCGGGTTGTGCGGCCTCAAACCCACAGCCGACAGGCTCAGGTAAGTCCTGGGGCCTGTAGCATTTTTTGTTAAATCAAAACTAAGATTTGTTGGGGTTTAGTGTTTTGGTTTTTATTTTCATTTTGACCAAAATTTTCCATTTCAGATGAATTAAATACTTTTAATAATTTCCTTCTGGTTCACGTTCTGACTTGAAGACTCCACTATGCTATTCAAACGTATCAGTAATATCTCACCATTACTGAAATGACAATGTATTTCTTTTTGTTTTCCCACAGCCTGGCTGGAATGACTGGCCCAGTCAGTGGGATCGTGGCAAGTATGTGAATTTTTAATTGCTTTCCTCTATACGCTGTGAAGAGTCCCATGTCTTTCTCTAGGCCTGAGGAAAGCCTGAGACAACCAAGATCTGTCCAGAGTCCATCTGAAACATCCCACCTCATTGCCTGATCACTCCTTGCAGCCAACATGGCCATGCAGAAGATGGACCAGTGTTTGGTGCACCCATTTGCTTGACACGGATGTTTGCTCTTGTCCTACTCCAGTTCCTTGTGCGCTGGGGCCAATGGCGAGGGACGTGGACAGCCTGGCCCTGTGCATGAAGGCTCTGCTCTGCCAGGAGATGTTCCATCTGGACCCCACCGTGCCCCCCATCCCCTTCAATGAGGAGGTGAGTCCTTAAATCAGCAAGCCCTGGTCCTTTTGAGGCTGCTGCACGCTCAACCTATGCATTCTTTAAGGGTCTGGTTATCTTTACAGTACTAGTTTCTAGTATAATAACTTGATAGCTCTTTTTGAGGACACAATGCATAATTATTAGGAAAAAAAATGGTTAATAAGTAGTTATCCTTTCTGACTTCCCTGTTAGCATGTAGCTCATCAGATTGAGACACCCTAGAAAAGAGAGAGGAGGAAGGCAACACCGGGAGCAAAATGCTGGAGATTTTTAGGGGAAGATGAGACAAGATCAGAAACTCGTACAGCAAATCTCTAGACTGAGGACATTTCCTTTCACTCTGCAGCAACTGAACTCCAAGAGTTTTTTCCACCTCCATCCTTTGTAGCAATGGTTGAATCCACTGGTCTTGAGTGACTGTGCTCTGTCAGAAGGGAGGGATGAAGGAGAGACTGGAGAAAAAGGTGGAGGTGGACATTTCAGAAAGGGTAACCTATGGAAACTATAAGCAGCAAACCAGAAAATTAGTTCCTCCCTAACATCTGGAGCTTTTATCCCCTTCTGCAGTGGGCTTCAGTGTGGGGCAGTCCCACCCCAGCAGGGTTGATGATGCTCAGCTGGTGGCTCTTTGCTCCAGGTATACTCCAGCTCTGCTCCCCTGCGGGTCGGGTACTACGACACGGACGGCTACTTCCCGCTGCCCCCCTGCATGCGGCGGGCGGTGCAGGAGACCCGGGAGGCTCTGCAGGCAGCCGGGCACCAGGTGAGCATAACCAGCCCATGATCTTCTCCCCAGGGTGTCTCCAGCTTTGCTCCTTGCAGCTGAAATCATGCTTTAGAAAACAGACATAGTCCCCAGCCAAGTTATGGGATAAATGACCTCCCAGAGGTATGGGATTAAGTTACTACAGCCACATACGCAATGCAGACGTGTCTACAAGGGGTAGCAGCGCAGGTCATGGGGAAACAGCACCAGCAATCAGTAGACTTGCACCTGCAAGGGGCCAGGGCTGGAAAAAATCATAGAACAGTTTGGGTTGGAAGGGACCTTCAAAGGTCATCTTGTCCAACCCCCTGCAGTGCCCAGGGACATCTTCAACTGGATCAGGTTGCTCAGAGCCCCGTCCAGCCTGGCCTTGAATGTCTTCAGGGATGGGGCATCTGCCACCTCTCTGGGCAACCTGTGCCAGTGTTTCACCACCCTCATTGTAAAAATCTATTTTTGCTCTCCTGGTGGCTGTGGTCCACACCAGATGGCAGCATCCACCAAGTGCCGTATTTGACCCTGGAAGGTTGCCCCAGCTTTTTCTAGGTCTGTCCTTCCCCAGCCGGGCTCTGAGAGGTGTTTTGCTCTTTTCTCCCCAATGTCCATGGAGACCTCTGTCTTTCCTGGACTACTGAGGGAAAAGGACCATGGGACATGAGATGGGAAATGCCATTCCATCCATCTAGACCTACCTGTGGAAAAATGCTAGTGGTGCTTTTCATAGCAAAGTGAGTTCACGTCTGAGAGATGTCGATTCTGCTGGGAAACAGGTGTAGTTTCTGGCTCAGTGACTGACTGGAGCAGGATGGAGGAGGAAACAGCTCTGGGGAGATCTCAGAGCTGAGCCAAATGGCCATCAGGGAGGAATAATCCCATCGGGAGATGCCTGGGCTGGTAAAGGGTTGAACTGGGGCCTCTGCTAGCGTGTGGAGCTCAGGGAGGTGCTGCTCTGCCTTTGAAGTATACCCACAGTCATGCCTTGGAAATAATTCACATCCCCAGGCTGCCACATAATCTTGTGTTTTGGTGCAGATGGTGCCCTTTTCTCCACCTCGGATCCATTATGTCATGAAACTGTTTTTGAAGACCTTTTTTGCTGATGGAGGCCGTGCTTGGTTGGACGCGTTGTAAGTAGGAGCCCTTTGGCAGCAGAGCTGTAAAATAGCTCCATCTCCACACCCATGAGCACAATGCATGGGCAAAACGAGCCCATGTCTCCCACTGCAACAGGAGATACTTGGGTTTCTGAGAAAGGGCAAACAGCTTCTCTGGCATGATCCCCTCCTCTTCTTGCCTCTCAGCACAGGAAATATTGTAGATCCCAGCTTGAAATCACAGGTGAATTCCTGCAAGATCCCAAGGCTGGGGAAGAAGCTGCTGGCTCTAATTCTTAAACCTCTGGTGAGTCCCTGGCCTCAGAATCAAAGCAGAATGATGACAGCAAGACCCTGAGATGCTCAAAAGCATGATGTTACTGGGAGACACCTTTAACTAGAGACACTGGGAATTCTTTGGAAGGTCTTTTCTAGACCCCTGCTGGGATTTATCTAGTGCAAAGGGGAAATAAAAGCAGGACAAGCCAAGAGCTGCAAAAGATTAATGCAGAGCCCACAGCAAGTGGTTCTTCAAATGCTAGACCTAGTAGTGCCCGGTTTTCTACAGATTCACCATTGAGATTACTGTGGCAGAGGGACTTGAAGTTGAAGCTCTGTCCCAGTGTTGGAGGCCTCCCAAAAATCATACCTTCATGGGGACTCCTGGTGATTAACAAGGGCTGGCCCCCAGTGTAGCCTTTTCACCACCCAAGCATTCTTTTGCAGGGCTTGTCTCCTCCATCCTCCACTTTCTCTGTCTCTCTGTCCAGTTGGGTTGTTCTCAGCTGACATGATCAAAAAGGTAGCAGTGAGTGGGAGGTAAACAAAGTGCTTGTAGAGGTCTTGTTTTTGTGACATAACAAGCTAAGAAATGTTTGATTTATCAAAAATAATGAAATGTGACTTGGTTCAAGTCAGTACATTCCCCTGTGAGCAGGGAATACTGGGCTTTAAGAAACAAATTGAGAACCAAAAACCAGAAGTTGGAAGTAAAGTAAATTTAGAACCATGAGCAACATTTTTAACCACCATCATTCACCCTCAGTGCAGCATCCAAGGGATGCAGACAGGACAGGACGGGAGGGTTTCCTGGGATGGCACAAGTTACTGCACTCCCATGTCATGTCCTTAACAGGAGCCTCTTGCCTTTCTAGTTTCCCCGCCTGGCTGACTACCTGAGAACTTTGTGTGGAATGAAGTAAGTTGGCATCGTCCCCAGGGCCGTCCATGGAGATGAACGGTACCTTCTCTAACTAAGCGTCTGTTGTGGCAGGGAACTGGAATCACGACAGGCTCTGACCTGATCTCTGCAGGGGCTGTCCCTCCATCCTGGACTTGGCTTCAGCCTTTAGAAACACGTCTCCCCAGTGTTGCATTGCCCTAGTGCTGTCCTGAGGGACTTGCATGGATAAGGTTGCACAGGAAGCCTTTGGCAGAGATGAGCACTAAATCCAGGCTCACAAAAGAAACCTCTCTACCACTTCTGGACATTTGTTGCTTAGTCGCTTGACCAAATGCCAAAGGAAACTTTAAACAAATTGTGAAAGATGTATTGTTTTAAATAACTGCTAAAATCGCTGGGGCTTATCAGCCTGGAGGATTATTCAAGCAATTCCTCCTCCTCCTCTTAAAGCTTAAAAATGTTGCTATGATTTCCACTTGCAGGTCAGTAAAGGAGATGTGGAATCATCACCATGAAATACAGGTATGTTCTGAGGACTTTTCTCTCTGGCATCATGCCACAGGTTGAGGCTTTATGGCAAGTGCCAGGTCAGAGGGTTATCAGTTCGGACAGGGATTGTGCACTAAAGAGAGATGGGAATGGGGTAGATGGGCTCTTAGGCCAACCCAGCCAGGACTTTATCGGTTGCCCACAGTTCTCATGCCCAAATGCCCATATTTGATGGTCCCAACACAACAAAGGTTGTCCTGGGAGTGGGGATGGCTAAAGAGGGACCTTTCCAATTCCTGGCCACGTGCTGTGGAGGCAGACACATGCTTCCCTGCTTCTTATCTCAAGCATGGCTGCCTGCTGCTGCCTCTTTGACCATGCCAGAGCCCGGTGCATACCCTGGAGAAACCAAGATGCTCCAGGCATGGATGTGGCCTCCATGTTACTTGCCCTCTCCTCCCCAAGGCATACCGCACTGAGTTCATCACCCGGTGGATGGAACTCCAGCTGGACGTTGTGCTGTGCCCTGTCCTGGGACCTGCCTTCAACACAGGATACCCTGGGAAACTCTTAAGTGAGTCTGGGATCTTCCCGGGAAGGTAGAGGACCACAGTGGTCAAGACTGGACAGGAACATCCACTACTGTGGAGCTTCACCACCCACCTAAGCCTTTTATGGGCATTAGGGAAGGAAAAATAACTACCATAAAGCTACCTGAGCAGATGGAGATAGACCCATGGATGAAGTGACCTGATGACAGTTGTTTTTTGCAGTAGAACTTGGACCTGCAGATGACTGGCCCTGTGCAATCTCTCCTCCCAGCAGCCGCTGGTTCTCAGGGGCTTCAGTGAACATGTAATGTGTAAATTTGAAGGAAGATGTGACACTGTGACTACCTACATTCTCTCTTCTTCTTCTCTCAGATGCCATCTCCTCCACAATGCTGTACAATGTCTTGAACTTCCCTGCTGGGGTCGTACCTGTCAGCACGGTGACAGAAGCTGATGAGGAAGAGCTAAAGCTTTACCGAGGATGTTGCAATGACCCCTGGGACCGGACGCTGAAAGAGGTATGTGACACAGAAAGTGGTGGAGCAGAGACTGCTCATGGATGTTCAAGTAATAGTTTCACTGAAATAACGGGCTCCTAAATGTGTCCATCAATGTGGGCACAGGGAAAAAAACCGCAACTCTTCTTTATTATACCCCTTGCAAATCTGTTTTCTCCCAAGCCCCAAAAACCGTAAGTCACTAAGTTTTGGGGGGGCTGGGGGAGCACCCCCAGGCTGGATTATAGGCTGACACCAGAAAGGAGCCACGCAGCAAGGCTTCTTCGAGTAGGTCCCTGTGACAGTCACAGCATCACATTGCACTTTCCTCCTGCTCCATGATGCCTTCACCAGTCCCAGGCTGCCAGTGGAGCATGGATCAGCAATGAGGATGCTGAAGGAAAAGGGATCTGGCTGCCAGACAGCTCCAGGCAGAGCTGTCTGGGATGGGGGTGGGGGTGTCTGAAACAAGTTGCCCAAGATTTGGAAACTACTTCTATCATGAGAACAGCAAGAGCCTTCCCTCTGCCCCAGCGTGCTGATGCTGCTTGAAGGGCAGGGCTCAGCCTCCTACCTCCCACTCCTGAGGACGAGCCACCTGCCTAAGCCAAGTTTCCAAAAGCAGCTGGAGGCCTGAGCGCCCCAGGTCCCCTCTCACCACGTGTGCCTCCGCTGCAGGCTGTGACAGGAGCTGTGGGGCTGCCCGTGGCCGTGCAGTGCGTGGCCTTGCCGTGGCAGGAGGAGCTGTGCCTCCGCTTCATGAAGGAGGTGGAGACCCTCAGCCGTCAGAGGAGAGCAGCGTAGCATCCACGGTCCCACGCCTGCAGGGCCAGGGGAGAAATGGACAGTGCTGCAGGACTTCTCTTTCGCAATTAGAAGCACAAAGACGACGGTGAGGAGGGAAGGAGGAAGGAAAAGCCATTTCCTGACCCCTCTCCTTGCCAATGAGCAGAGATCCTGTACAGAATCAAGATGCCACACAGATGGCAAGACTGGCTTAAGCTGGGTTCAAATGCTGATAAATCTATGAACTGCACCTTCCTGTAAGAATGGACATATGGATTGGGGGGGGTTCACTTTCATTTTCATCTACGCTGCCTCTTGCAGCAGCAGGGTGATGCTGAGAGAAAAGAATTACAACAGCTCAGTGGTATTTTCTTGCTGGCATTGGAGTAACTTCATATGGATGTAACTATTGGCTACCCTGTAAGGAATACAGCTGCATCTACCCTCCCCAATGCTGTATTTTGCTCACAAAAATAAAAATGTAGCTATTAAGCACCTCCAGTAATCCTTCACTGCTGGCTATGATTATGGGAATGCACAGTTATTAGTCAAAACATGCAAACACCTTCCCACTGGACATTAAATGGCATCTAGCACAGCAGGGTTTGCACCTTCCCTCTCAACCACAGCTTTCCTCACTGTGAGGGATGGCAACACTCACTGGCCTTTCCCCAGCACCAAACTCTTTCCACCACCAGATCTTGAGCATCCTACGCCCATTTCCAACCTCACAGCAGGGACATTCTTAGGAACCTCCTATTTCAGGACCTCAGGCTGCTCTTTCTGAAGGGAGGAGATAAGCAGAGGCAGATGCAACTCAGTTATACAGATAGTGAGATATGGGACAGAAAGGCGGAGATCCCCAGATGGTGTTTGTTAACCTACAGCTGCTCACGTAGGACTGAAGCAGTCAGACAGGAGGGAAAGAGCAGCATCCACACAGGGCTCTTCACCCCATCCTGAGACAGATGGATAAATCACTCCTTCCAATAAGACCTCTCTCTCTTTCCTAGATTTAATACCTCAGTATTAAACAGATAAATATTTAGGAGACTCCACAGTGAGTCTTTCTAATTTATTCTCTATGTCTGCAGTAAAAAAGCAGATTTCCTTTGGGACATTTTACAAAGAAAAATAAATATAAAGCAGTTTTGCTTTCTCTGGACATTTAGGGTATTTCCTGATAGCTAGCAGACATAGTCTGTCACTCCTCCATCCGACATAATTTGCAGAAATACATAGGTCCAAAGTTGGCTGTGAGGTGAGGTAGAACCAGCTCCCCCAGCCGGCAATCTGAGAAGAAGGAAAACGTGTCCCGGAAGAGCGCCCGAAAGTGGCTCAAGTCCTCAACATGGATAGCGATGTTAAACTGAGTTTCTGCAATTTCTAACGCTCTCTCGATCACATGCTCGTTCTGCAGTGGGGAGAGGGAGCACGTAGAATACACCAGCTCTCCTCCCGGCCTGGTAGCGAGGATCCCAGCCCTGCAGGCAAGATGAACACACACACTGTTATGGGAAAAAGAGGACTCTGTGGGACAGCAGCATTCCCACCCACCGTAACTCATAGGAGGGGAGAGACAAATCTCGTTGAACTCCAGAGGCTCAGCAGTCCCACAGTGTCACTGCAATGTGAGGACTGTTTTAGACCAGGGGAATACGAGTCAAACAGATGCTTAGATTGATAAAGTACTTAATGTGGGAGAGACACTACTGGAGAGCAGCTGGAAGGAGTAATCCTGCACTCACCCCCAAGGGAACGGGACAAGAGTATGGACAGGGGAAGAGGCTCTTGCGGTTCAAGCACTGCCATGGGACTCTCTAATCTGTTTCCTTATTGCCCCAGTTCGCAGTCAGTCCATATAGCCTTCTCAGCAAAATGGGGTGATGAAGCATCCCCATGTCCTCCTACATGCTGAGAGATGTTGACACTCAGGAATCCTCCACAACTGCCTGCTGGCACCTCAGAGACCATCACACAAAATGACAACACTATATCCATCCTGCTCCTTAGACCCTCCTCCCTACCTCCTATGGCTACAGCTGGGGACAGGAAAGACAATTGATCTGACCAAGAACATTTGCAACTTCTTACACTTATTATGATTTGATACGTTCAACTACTGCCACTCCAGAAAACTGCACAAGGTTTCCACAGTTCCCAGCTGGGGACACAAAGTAAGACGAGGTTTCAGCGCCAGCCATGGAGAGCTGCTACTGTAACACCAACAGCACCAAAACACAGCACAGCTCACTCACATCAGTAGCTGCAGCTGCAGCATGGGCAACATCTGACGCTCCTTGGTCCGTCTCTTGTGGAAGATGTTGTTGTCATCCTCCATGACAGAGTGCCTGTCCGTCGTACAGGGCACATCCACCAGTACCTGCAGCAGCAGAAGTTTCTGCATCAGCTCTGGGCCCAGGTCAAGTTCAGTGAGTCTCCCAGTGCAACCTACCCCTTGCCCGACTCCTCCGCACCTGCCAGCCACCCACCAGCTCTCGGCACCTTCCCTAGATAATGCTGCCAGAGCATAGCTGTGCACCTACACTGAATTGTAACTCATCTGGCTGCTTCTGGGAACGTGCACACAGACAGAAATGGTGCAGATAACATCACATTCTCACACATGTCCTCATTTAATGTTTCTACTCTGTGCATCTTCCTGGCAGGAGTTACTGCAGCACCTACAGGTACAACCCCGCATGGGCAGAGCTCCTGCAGTGACACCTCCCAGAGCAACAAACCCAGGTCACGCAGCTGCAAGTGGCTGAGAAACACAAACTATCTCATCTTCACATTTAACCCCTTCCAGGTGATGGATTTGAACAGGATTTTTACAGGGTATTATTACACACGTAAATAAAGGTACAACTCTGGATGCTCATATACACCAGATGCTGCAGGAGGGGTACAGCAGGAGCAAATATTACTCTGTATGTGCCTCAGTCTTCTCTCTTTCTCTGCACTTAAGATTATGGAAAACTATACAATTATACTGTGAGATAACCTGCTGTCTTCCTCTGAAACAGAAGGAAAGTGAACTAGATGGGTTTATCTTCCCCGGTTCCCAACCACTCACCTTATGGAAAGTGCCACCTTCCAGCCGCTCCCAGTCCCTTCCATCGCAGGACGTGACACTCACAGTTTTCCTGATTTCTTTGGGCACGTAGCTATGGAGAATCTGGTACAGCCTTTTTGTCCGTGAAATGGAGATGTCATTGGCTGCCAGATGCCCTGAGAGGACAAAACAGGCACACTGGGAATGTCACTCTTGCAAAAATACACCTGATTCCCAACTCTTATAACCAGAAATGATTAATGGTCAGACATTCATGGGCATGGCACACCTTTCCAGCCCTGTTTCACACCCGGGGACAAGGAACACCCACTTACCACAAGCCCCAGTCTGCAGCAGAGCCAGAGTTTTGCCACCTGGAGCCGCGCAGAGGTCGAGGACAAAGTCATCAGGCTGCACGTTGAGCGCCAGGACGGGCAGGAGAGATGCTGCGTCCATCAGATAGTAGTCGAGGATACCCAGAGTGTTTGGCCTGAAAAATCACCAGTTTGCATAAAAAAAGCAAACATGCCGGGGGGAAAAGAAAACAGTAGGTGGAAGTGAGGGTGGGGACGTGCAGAGCAGCGGGCGCTCATGCATGTCCAGCCCCAAGGCCAGCAGTGACAGCAGGAGGTCTGTCCCAGGGATGTCTCACCGTGCAGGGCGAAAGCGCGTGATGTCACCCCTGGGGAAGGTGTAACACTTGATGTTGGAGCTGATGGAGGCACGAAGTGGTGGTGATATCTCTGCCTGTGTCATTGTCTCCGCATGCATCACCATTCTGCCCTCGCTGCTTTCCCCTCTCCCCGCTTCCTCCGCAGCTGCAACACTCTGCACCTTTTTGGTGGCTTCAGAAACAAAATCGGTGGCGTTCAGCAGCTCCAGCTCTTGGGTGACGTGGTCAAGGGGAGAGAAGTTGTTGAGGAGGGCACCGTATTTCTGCTCGCAGAGCAGGCCAGCGCGGACAGACGGCCACAGCTCCTTCAGCTGCAGGCTGTAGTTGATGTCGAAGTGGTGCAGGGCCAGGCGCGTGGGGGGAATGCGGGGGGCCGTGGCAGCCTTGGGGGAAAACAATACCAGAGATGTTAAAAGACAAAATACCTCGACATCCCAGTGCACCCCCACCAGCCTCAAGGGTTTTCTGGGAGAATCCAGTGCCAGGTTCTGCGCTGCCAAAAGTCTCTGGGACCTTTCTGCAGCCCCCAAAGGTGACTGTGCCCCCAACACCCATGGGCTGGTGGCCCTCTGGGGAGGGTTCAGGACTAGGAATGGCTAAATGGAGCTGGAGACACGGGGTAAGCATGCAAGGAGGGGAATGGCTGCATATGGAGCGGTGTAACGGGGGTGCAACGGGTGAGGGGGTGCTATAGGGTGCAATGAGATGTCCAAGGGTGTGAAATGAAGTGATTAGAAGGGTGCAATTGCAACGCGACTGGGGTGAAATGGGGAGGTAGGGAGGGTGCAACGAGGTGTGGAACAGGGACAGAAGAGGCATAACGAAAGTGGGAGGGGGGAGATGGGACAGGGTGCAGCAGAGGCGTAACCCGAGTGTGGTGGGAAAATGGGAGACAGAAAGGAGGGGTCAGCGGGGGAACGATGGAAAGAAGAGGGGGGACGGGGGGAGACGGGCTGCAACGGGCTGCAGGAAGGGTAGCAGGAGAAAAGCGGCTGCAGGGCAGTACAGGGGGGTAGGGACGGGGTGCGGGAGGGGAGGGCACGGCCGCCCGGCGGCGGGGACCCGCTCACCCACTTCTCCTTGTACCGGTACCGCCGCGGCCCCGCTCCCAGCCCCGGCAGCGGCCCCCGCCGCAGCAGCGCGGCCCCAGCCCGCCCGCCCAGCGCCGCCATCGCCCGCCCCGCCCGCCGCCTTCCGGGGCGGCCCCGGGACCGCCCCCCCCGAGCCCCGCCCGGCCCCGGACCACGAGCGGTTCCACCGGGAGCGGGGCGGGGGCAGCCGCTTCGGGCATCGGCTGCTGATACGGATCCGGCGACAAAAGGGGCTTCGCAGCCGGAGAAACATCGCGCAGCTGGACCTGCCCCCAGTGAAAGGAACACGTTACACTGTCCCTAATAAAGCTCCGTTGCAAACCTCTACGGATAAACTCGGGGGGGAAAAAAACCAAGAAATAAATAAACAAAACAAAAGCAAACAAACAAACCAAATTTAAAATTAAAAAAAAAAAAACACAAACAACCTTGAAAGCAAAAGGATTATGGACTGCTCCGGTGATACAGAACAGCCAAATTTATCCCTGGAGACACTCTGGATGGGGCTCCAAGCAACCTGATCCAGTTGAAGATGTCCCTGCTCACGGCAGGGGGGGTGGACTAGAGGACCTCTGAAGGTCCCTTCCAACCCAAACTATTCTATGGTTCTATGAAATTTGAATAAGAGCCAAAAGAGTATTTGCTACCCTGTGAGACATCCTGCTTTTCCTGCTACTGAACACCCCCCTTGAAGCAAAACATTCAGAGCATGAACTTGATCCTTCTGCAGGACAGTCCCAGCTCAGCAGAAGGGGTTTCCATTCCCCCAGGTGACCATTCATGCTCTGTTTGGGGTTTGAGGAGGTGGAACCACCACTGTGCCCATCTGGACAAGAACATAAAGCCAACCCCAGCCAGGAGACCCTCCCTGCAGCAGCAGGTGACAGTGAGAGACAGCTGGCTTGTCTCTCCTAGGAAAGCGTTACTGCCTTTAGTTTAATTTAATCAGAACTTCATGCGTGAACAATATTGGTCATGTAGGGCTTGGAAATAATCTTTGTGGATCCAACAGACAAATTCTTCCCTGTGGGATGGGACTCCAGCTGCTGCACATCACGGCTGCACAAAAAGGACATTCCCACAAGTGAGGAAAAGTCTCCCCCCACAGACCAGGCCCTGACACACACTAATTTCATCTTAACCCAGTATAAGTCAGAAGCAAGAGAGCTAGCACATAAATGGAGGGTATTTTCATGAGAACTCAATGTTTAATATGGAAAATTACAGAACCACAACGTGGTTTTTGCGTGAATGTGCGTCTTCCACAAGAACAGACACGGCAATGCGCCAACGGTCGGTCACTGCGAAGAAACCATTTCATTTATACTCGGGCGAGGAACAGGCACGGAGCGGTACGTGAGCCCAGGAACCACCGACACCGGCTGCGGGAGCTGGTGGACAATAACACCCGCCTTCACTTCAGCTTCTTGAAGAGTGTGTGAGCAACCTGCGGAGAGGCAAAGCATTCAGTAACTCATAGTTTAGGGCTGGACATCAGCTGGGTGTTACCTCCCATCACTTGGTTTTCTGGGCCCTCCAGCCTCCACTCTTCTCATTGTTCTGCAACAAGTCATTCAAGAAAACTAGCAGGCTGAGATTTCTTACAATGTTTCACAAGATTTGACTTTAAAATGGCAAAACCAACACTGAAACAGCAAAGTGCCATTTGCAGGGCAGAAACAATGTTCGACTTGTTTCATTGTCTAACGACCTACCGAATCCCAGCTAGAACTGTTGTAATAAGGAAGAATCAAATATTTAACACGAAAAAGCACCAAGGCTCACCGTTCCTCAGAGCTTACTGTGACTGAGCAGCTACCACGTCTCACACTTGAATTGTCTGCGCTCTCAGGTGCACGGCTAAAGGCAGCCCTGCCCCCAGCACCAGCAGGGACGCTGCACCCACGGGTGCTGCACTTACGCAGTGGTCCCTGGCGTGCAGGAAATCAAAAAGCTCCTCCGTGCACTGCTCTTCCGTCTGGGACCGGGAGGACACCCGCGCGTCGCACAGCTCCAGCCGCTGCCGCGCCTTCACGCATTCCTCCAGCTGCTCGCAGTGCTCCCGCACCGTGGTTAAGGGGTCCTGCGGGGACGGGGCTGCCGTGAGAACGGGGACACCCCGACACGCCGCTTCCCCCCGAAACACCAGCTTTAACACGGGCCGGACACCCACAGCGGGGCCGGGCGGCGGCGCCTGCCCGCTGAGCTCTGGGTCGCAGCACAAAGCGGCGACGGCGGCCCCAGCGCCGCCAACCTGCCTGTCAGCGCCGAAAGGCCCCGAGCCCCCCGCCGCGGCCCCACCAGCGCCCCGGGCAGGGCCGGCCCGGGCCCGCCACCCCGCGTCTTACCACCAGCTCTTCCTCCTCCTCCTCCTCCTCCTGGGGAAAGACAAAAAAGAAAGCACAGCCGTTACCGACCCACCGACCCGCCAGCCCGGCCCGGCCCGGCCCGGCCCAGCCCGGCGCCGTCACCTCCGGCTCCCCGGCGTGCACGACGCGGTCCCGCAGCCCCATCGCTCCGCTGCCGCTGCACAGAAGGACTCGCCAGGGTCACCCGCCGGAAGCGTGGCTGCGCGCCCAGGAAGCGGAAGCGCGCACGCAGCTCGCTGGGACCGCCCCCCAGAGGGCGGTGCTTCAGGCCTGGGCGCTTCCCTTCCAAACATGGCGGCCAGCGACGACAGCGCTTGTGACCGTCTCAAGCTGGCTACCGCCCCGTTCTCGGCTTTTTTTTCCCCCTCTTCTTACCGGGGATCGCATCCTTGGAGCTGGCGCGGCGTGGCTGCCGCTACCGGCTTGTCGTGCGCCGCCTAGGAAGGGGACGCTTTTCGACGCGACCTCCCCAACATGGCGGTCCGCTCGTTCCTCCTCCAAGATGGCGGCGGCACGCCGGGGCGGGGGGGCCGGGTCCCTTCCCAGGATGGCGGCGGCGCGGTGGCGCTGAGGGGGCGATGGCGGCGGAGGAGCCGCGCAGCCTGTTGGCGCTGAGCGCGGCCGCGGTGAGCCGCAGCATGGCGGCCCTGGAGCAGGACGTCTGGGGTAAGGCGCGGGCGGCGCGGGGCGGAGGGGCCGGGGCTGTGCCTGTGCCCGCACCCGCCGCCATGTCTCCCTCTGGCTCTCCGCAGCGCTGCCCGGGCACCTCCTGCGGGGGCTCCTGCCGCTCCTCAGCGTCTTCCACCTGGAACGGGCCGAGGCCGCCGCCCGCAGAGCAGGTGACACCGGCGGGAACGGCGACAAAGCTTCGGGGGTGTCTCCGGCCGGGAGGGACGAGCCCCCAAAATGCGGGTGGACAAACCCCCCCCACACCGGGGGATGCACCGGCCTGGGGAGGTGACACCGGAGGGACCCAAATGGAGAGAGGAGCCCGTGCAGGGGGAACAAACCTCTCCCGGCTGGAACTGGGGGCCCCGGGCCGGAGGGGTGAGACCCCCAAAGCAGGGGGTACCCAAGAGCAGCCCCTGCCCGCAAACTCTCCAGCCCTCTCCTGAACCCAGGAAGGTTCACGCAGCAGTGCAGGCCCGGCTGTAACTCTCCTCCTTTTGAGAACCAGCAAAACCTGCCATTTTTTAAAGTCACATCCCTTGAGAGGTGGGGGTCAGGCCCTTGCCGCAAAGCACCATCCTTTTGCCTCTGGGTCTGCGTCCCCCAGAGCTGCCCCTTGCCTGCCCAGCACCCCTGGGAGCTCCGTGGGGAGCGCTCCGGGGCCGGGCAGCAGATGGGGAGTCGGTGAACACACCCGGTTGATGATTTTCCCTCCCCAGGCCTCTCAACACAGCCCGTGTGGCGCCAGCTGTGGGACGATGTGATGAAGACCAGGCCGCCCAACGCAAAGGTGAGGGGACGCTGGCGGCGGGAGAAGGGACAGGTCTCTTCCGCGAGGCTTTGTTTTGAAGCCCGATGGTGTTCCGTGGATGGAATACATTTAAGTCGCCCCTATATGTCATAAGCAGCGCTTTTGTCTAGGATAACAAAATGTCACAATGCACTTGCCTCAGTTAAAGCTGTAATTAAGACTTAAGAGTCTGCAAAGCATTCTCTGTACTTCCCTGTCATTCTCTATACTTCCATGCTAAAGTAATTTCTTAGTTTCTGCATATTTTGGTCAACTTAATGTTGTACCTTACTCTAGGTTAGCAAAAGGTACCCGTCTGTTTACTAGAAAACAGTACTGCTTCTTTTGCTTTGAAACTTTGAACTTCTATCAACTTCAAAAAAGAATCTTGATTAGTATGACATGAAAGAAAAACATTAAGAGATAAATAACTTTATGAAATATGGAAAACTAAGAGGCAGTTCTTACAGCTGATTTTTTTTCCTCTTTCAGAGTTGAGGTACAGAACTACAATTAAGCAAAAACCACTGTGTGTGACTTGGAAAAAAATCCCCCTCCAAAAGCAGGATTAAAATATAAAAACTAGTATTTGAGCAATTGCTGGCACTTGGTTATAAGTATTCATAGAGCTCAGGACCAAGGCATGACCCTGGAATGACAAATATTTTGGGAAATGGGGTTCGTAAAGGGAACTGGAATGTACAGCCACACCCTTCATCTCACAACAGCAAATTTGCCAAAAGAATAAATCCTCACTTTAGAGATGTGGCTCTTAGGAGGATAAAAACAGTGTTAGATATCTTGCTTACACCTATGCTGGAAAAAAAAAAAAGTGTCTTAGGAAGTGCTAGAAAAATACAGAAGACGGTGAGTTTGGAAGACTGGTCTTACATAGGAAAACTGAAGCAGCTCCATTGATTGAGCATCCCAAGGGAATAGTTAACAGCCAACTTAATTACGGCCTATAAATAGACACTTGGGAAGAAAACTCCTGATGTTGTTTTTAACAGGCAAAAAGACAGCTGAGCTTCAGACCACTGAGTATGTTTTAATTAGGCCAAAAGCAGGATGAAGGGACAGCGATGAGAGTAACTCAGTTTTTCAACAGGTACCACAGGGAAGGATGTTAAGAACGAGGCAGGTAGTCTCAGTTGTGCTAGCAGTAGGTTTTTCTGGACACTATGTTTACTAGTTTAGCAGGTAGCAATAATTTAACTTAATGAGAAAAGTTGTGGCTGACTTTTTGTTAACTTGGTCCTGTTTGAGTAGGTTTAACTGTGATTGACTCTAAGGTACTTTAATTGCAGAATATAACCTGTTGGAGGAAGAAGTTCCTTGAAACATTCTTCTCGAATGTTCTTCACGGTGTCTTGGATGTTTCCTCTGACTGGCGTCTCAACGACCCTCACTTTTCGCCACTGCTCCACAGCTCCCTGCATGTTTCCCAGCTGACCCTCTGCAACACGCTGCAGGGTGCGCTGGAGCTCGCTGCTGAGCACAACCAGAAAGTGCTGGAAAACCTGGCTAGCTCCCTGCGGATCCTCAAGTTCCAGCACCTCCTCTCCTCCGACCAGTCTGTCAGGCATTCGCTGGTTTTACTTCTCCACCGGCTGATTCACCATGGCTCTGTCAGCCAGGTGTCCATGTATTCCTGGCCTGTTCCTGACACGGTTCTTCTCGTCCTCATTTTGAGCATGAGCGCTGGGTTTTGCCGCTTGGGAAATGCCATCACCTATCGCAGCAGCCCGTGTGGCTTTTGCAGGGAGGAGGAGAAAGCCCAAAGCCAGGAGTCACCACATGAGCGAGCAGAGTGGGGCCGTTGCGATGAGAGGGAGAGATGCGATGGCAAGAACCAGGGGAGATCCCCCGGGGCCCTGGTGGAGGCTGGCACAGAGACGAATGGATGCCGGGCTGACGCTGGCCTCAACTCTGTCCTCTCTGGACCGACAAGTCCTCTGCAAAACCCAGCGAGCGAGGAGGCAAGCAGCAAGGTGCCCTGTGACGCCACCGGCGTTCAGGGAGGGTCTTCTTGTTGCATTTTGGACCAGCTGTCCTGTCAGCGTGTTCTTCGAAAGACACGTAGACGGCTGAAACCTGCAGTAGGGAAGAAACGTCGCTGCCTCAGGCAAAGCAGGAGACCACATGCTGACCCAGAAGACCTGTATGATTTTGTTTTTACTGTTGCCAGAGAGGATCATTCAGGGTTATTCGACAAAAACAGCACCACAGAGGGAGAAAACGCTGAGAGCTGGACTAGTTTGTCCCCAGGATCTCTGTGCACCGGCCATGTTGGCTGTAAGAAAAGAGGAGGATCTGCTGGGATCTTTTCTCTGAAAGCTGCTCAGTGCTTCCGAAGCGTGTCCACGCTGGAATTGTTCTCCATTCCTTTGACAGGGGAGACATGGCGGACTCTGAGTAACCTCCTGAGCTCCTGGGTGTCTCTGGAAAACCTGGTACTGTGTTACAACGGTTAGTGATGTGGACGGGTTGCTTCCCTCCAGCCTTGGTCTCATGGTCTGACTTATTGCTCAGGCTTACCCTGATTTTATTTTTACTGGAATGGGCATTGTAAGAGTTTTGGCACCCGATCCTGAGAATGGCATTTTTAGAGATGTCTAATGAGTGTGAGACTTGTTTGAGGGAGAGAATGAGGCCCTTCTGCCCCAGAATAGCCCCTGGCCTTGTGGTTAAATGCCACCCAGAGGGAGTGAAGGGAAGAGCCAGATCTCCATCTCCCAAATACACAGCCTAGCTTAAGAACGTGTGGATAAAGCAGTCTGTGAGTTTAGGCTTTGACTTAGGTCGCTGGGTTGTTGGTGCAGCTCCAGCTGCCTGTGGTGGGTGTCTGTAGGGGCACAGCTAACACGCTTCTGTACAAATGCTGTTCCAGGCCTGGATGCAAACATCTCCTGCATCCTCTCCGGGCTCCGGGCCCTCTCCCGCCACTCAGACTGCCAGCTCCGCGTGCTGCGCCTCAGCGACGTGTCCTCCCACCTGCCCTGCGTGGAGCTTGTTTGCTGCATCCTGAGCGCCTTTCCCCGGCTCCACACGCTCTCAGTCAGCTTCGACCTCAAAATCCAGCTGGAGGGGAAGAGGCCAGAGGGGAATCCAAGCTGCAGCGAGGCAGAAATCCCAGGTAGGAAACAGATTCTGAGCGATGACCAGGAACACAGCAGGCAGAGCCATAAAAGCTTGGCACGCAGGTTTGAACTCTACACTCTTACAGTGGTGTGTGATTTAGCAATTACAGCCTCACCTCTCTGATTCAGATGGTGTTGTGCTTTGTCATGTCCAGTCCATTATGTGCTCTGTGGAGCCTGAGTCGTGGGCAAAGCTTTTTATTGTTGGATGCCAACCTGCTGCAATGTCAGCTTTGTGCAAGAACAGTTATAACCTGCCAGCAGCGACTGTCTCGCAGCCCACGAGGACCATATTTCACCAGATCTGTAAATTGGTTCGGAGTTTCTGCTCTGTCCATCCTATTGCTCTGTGTAACTACCTGAAAGGAGGTTGTAGCATGGAGAGTGTTGATCTCTTCTCCCAAACAACAGGATGAGAGGAAATGGCCTCAAGTTGCACCAGGGGAGGTTCAGATTGAATATTAGGAAAAAATTCTTCCCAGAAAGGGTTGTCAGGCATTGGAACAGGTTGCCCAGGGAAGTGGTTGAGTCACCATCCCTGGAGGTGTTTAAAAGATGTGTAGATGTGGTGCTTAGGGACATGGTTTAGTGCCAGAGTGAGGTTATGGTTGGGCTTGATCCTGAGGGTCTCTTCCAACAAAAATGATTCTATGATTCTATTGCCTGTGAGGCTTCAATTCTTGGACCCTTAAGCAGAGGGAAAGCATCTCCCGATCATCACAATACCACAGGTGATGGCAAAGTACTGCCTGAGCCCGTGGATTAGAGTCTGGGAGCTACGGCAGCACGTTTTCAGCTCACAGGTCTCCCATTGCACTTATTAGCCCTTGAAGGACCAGAAAAGCAGTAAACAAAGCCTGAGTGGGGTCAGTGAAGAGCTGCACTCTGGGAAGACACCAACTATTTCGTGCATAAGGGGTGACCTTTTCTCAAGCACTGTTTCACCACAGGAGAAATAGGTGGCCCTGGCAGGTCTGGCAGGAGTCCTGAAATGAGCCTGAAGTGATTTACATTACCACAGGTCTGAGTTGTCACAGAGCTCTGGGAGGCAGGGCACGTCACACAGGCACTTTCTGCCAACCTAAGTGAGTCATGTCAGGGACATAGACTTCTTGCTGCTCTAGGGCCTGCTACATTGAAGATGGGCACTCCAGACCAAACTCTTTCATTGTTGTTTCTTTCTCTTCCCATAGAGAGCTGCCTGGAACAGCTGGAGATCCGATTCCCCAGGGAACCTTTGCACACCGTGTTCCTGCTGCCGGTGCTCAAGGCGTCCAAGTCCCTCCAGCAGTTGTCCCTCGAGAGCGCCACATTGCCTGGTTCTCAGGAGTTTGGGCTCCTTTTGGAGGCCCTCAGAGGTACTCTCCTGACCTGTAGGTAGCATTGCTGCGACGCACAGAGCAGCTTCTTTGCTGTCATCTTCCATCCTTGAGCATGATGCCAGCTTGGGTAGGTCCATTTCTTCAGTGTGGACATCCTCAGAGTCTCCTGAGAAAAGGAGATGGGTGTCAGCCATCCCACTTTCTGTGCTGAGCATGCGAATGATCCTGCACTGCAGGATGGTTCCTTTTTAGGTACCCACAATCCAGCACAAATTATCCGCAGTCCAACTCAGTTTCTGGGTGGTAGCTGGGTCAGGGTCTTTTTACCTGAAGGACATACAGTACGTTATCTGAGAACTTGTTTTTCTTTTAGAGTGTAATCCAAATTTGAAGAAAATGGGCTTTTATGATGTGAATCTGGCTCAGCACCAGAAAGAAGTTCTGCTTTTGCTTCAGGATCCTGTCCTGCAAGGTACAGCAAACTCCTGGGTGCTGGTGCCTGGAAAGCGGCTGCAGGTGGCTGCTTTTGGCCAGCTGATGTTTAAGAGATGATCTTCGGATGTACAAGGTTTAGTCAGATGTCATGGGGGCAGATCTGTAGCCATTGGCAGAGTGGGAACGAGTCTGGTTCTTTGTGCCAGGAGGGCAGAGAGAGGAGCAGCTGCAAAGCTGGCTTGTACTGCTGAGAAGTCTGTATTCTTGGCTATAAAACAAAGGTTTTTAACCTGCAGAGCACATCAGCCTTTCAGTGGGTCATCTGACAAAGCCACTTCCTTGGGTGGGATCTCTGCTCTCTCTCTGTGACAGAGCAGTGGTGCTGTTGTACACGATTCACTGCTGGGGAAGCTTTGTTCTTGCACATGGATTAGGGGCTGGAGCTGTCTGCAGGATGTAATTACAGAATAATGAAGCGCACAGGGAGTACTAACATACTGTCAATCCATTTCTTCTGTAGAAATCACATTTTCCTTCTGCCGGCTGTTTGAAAGCTCTACTGCTGAGTTTTTGTCAGAAATAATCAATGCAGTGAAAAGAAATTCATCTTTGACAAGCCTCAGACTGCCTGGGAATCGCCTTGGTGTGTATTGTGGGTGTTGCTGTGAGGCTTTGACCTTACACCAGCTCTCTTGCAAATATCTTCAGGGTTGGAGTTAGGACCATTGCTAGTTGGTGACCTCCTTGCTGAATTTAACACATGCACAATTTCAGTTGCATTCAGCAAGGTACCAAGAGCTCAGTTGCTGTGGGGGCATTACAGTTGTTTTTCTCTGCAGCAAATGCAAGTATCAGCGTGACTCCAGATTTGAACACAGATCTGCTTCAGACTCTTTAACAGTAACAGATCCAGCAGCAGATGCACTGCCTCTCATCCAGAGGCACAGATTTTGCCTGTTTGGGGATTTTGTGCCTTAAAAGCTGTTGGCAGCCACTGGAGGGATGGGAACAAGGGAAGAACTGAATTTACAGAAATGACAGGCTTTTTGGATCACAGGCCAATTCGAAATGCCTGAGAAATAAATTTCAGGTAAATCCAGAATACTATTTTGTTATTTTAATGAATTTAAAAGGGAAAGCTTGGGATCACCTGAAATACACTTAATTTCTAAGGTTTGTGTTTAACCTTGTGTGTTTAGCTATTTTTAAAACAAAGCTGTATATTGACTTCTCAAACAAACCCAGGATTTTTCTAGTGAAACAAGCTGCCCTATCAGCAAATGTTTCCAGTGCCCTGAATACTCTGCTCAGGGGGGTGAACTCACTTTAGGCCACCAAGGGTGATGAACTGTGGGTGCAGAGATGAGCCCTTTGTGCTGCACATGTGCTTGCAGCCTCCTTTCTGCGCTGTTATCCGAGCCACGTGGCCATCTAAATATTTAAGACAGTTCCCAGTTTGCTTCTAACACCTCCATTTCTCCCCTCGTAGGGAATGACAGGCTGGTTGCCCTTGCAGACGTTTTCTCTGAAGATTCCTCCTCTTCCCTTTGCCGGCTGGATGTCAGGTACTCTGCTGCTCTAAACACACGGAATTTCTCCATTTTGGGAGGGCTAAAGCTGAACTGGGCTGACAGCAAGAGAAGCCTGAGCATGGTTTTGTTCCTTCCTGAAGGGAATGTGTGCCCAGGGAAAGCTTAGAGAATGCTACAATGGGCACATACAACCTCAGGGACCTCCAGCATCTCTCAGGCACCTCATGGTCCCTTTTGTCAATGAGTCGAGCTCCATCTTAAAAGCAGTTTTGGTTTACTGCTCCCTTGGGAGGCTGCTGCAAGCCCTTCCTGGGCTGTAGGTTAGAAGTAAGATACCTAGGTCCTTTTTTTCTTTGATATCAGCATGAATAGCTGTTCCCCCTGCCTAGGGAGAGAACATGACAGTTCCCCTGTCAAGTCTTGTGAATGCCCCTGCAATCCTTTAATCATCTTTGGTCTTCAGCCTGAACTGCTGTTCTCATGAACCTGAATGGCCGTAAGGATAGGCAGTGACCTTCATGAAGCATGTGGAGGGTGGCATTTCTGCAATACTAATGCCTGTTTTGCTTGATTCCCACCTCACTTTACATCTTAATGGCTCAGGTTGCTGAGAGGACACAGGCTTGACAATTTATTTAACCATGGCCACTCCTCCAGCAACTTTGAATCCTGATTGTTATGTAACTCTCACAAGATTAAGTACAGCATGCAACTTTGTATTTATTTACACATCTATGCAGGGGAAATGACCTTTTAATCTCCTAGAAACACCAGGACCTGACATGCGCTCTCGAGATTTTCTCAGATGGAAGAGATACGTGATCGCTTATTGCTCAGGCTTGCACTGGGACCAATAGGGGCAGCTGAGCGTTGAGAGCTGCTGTGAGACCAAAGTGCTCCTGGCACTGCTCAGCCAGCAGCTTGGGTCCGGCACCACTCTAAGGCTACAGCTAGGTCTACTTAAGCCAGCACTAAGGAGGCCAGGATAATGAGTTTAACATGTCAGTAGTTACCACTTCAGCTTTAAAAAGCTTCCAGCCCTTCATATTACTGTGATTCAGTTTGGTTTTTCAAAGTTAAAAGACTATTCCCACTTTGTACTGCTGAAGAAAGTTGTACTTTGCATTGAAACTTCCTCCAGTACCTGCACTGGCAGTTACTAGAAGGAACAGTAATTTAAACTGCTCAAATTATAGCCTGAACTTAATGACGTTTTTGGTTTTTTTTCCTCCTCCTTTTCTTGGAAAGCTCAAATTGCATCAAACCTGATGGGCTCCTGGAGTTCACAAAGAAGCTGGAAGGTCACATCCAGCAGAGAGGGGGACAGATTCAATTCACGCACCTCTGTCTCTTCCAAAATTGGCTGGACCAGGATGCTGAAACAGCTCAAGAAGCGCTTCGGCGTCTCAAAGCCGTGTGCACTGTAGTCAGCGACTCGTGGGACTCGTCCCAGGCCTTTGCTGACTACATCAGTGTCATGTGATGGATGCAGGAATGGGAGAAAACCACTTAAACCTCAGCAGTTCAGTCCCTGGCCAGCAAGATTTAGTTCATAGCACCTGGTTCAAGCAGGGTACAGTTGTTCTTGTCACTTTGCTATTTATGTGAAGAGGTCCCACAGTGAAGTGACATGCAGGACCATGTGGGTCAACAGCTGTATTTCCAGGTGATGTAACTCTACCATCTTCTTACTTTGAATGTTTTAAGTAGGACAGGTATCAAATGAGCTAATGTAACTTCCTGCAGCTCTCTGGGCAAGCAGTTATTTATTTCACTAGGGGGTGTTACAAATTTCATGTTGTTTCAGCCAACATCAATAATCATCTCTATTGTTGGAGAGACTCAGAAACCAGCTCTAGGTTACCTTGCTTTTGAGCAGGGGCACTGGACAATACGACCTTGAGGTCCCTTCCAAACTTCAACCATTCTGTGATCTGTCAAATAAGAACTCCTCCCTCCACTTAAAGTGAGTAGAAAAGCTAAAAAAAATCCCCAGCCTTGACCTTTTGCATTTGGAAAATCTGACTTTAAAAAAAAAACATACCAAGTAGCCTGCTGTTTATTTGCAGTCATGTTGCCCCACTCCCATATCTGCAGTAATTTTACAGAGGTTTTGAATAGTTTATTCTTTTAGTAACACTTTTAATAATAAAAATAAAATTAAGACCCATAATGTACCAGTGTGGATTTTATTACTGGCTTGCAATATGATCTAATTAAAACACTCTACTGGACCAGGGGATCCTGCCCATAGCAAAGCAAGTGAGTTTAGAAATGGAGATACCTTAACAGAGCCTGATTTCTTACTGCCTGCATGATTTTTCAGGCTAGATGTTCAACATACACGCTGAAATTTTGTTCCCTTGTACAAATCCTCTTGTTCCTGAGTAATCAGCAAGGTTCACATTTCACAACAGAAATGGATCCTGCAAGTTTCTGCTCAGCAGCTGTAAGCCATAGCTGTCAAGGAAAACAACACAACTGTGCACATCAAGGGCTATAACACTGCAGGCTTAATTTAAACCTGAAGACAAAACTTGGCTGAGTAGAAGGCACAGACACCAACAGCACAAGAACCAGTGCTGAATCTGATCAAGCACACAAGTTCCAGTTATTCTCAGTTGCAAAAGGGCTGCTTTTCAGGCACACAATAAATACAACAGCAGAAAAAAAGCCACAGACTCCTTTCTGTTGCAATAGACTGAACAGCACCAAGGGCCTTCCACTCTCTTGGAAACCACAGGTTCTGCTATTCCACAGTGACAAAACAACCCAGCATGTTGACTTCTACTGCCCCTTTCCTTGAAAGGGATTGAAGTGGGGTGGGCTGCCACAGCAGCCTGCCCTTGCCCCCACAGGGGACAGTAACCTGTTAGGGAATCCCTCGCTGCTCCTCGTGGGAGTGATGATGAAAAGTGAAGGTGACAGCGGCGTCCCAGGCAGCCTTCAGCACGGAGTCCTGCAGGCCCCGCTTGTCAGCACAGTGGTTCCACTGGGAGAGGTCAGAGGTGCAGTCGGAGCCTTCTGGAGGCGGCCGCACCTGGTGGCCATTCACACAGCGACGACACTTGATCCTGGAACAGAGTCAGTGCAAGATCAGTGTGAGGCTCCTCCACTGCTTTAGCATATGGGTTATTTAAAAGTGCAGACCAGTAAGGTGGATTAACTCCACTGCAACACTGGCAAGTGGATTTTCAGACAGGATTAATTGCTACCATGTTTCATTTAAACACAAAACCAGCTTCTGGCATGTGCGACAGGTAAGGAACGACTCCCACAAGTTTTGAGAACCCAGTCTGGCCAGTAAGGCTTGTTGCCATGCAGACAAGATACCTTCACTTCTTGCCTGAACTAAGTCTTAACTTTCAGTGTGAGGCATTTTCCTGCACTCCCTGTCTTCTTTCTGATGGCTGCAATACCATAGGTCTCAGGGCTTGAGGAAAAGGGCAGACAATGGAGAAACAGTTTCTTTTAGTCCCCAGAAGAGCACTTGGGTTGGCCTCATGAATTCTTAGCAGATGGAGTAGCCCTGGCAGTGACAGCAGCTCAGCATTTGGAGATCACAAACCACCAGTGGCAAGGAAGGACCAAGTTGGGCTCCAACAATTGGAACAGCTCTGATAATGGATCTCTTCATTTCCAAACACAAGCAGCAACAAGACAGTTCGCTCACTTGTGCAGTGAACACAGCTTTTCTAAGACAACAAAAAGGGAGGACAGCAAGAAGTGCTCATCTCCAGATGGTTATCAGCTTCAGAAGCAGAGACAGTTGAGGGCCTTCCTCTCTGAGCCTCCTCCTGCTGCCTGAGGAGCCCCTGAATCAATAGACCAAACTGTGGAGTGTGTATTTTTTATTCCTGACTCCATCCACTCATTCAGTATACTCACTTGTCATGGGTGTCACTGGTGGTGGTCTCATTCAATGTGAAGAGCTCCTTCAGCTCCCCAAGTGAGAAGTGCCTTTCTACATCCTGCTCTTCATCCACCACGCAGCTGCTGAGGGCCTTCTTGTGGGTCTGGCGTTGGAATATCTTCTCCTCTATCGTCCCTGTCTAGAGGAGAAAGAGTCAGAGATGAAGCACAGTTGGGACATGGGTGTTACAGGAGCACTGTGTTGCAAAAGTGTCACAGATCAAACGGCAGTAGGATGTCAGGACCGTGCAGTGCCTTGCCAAACCAGTACACATGACAGGCAGGTTTTACTGGGCTCCAGCCATGTCCTGTTTGGTTGCAGATCTAACCCAACATTGCTGCTCTTGTCTTTCACTGTGGCTACGGAAGTGGATCCAATGGAGATATGGAGAAGAAGGAGGTGGAGCTGCCACTTGTGGCTGGAGCTCACACACCACACCAGGTTGGGCTGATGGGAAGGAAGGGAAAAGACCTGAGCAGCTACAGCCACTCCCCAGCAAAAAACAAACAAAACCCAATAACAAACAAAAAACCCCTCCGCAACCCACATAACACACCAAACAGCAAAAGAACCATCAGCAGTATTTGCTGGTTCACCCACACACAGATCAATCACATCTGCTGTCTGGAGGGAGATGACTACTTCTAGAACAAATGTGCAGAAAGCCCAGTATGCTACTTTTGTAAGGCAAAAATCTTAAGAGCAAAATGTCTGTTTTGTAAACAAATGTAATAGAAAGGAGAGGGGTGATCAGTCATGATTTGCAGGCTGGTTTGCTAGTTCTAAAAGCCAAGGACCTCCATGCTTCCAGGTGCAGCCAGGTCAGAGAAAAAGTGGAACACAATAAGGAAGAGATGGGCAAAGAACATCTGTTTTGTCAAAGTAAAGTAATAATTGCTCAAGGAAGACAAGCTTACAAAAAAAAAAAAAAAAAAACCCACACACCAAACAACCAAGACCAAACAAAACCACCACAACAAAAAATACAAACCAAAACAAAAAGCCCACAGTCTGAAATATTGAGAGGTGAAGGTGAACAAGGGCAGAGAGGGGACACTTCTGAGCACCAACCACTACTGGTACTGCTGGATAATGTGTTACAGCAGCCTGAAAAGACCAGTCTCTTTCATGCTTTTCCTTTACAGAGCAGCTACTCCACCTGCTAACTGGTAGCCCCATTCCAAAAGCTGCTGTAATTCTGGGAATGTACTTGCTGTTTATTAAGTACACGTACACCCAACCAAAACAGACTGCAGCTAGACTGAAAAACAGCAACTTTGGCATCAGACATCCCATGAAATTAAAGAAGTCAGATGCCTAAATGACTTCAAAGCAGCATCTTATCTAGAAAGCTGCAGCTGTTTATTCTCAGAAGCCAGTCACCATTAGAAACCAAGGCCTGCAGTAATGACCCTCCAGCTTGAACCTTCATGGCTTCCTACAGCAACACATCCGAGGGTAGGAAGCAATTAAGTTCCAATCAATTCTGGTCACCGACACAAAAGGGTTCTTCCCCTTCTGGTCCCAGTCACAGCAGCTGCAGTCTCGGCTGGCAGCAAGAACTCAGACTTAAGGAGGTGAGAGGAGTAAAACTCACGGAAAGCAGTCGGTAGATGTAGCATGTCTTCTTCTGGCCATCCCGCCACACACGAGCCATGGCCTGCTCATCATTAGCTGGATTCCAGTCTGGGTCGAACATAACCAGCCTGTTAGCCCCGATTAAATTCAAACCGCAGCCACCTGCTTTGCTGCTTAACATGAAGATAAACTCAGGGCTCTGTGGAAAAAGGCAGATTTGGATTAAAAAACTGCAGCAGCCATCCTTCTACTCACAGCATTCCAAACTGGCAGGAGAGCTGCTCGCATCTGGCAGGTTCTACTTACCGAGGGGCTGTTGAATCGCTCCACAATCTTTGCTCTCTTTTTAATGGACATGGTGCCGTCCAGCCGGACATATAAATACCTAGAACATACAGTATTTGCTACAATCAGATTGCTGCAACCTTTAGAACATCCTACTTGAAAGAGAAAAAAGTCTTTCACAAATAAGTGAAAGGGTCTGTAACAAGGGTCTGGGCTTTAGGAGCCTTTGCAGAGGATCAGAGCTTTTCTGCTGAGTGATCCCAGAAGCCAAAGCACAAGTCACATTAGTTCCAATTCAGGAACATCTGAAGTAAGAAACAGATCTCAGAGGCTCCTGCTGATAGAAACTTTAAAAATAGCCAGTTTCTTTTACAGTGTAGACTGCAAGTACAGTCTGGAGGGATTAAGCAAACTAAGCCCAAAGACTAACCTTCTGTTCCTGCAGAGCTTTTCAAAAAGGTCCAGTGTCTGAGTGTAGTTAGACACTAAAACCACTTTGTCATTACTGGTGCTTTTTGTAACAGCAAGGATGTAGTCCAAAACCAGCATCTTTCCTGGATAAAAAGGAAATAAAGAAGAAAGCTAGAGCATAAGTTCCCAAATTCCAGACCTTGGAAGGGCACTTGATAAGATGCTAAATACCGTCTCACAGTTGCCTGCGTTAGGCAGCATATTTGTACTGTTGAGTTTCACAGTACCTGAAAGCTGGGGCTCCACAGATTTGGTGCTGTAGCCAGCAGGGAACAAGTCCAGGGCTCCCATAAAGCCTTCTTCCTCTTCCACACACTTATCATGGATAAGAGCAGGATCTGGAGAACAAAAAGAGCTCAGACACTGCAGAGTGCACAAAGGAGGCCCAAAAACCCCCACCAACAGTGCAAAAACCATACCCACTGCATGAGTGGAATAACTCACGATTGCAAAGCTTCTTCAAGGAAGTGATGGAAGAGAGGGATGACACACTGATTTTGCCCTCCTTGAGCTCCTCCACTGGCTTGGCTTGCTTCAGGAAGTTCTTGTACAGCTCAGCCTGCAGAGGTGTCAGTCTGAAACAGAACAAAAGCTCAGCAGTCTCGGCTTGTCCCCAAATCAACCCCAACCTTCCTCCTCCATCTACACAGTGGGTTCCTTTTAGCCCAGTTTCTTTAGCTCCAGCACAGACAGCCTAGAACTGCCTACAAATTTGATTGCAGAGCACTGATATCTCAGGCCAGAGCTGGAAGAAAAGCCTGCAGATACTCTGCACAGCCCAGGGCTCTGCTGTATGCAGCTGCCCAGAGCACACGGCTGGCTGGCAGAACCACTAGTTGAGGGTTGTTCATCCGTGCTTCAAGGGGGAAAGCAACATATTGCTATTGGCTACAGTCTCGTTCCTAGAGGGAAACAGTTGCTGTAAGCATTGAAGAGCTTTTTGCAATTTTTTAGCCCTTCCTGTTGCTCCTCCCATTTCCCAGGCAGAGTACATGCTTTCTGGTACCTGCAGCAGACCACCTGCTCGATCTTCACCGGCAGGTATTTGGACAGGATGTCCGAAGTTCTTCGGATTAAACACCTGCAGAGAGGCAAATGAAGGACAAATGCTTGGATGACATCAAAACCTTGTTTTATCACTATTATTCCTCATGAGCTCAACACAAAGTTCTTTTGATATCTACGAAAGTCTGTGACAGCCCAACACAAAACAAAGGCCAGACACCCACTACCCACGCTAAGCCATGCTAAGCGGCTCCGTCAGCCCAGGCTACAGAGCCCAGTATAACCCACTGTCTTTGTGAGGCTTTCAAATGTAGTTCATGAGATTTGGAGGGATCAGGCATGATTCCACCTAAGACAGCCCAGTCCATACAAGAGAAACTCAGCTCTTCCTCAGACTGCCAACAGCATTCTCAGCTTGAGCTACAACAGACCAGTGGCACAGACAGCAAACAAGGGTAGGATTTAACCGTTACATACTATGGACATAACCCAAAATACAAGTAGGCAGCTCCCCACGTAATAACTCAGTAGCCATCCTCAGCCAAGATGAGTTCATTGTCTGGCCCAAGATTTCAGCAAAAGACAAAATCCTCTGGGGCTCTAGAAATGCCCCATGGAGCAGTTCTGTCACACTTTAGAAAAGATGAGATGGACGAGAAAGAATGCTGAACTGAGTAACCAGAATAACAAAGAGGTGCAGAAACCCAGTTCTGCCAGGAAACATTGAAAATATGATGTTATGAAACGCACAGAAAAACGACAGCAGAGATACACAACAGCCCTGAAATCTGTCAAAGGAAGGAATAATCTGGTCTCCAAACCCATAAGCAGTAGGATGAAAAGTAACAGGCTTAAACTGCACTAAGGAAGATTTATGTTACACATTAAGAGCATTTTGTAACTGCAAAGACAGCGATGCCCTGGAAAAGGCATCCCAGGAATTTGTAAGGTTTTCGGTGCTGGGTGGTGGTTAAGTAAGGGATGGTTCAGGTCTAACACCTTCTACCTTGGGACAACAAGGTGGATTAGACACCTTCTCCAGGGTCCTTCCAGCCTTATGCCTATGATTCCACTTATCTTTGCATCACTGTATCCTTTGTAATTCCTACCAAATCCAACAGATTCATCTGTTACTACTGACATGCTTCATCTTCCCTATTTTTGTATCATGACTTGCACAATAAAGGACACAGACCTTGACACAGCCATGCACAAGCATTCAGAACACACTTCTACACCCCTTTTCCATCAACTATAAAAAGAAATAAATGCACCTTAAGAAGGAATAAGCTCTTCTCCTCCCAACCTTTTCTTTCTCTTAGGCTTCTGCAAGCTGACCTGAGTCAAGGTTAGGGCTGTCTCTATAGAAAGGCCGTACTTGGTGTAAAATTCAATTTACCACATCTATAAACTGCCAGATTGTATTCATGATGGTTGCAAAAGTTCAGATAAAAGAAAAAGAAATGAAGACAGCAGCAACACTGAGAATGCAAAAGAGTGTCTAGAAGGAGTTCTTACAGAGACACAAGTGATTGCCAGCAGATGTGGATAAATAGGTCATATTCAAGAATAGAAACCAGGTTTAAACAAATACCAAAAAAATCAACCAAAGGGAAACAAGACAGCATTTTACATCACAGAGGTGCTACTTGGGAATCAAAAGTCACATCTCTGACACTAGGAGTCTAATCCCATTAGCTCTACAGAGCCAACACAGGTATCAAAGCATGAGCTGGGCTCTTGTGACTTGAGCAATCAACAGCACAACTGAGCAACGTTCCTTTTACTCTTTTTGCCCACCACTCATCATCTGGGCTGGATGGATCTCAAGTTTGAGCCAGCCTACACTGTAGTCACCTTAACACAAATAAAAGGATGCTGTCTGACAAGTCAGATCCCAGGAGAAAACAGAAACTTAAGAGTCAAATCATGATTCACAGTAGTCGAGTACATTTGCTGGGGGGTAACTGCAGCTAACCATGCTGTTTCAATGTGCTAATTTTTCAGACTAAAGCTACATGCTATGTGGATTTCTTAGGCGATAAATACTTGCATAATCACTTGCTGAATAGATGTAGCTGGCAAGAAAACTCATTCCAGCTACAACTGTAATTTGGAAAGATACCAGCTCACACCAAGGGTTTATGCAAAAGCTCTGCAATGAGAAGGGGGTGAAGTTCACCTATTCACAATGCTGATCAGCTCCTTAAGCCTCTCTTCTCCTTTGTGTCGCTCAGCTTCACTTGCATCTGCATCTCTGCCTTTCAAGATGGGAATTTCAAAATGTCTTTTAAATTCCTGTGCAGTCCCTGTACAAAACAGAAGTGAAAAGGTGGCAATTACTACCAAATAACCTTTGATCAGTACCCCACAGCCCCAGTTATCATACTACAATTATGTGGCCTAGCAGATAAAACAAATTCTCACCCCATCAGTATGATTTGTTTTCCTTTCTAGCCAGGAAAGATACAAACAAGGCAGGCAAATCTGTACAACAGAAAATCATTTTGTACTCCAGCAACAATGTACTGCCAAAGGTCATACAATTTTAGTTAAATCTGAGTCCTGTCAGGCATGTACTGTTTTTGCTCACATTCCAGCTATGCTTTTACTCCCAGATTTTGTCCTTGCAAACAACAGCACAGGCATTAGGTGTGCTTGTTCCAAAATTATCTGTAATCCGTTGCTTATTACTGGCCACAGGCTGAAAAAGGGAAAAAAATGACGACAGCAAGTGTGCAGCTTTGCTGGTAGTAGTTACAGTACTAACCTCACCTCTGAGAGAATGAACTGCAAGTACAAGGAGTCTGGTCTTGCCTGAAGTACAAATCAAGGGGGAAGAGGAAATCACATTAGCTCCCTGTAATAAGTACCCAAAATTGAAGCACATGGAAAAAGCAGATGTAGAACATCTACTAGCCCATCTCATCCTTTCCTTGAGAAAGTCTGGGAGCAGAACAGCTGAACAGAAGATACAATCCAAATGCTGCTTGTAAGACTAAGAATCTGATGAATGGTGTTTAACTAGAGTTGTGCATGCACTAGAATTAATGAGAAGCCTCTTGGACTGGATACCAAACCATCTGAGACAAACATGGGTGACAAGTTACAGCAACAAGGAAATTATTTACAGATTGGTTTCTTTTCATTCCTCGACAGAAAAAAAAATTACCTCTCTTGACAAAGCCAAGCTGTCTCACACCGGAACACAGAAGACCTGCTCCTAACCTAGTGATGCAGGAGAGGATGCAAAGACTACTTTGCTTTCAAAATGAAAACAGAGCTTGCAGATATAACCAGAGCATAGGAGTCAGAGATAGAATATTTCAGTCTGCCACCAGCAACTGTAGAAGGTGTTTGATCCTGAAAATATACTAATCAGTATCTCTCCTCCAGACTCTTTTCTTTCTATCCCAGATGAAGTTAACTCCGTATTCACAGGCCTCATTTTCCTTAAAAAAAAAAGAGCAGTCTTAAATATGAATGCTAGACATCACCCTCTGCTTTCTCTCAGATTATCTGAAAGTGGGATGGCAGACTGCCAGAAATTCAGGCTTTGTTGCCTGACTCTGCCACAAGGTCCATCATTCCGCCTTGCACCAGTAACCGCAACCTCTGGTTCCTGATGGATATGCGAGAGAGAGCAGGGAAAAGCCGTTTCCCAGGCTGCTTCTGTGCTCAACGCAGAGCATGTCACATCAAACTCTCCTCTCCACGGAGCCCCTCCGACAAGGACATAATTTCTGGCTTAGACTTCCAGATTTTGTATAGCCTGGGAGTGTTGTGGGAAGTACCATTACGTGCTGGCTCTTCCTGCCCAGCAACTCCTGCAGTATCTCCAAGGGCTTACTGTCAGAGAAACTCACAGACCAGTTGGACATTTTGGTTGACCAGCATAGCTACATGACATCAGTCACATAGTACTCAGGGTCATATATTCATTTTACCTTGATTAATTCCCCTTTCAAAATACCTGTTAGACTTGTGTCCTTGAAATTACAATCTTCTTGAAACAGAGCAGACCCCAATCTAGAATTTCTGGATATAAACTGAAGGAGAATAAGTCTCCAACCTGTACCTGACCTTTCCTCTCACTAATGTCTTGGTTGCTGCTTTCACTGGCACTGGCAGCTAGGAGAGGCCTTGCCAGCAACTTCCCCATCCCTCACAACTCTCACACACTCACATCTTACCGAGGATGCCTGAATTGACGAAGTGTACCAGGCTGAAATATTCAAGCAGGTCATTCTGAATAGGGGTGCCTGAGATAAGGACTCGTCGAGGTGTATTTAAGCTGTTGAGAGCCTGGTATGTTTGGTTTTCAGAGTTCTTCAGTCTATGGCCCTTTGAAAAAGAAAAAAAAGGAAGAAAAAAAGGAATGAAGCTGATAAATCCAGTGGCCCTGACGGGAAGCAGCTTGGAGATCCTCATCAACACTGACATGCTGCATCTCCCACAAGGCATCTCACCACTTTTCCCATTCGTGGTAGTGGATTAAGTGTTGTATGTGTTCAATTGTTGTGACAGACTTCTTTCAAAGGCAAGAATCTGGTGGGAAACCTGAAGCTATTATGTATGGAAACATGTCATTACAAGCATGTCAGACTAGGAACATCTGAGTCACATCCAGGTAAGAGGGCCTACCATGAAAACAACAACCACCACAAAAATAACCACCACCACATGGTCCAACTATAGGAACTGTTTCCTATTCAAAGACAGGGCTGTTTTCAGCTGCCAACACTGGGCACCGAGCTCTGGAGCAGTAACATTGCATCACCCAAGGTCAAGATCACAACCCAGTCAGACCACCTACACCCAGGACTGCCAGGCCTCTGCACACTAACAAGAGGTTCTGCACCTCTTACATGGGTAATCTGAATACAGGCCCTGTTTCCCATGCCTGCGAAAAGCAACTCCATTAGCACCAGAGTGCTATGCTGTAGCATATGATGAGACATTTTTTACAAGTGCCAGACCACTGCAGAGCTGAGTATTTATAGGGAATATATGGAAAACACTGGGCCAAGAACCCGCATTCCCAGCTGCTGGCCCCATCCCGGGGCACTGGGAGGTGTGGGAGTTACACTTGTGAGGATGTTGGTTCTTTTTAAGTTTCTCGCAGCACCGTTTGAGCAAACACAAAACCAAGCCACCGGGTGGCATCGCTATTTAACGAATCTCCTCTAAGTGGCAGCAGAGGACACTCCAACAGTGGCTCAGGCCCCTGGCTTCATCGTTTCAAGGAGGCAGAGGGCATTTGTTTTATTTCGTCCTTCAGAGCATCTCTGGCTCCCACTAGCTATAACCACAAGTAGAGAACAATAAATGAAAAAAAAAACCCACCACCTTAATTTCATCCATGTGAAAGCAGAGCTTGACAACACAGGCTTGGCAAAGCTAGACCCAGCCATCAGTGAGCAGAGAATCAAGCCAGCTCTGTCTCTTATTGAACAAGAAATACATGAGGTAACTCCTCAGCCAGCTCTCCTATGTCTGCCCCAAGCAGGAGGTTACAGAGAGGGGAAGAGGGTCCTGCCATGGGAGTGCCCTTCAAACTGTCCCCCAAGCACAGAAAAAGATGGCCAGATCAAGTGGCTGACAGCAGCCCACACAACACACAAGAACAGGCCAAATTGCAGAATCATTGAAGTTGGGAGAGGCCTCAGGAATCTCCAGTCCAACCTCTTCCTCAGAAGAGAGTCAAGTTAAAAACTCCTAAGCAGAACACGAGGCCAGGCCAAATAGAAAGTACTTCTCACTTTAGCAAAGACAGACAAACAAACGAGAAACAGATCAGTGAAACAGGGCACTACGATCCCAGAGTAAGCCTTATTTCAGAGTCAGAGACAGGCAATGGACCTTCTTCCTGCTACATATTTCACACTGAGAAGACCCTAGTAGGTGCCTCCACCCTGCCAGGGACCTACAAAGTGGCCACAGTTGCCACCACCTGGATTTTCTGCATATATCAGCTCTTGAAAACACCCTCTCTTGTTCAGGCTCACCCAGGATGGATGAGCCAGTTACCCTGAGCCTCTCAAGCACCAGAACTCTCAAGCACCAGAACTGTGCTGTCTACAGCTAAACCTTGTTTCCCACTGCCCTCTCCCTTTTTAAGAAAGCAGAGCCAGTTTTGCCCAGATCTCAAGAAAAATATCAGGAACAGATTCTCCTTAAAGGTTCCCCTGTACCTCATCACATATGACAAGCCCAACACTGCCCTTCTGTAAGGCCTCAGCGTGGAGTCGGAAGGTCTCATAGGAGATGATCAGGATGGGTGAAGGCACTCGCAGGCCACGCTGGTTCATGAAGCCAACTGTGGATGGAATGAGGGAAAAGGAAAAACAGAGGGATGAGAAAAACTAATAGAAAAGGGTTCAAACTCTGTAGTCAAAACTTTTGCCTTAAGAATCTAGGAAAACCTGTCAGTTTCAATTACTCTGTAGCATCCCTTCCACCCACGTATACCCATGTTCCTTTCCTCAAAACTGTCCCCATTTCCATCCCGCTTCCATCTCTGCCCACTCCTTTCCTGGATTCTGACTGGAGAAAAAAAGAGGCACTGGGACCGCCCTAACTTGAGAACATGACTGGACTTGGATTATTCCAAAAGATCAACTATTACCAAACATGCAAGGGCCTGATCTAAACATCTAAGTGGAGAGACTTTAATCAGTCTCCAGAGCTCTGGTGACAGCTCAGAGATGTTCACATCAGCTGGTGTGGCTTCTTCCAATGCAAGATTTTGACCCAAGCCAGCCAACGGCATTGTTTGCAAACATTTTCGTACCTAGTTTACAGTCAATCTCTTCTTTGGAGCCTCCATCAATGGCCAGTGGCTGGATCCTTCCCCCCAGCCATTTCTCTACTTCGTTGTACCAGTTTCGCACCAGGCTGGAGGGAGACACCACCATGGCTTTCTCAATTTCGGGCTTGCAGTCTGGACTTTGCCGGAGAAGCGTCCACATGAGCGTGATGCACTGCAGGGTTTTGCCCAGCCCCATTTCGTCTGCCATGATACAGCCATGACTCCCAGGGATCCGCCGGCTTGTCACACAGTCCCAGAGGAACTTCACTCCCTGGCAAAAAGATTGTTCTCTCAGAGCAGGATGAGGACATCAGCAGGATGACAACTTCATTACAGCTTCATTACCACAACGCACACAACCAAGAGCAAATCTGTGTAGCACATCCCTGGGGACATGCAGTGTTCTAATGAGACAGAGGGAAATCACCTGAGACGCAGCTAAAACACAGCCACATCTGGTTTGGAACATTACTGGTGCCAACACATACCTCATAAAATGCACAGTATCTTACTACATTTTAACTGTACAATGATAACCAGCTTCCTGACGTGAATTCCCAGAAGTTTCTACCCTTGGCTGCATTAGGCCATCAGCTAACCTGTGCCAATCACTGCAAACAGGTTAATCATCTTCACACCATCCAGTTAGGTAGTTTGAAAAACACAGAATCATAGAATGAGCAGAATTGTTTCTGCTGCCTGATTAACTGCCAGAATACCCTCAGCAGCCCCCACGGCTTCTGCCTAGAAGTGCAATGACTCACCTGGGGACTCAAAGCAGATTTAGCTTCAGAGAAGACCCAGGGCTGAGGTTATAACCCACGTCACACCGTGGGAGAAGAGCTCAGCCCTGCATTAGGCTCTGACACATCACCAAGACAGATAAAAGGAGGAGGAAAAAAAGAAAAAAAACAAAGGAGACAGACTCCACAAAATGTTCCTCTATCATGTGATGACAGAGTGAGAGAAAACTGGGGCATTGTCCTGGGAACGTACAAGCTCCTTGCATTGTGCCAACAGAGCAGGGAGCAAGGGACACAACCTAAACACACCTGGACAGATTCACTCCTCTGTGCTCAGGACTGGAAGATGGAACGCCTTCACTTGCACTTTCAAGTCCTTTCTTTCTTGGGCCCTTAACAACAGGTTAATTAAGTTTATTTAAGCCAGCTGAACAATTATGAAATACATTACTGACTTAAAGAGTGCATTTGGCTGGAGATCCAGTCGAGTGACTTCCCAGTAAGCAGGCAAAAGACACAACAAAGACAGAGCAAAGCTGTACAACAGTCTGGGAGCATCACCTGAATAAAGCAGCACACGAATCTTACTAGGCAAAGACTTATTAGTCAGACTAGAACATAGACTGCTTTATCAGAGATATCTAGCTGTCAAAAACCAGACAGCATTACTTGACAAAAGCACCAGCATGCAGTATTTTACCCAAAACCAGAGTGCCTCTGGCTATGTAGCACTGGGTCACAGGTTCAGTACCAATTCTGAGATAGAAGTACAAGCTAGGAGCAGCCTGCAGCGCTCTCAGAGCCATCTGAAGACCTCCCACACAGGGACAGATCCAGCTTGACCTGCTTAGCCTGCAACATCAGCAATCACAGCTTCCATCTGTGCTGCCTTGAGGCTTAAATGATAATACGCCACATCTGCAATGAACTTCAAACTGTCCGGATACCTATGTTAGATATTTGGAGATTAGTACTGCGTCAGTATTCTGATGTTGCGCATATTTACAACGTAAAGTGTTTTTCAGCACTCTCCACTGGTGAATTCCAAGTCTACAGAGGTCACAGACAGCTCACACTTACAAAGGGTAGCTTCCAAAAAAACTACAATGAAGTAAAATCTACTCCACACTGTGTTAGGAACCATGGTAGCAGAAAGAAGAGCTCCAGTGTTTCCCAGCTCAGAAACTGCAGATCAGATTAATTCTGCTGACCAACACAACACAGCAGTGGACAGTCTGCCCTGCCCAACTCAGGACTGGGCTGCTACATCATTTATTGCAACTATATCTCATCACCTTCCACACTGAGTTCCACTCAGCAGAGCTACTTCACGATAAGTAAAGGCTGGACTTTCAGCCCTGACTCTGCAAGATCACATCTCCCCACAGAATCTGCGGGTTTTTTTGTAAGGTACCACACAGAAGTCAGCCAATGTGCTTTCCTAGATCTGCGCAAACAGACATGATCACAGAAACTCCCCAATCAGCTGACCTGACCTACAAAGACAGGGAACACACCTGGGCATCAGGCAGCACCACATTTAGGCTGGGAGTGCTCTGACCCTGCT
Organism: Caloenas nicobarica; assembly: GCF_036013445.1. Taxonomy (NCBI): domain Eukaryota; kingdom Metazoa; phylum Chordata; class Aves; order Columbiformes; family Columbidae; genus Caloenas; species Caloenas nicobarica. The sequence continues at coordinate 100,285,669 of NC_088284.1, read as the reverse complement.
AGATCAGAGGCAAGAGAAAGTTCTTACCCACAAGAGAGCAGTAAATTTCCACATTTTTAAGGACAAACAGGACTGTTGTAATACTCCCACCATGTCCTCTTGCTTAACACGACAGAGAATATTTGCAGCATTCAGGCTTTTAAGAGGATGGTTAAAACAAACATTTCACTTTGCATTTGCACCAGACTAGAGTCTGTCAGCCTGTCACAGACTGTTAGTCTGTGAGGTCTATGTAGACCTCACAGCTGGTGGGTAACCATTCCAGCAGAGGAACTGGAGCTTTTTGAAACGCATCAAGTCCTCCAGCCATACCCTCAGGTCCCAATTGAAAACTTACTTCTCTCTGATGGGGCCGTAAAACACGGCTGAGGACAGGATCCACCACAACATGGACAGGTGCTTTGTCCCTGCAGGAGGCAGCCAAGGAAGAAAACAGCATAGTTAATGAACCCAGCACAGCATATGTTTAGGTTTTCTTAAAAATCTCACTGCTATACTGAGGACTCCCCAGTGGCATGAGGGAAGCAACTGCCAACAAGGAAGTGAAAAATGGATTAATTCAGTTTTGAGAATGAAGTCACAGGGGCCTGATCAGCAATCTAAAACATCAGTGAGAACGTGTATTTGGGCTGTGGTTCTCAGAGATAGTTAAAAAGGAATTATTATTTTTCCTGTTTCAATAATAATATTGTAACTGCATTACTGGAGAGAGGAGCCCCTTCCTCTGTCAATGAAGATCCAGCTGACAGCCTTTTTAAGCTATAACAACAGCACAAAAGGAACTACTTCAGAATAAAAACTATTAGGCAGCCTAACATCTGACTCTCAGTCATCTCGCTTTGCTTGTCCCAGATGCTGATTGCTCCTGACTAACAAATAAGCCATAAGATTTTCTAAGCAGCTTCTAAACGTGTGCACCTTCATTCCCTGCTACAGGTTTAAATTTTTGATGAGCAGGAGATGAAACAGCCTGTGGAAGAACGCAAACAATCCAGCATCGGTATATTCCTTCTTTGATTGTTACCATACCTGAAACAATTCAGAGGCAGAATACTTGGGACCAAACTTCCCTTGATGTTCAGACCCCGGCTCAGACACATTTGGGAAGAAAACACACAAACCTACATGTACAGGGAGGTCAGAGCCGAAGCATTTGCGCCGGGTGATGACTCACTTGTCTATTTTCAGCTGGTCGTGGGCACTCAGCAGCGGGGGCTCGTACAGAACCAGAGCTCCTTCTTCAAAAGGGTCATGGAGAGGACTCCTCAGCCCTGCCCGTTTGATGCCCAGCGCACGTAAGCCCAGTGGCCCTGAAAGCAAACAAAGGCACAACTCAAAGAACAACTTCCTCCTGGAAGACAGCAGAGCCTTACAGAAGAGTCTGATTACATTTAGGAAAAGTGAATTAATTGGGTGCTGGAGTGGAGGTGCAGACAGCAAACCCAGGCAGTGGTTTGGCATCACTCTGCCAGCACACAGCAGATAGCTCTGCGCCAGGAGAAAATAGAATGAAGGAGCAGAGGCACAAATGGAGCAACGGCAATGCCCACCGCATTGGCTGCACCAAAACAGGCATGACTGTGTGTGGCAGATATCATGAACATTGGCACACAACAGTACAAGTTGTCTTGCAAGGTGACCGATAGCTTCACCCCAGACCTGTGCAGCAGGTATCTAGCTGTAAACGGGCACAATGTCTGCCCCAGCCATCTCTTGGCCATCAGAGCTACTCCCAGTACCCAAAGGTGGCTGTTCTAGCTTTTTGAAAGACAAGCAGGATTCCAGAATATGTCTCAGCAGCTCGATAAATACATTCCCATATAAATAGTATATACTGGGTCAAATCCTCATTTTGAATCACCTAACACAGACTTAACCAGAGTTAGATCTTTTATGCGAGGTGAGGAATTGATCTTTAAAAGTTACGAAGTTTTACAGTATCACTGTCAGCACCATATTGCCATTACATACTCTATTATTTTCTCTCTGCTGAGCAATAGGTGTTTGGCCTTGTAGCCAATCTCTGTGAAAGGCAGAAACCAAGGATGAGTTTCTTTTCCTAGTATTATATTTTTATGTCACAGTTTTGGAATGGAGATGAACATAAAAACAACATGCACAGAAATCCTTTTTCCCCATCAGAACTCAGGCAACTGTGTTCCCAGGATTGATTTTGCTTGGGAAAGATTCAAGCAAGGTCAATTTGCCTGCTGCTTGCTAAAGATCCTTGCAAAACTAGAGTGTATCTTAAGCTGAGGCAACAGTGCATGCACACCAATAAAAAAGCACTTGAAACAGCCACATCTCCCAATTAAGGGAGGAAGATAACAGCCACAGAAAGCAGCTTCCCCATTACAGTTCTGTTTCAGCCTCCTGACAAATCTGCTTTTCCACAAGCTAACTTTGTCAAGTTCTTTTAAGGCTTGACATTTCACAGCCAGTGTCTGCCTACAGACATATTTCTATAACAAAAGTTTGAGTGAAACTGGTTGATCTGCATTTTAATTTTTCAGCTGTAAGGTGAAGGGGAGAAAGGGGACAAGCACAAACACATTTGGTTTTGAGATCTTATGTTTCACTGATTCAAACCAGCTGAGGCTTTGAACTTCAAAACTGCCTTGCTTTGAAGATCACCTTGAGACTCAACACACCAAACCAAGTAGAAAGAAAACTGGCACATACTGTCTGTTTCACCTACAGCCTTCTGTCTATTAGTATCACGGGTATTATTTAGATGGTAAACCTTCATCACGTGGAATTCATGTTGCCTTTGTATTTGTGATATGGTGTAAAATCTCCTGGCACTACATCAAATACATAGCAGTAAGAATACAAAATCCAATTCTGAAATGTAGGATTATCCAAACTAAACACTAGAAAGAAATATGAAGACTTTGCTAATGTGCCAGTATTTTTCTTTTGGAATTAAGTCAGGATTTATAGAACACACGCATCTGTGCAAAAAATAACAATAATCCTCACAGATATATTTGACAGGCCTGAGCATCATCTGTTTTACTTGAGTCATTCAACACAGACAATCCTTAAACCTCCTCATCTTACCTTTATAATTTGGAATTGGGACTTTGAAGGGTTTGGACAAAATGCTGCGGATAAAAGCCTCCTAGGAATTCAGAAAGAGAACACACTTAAGAAGACTGAGATCAAAGACTGCTCAAGAAGGCAAGCCCAGGACATTTTTTGAGAATTCTGTTTTGTCAAGTGCTCAGAGTCCCTCTATTCAATCTACTTAAGCTTCAACCCCAACTATTTTCAAAAATATCCAAAGGGAAGAAAGTAACAAGCAAGCACAATTCCCCCCCACCAACTCTGCTTTTCAAAACTATTTTTCTTTGGGTTTTCTAATGCATGAAATTGATATTTCATAACTCTCTTCTTAAATCCACTAGCATTATTCACTTCTTTAAATGCTATTGCTTCCCTTGCCTTGGTAATTCAGTCGGGCAATCAGGTCCCTGTAAATGAGCGGGGTTATCAGCACCCAGGCTGGATCAGCGAGCACCCAGCCAGTCCAGCGCCTGGTCTGCTGCAGTGGAAGCCCAGAGAGAACCGGGCAGACAACACTTGAGCCATCTGTGTGAAAAGCTTCCCACGTCCTTCGGCACTGTCCTTCACGAAGGAGAGAGCTCTCTTACTCAGGATTTCCATTATAGAAAGCACCCCAACCACCCGTGCAACATTAAATGGTTGGAGCTAGCAAAAGATCTCTCCTAAAGACTACGTGTGTGGCACTTTCGTAACACCTCTGACTAAATGGGTCCATGGAAATTTAGGGAAATTTTGCCATTCTGGGACTCCCTTGATGAATGAGCTCCACATAGAACCCACCTGCTGCGGTGTGCTAGCAGAAACACCCACTTACATGCTGACTGCTATCCAGGCAGTGAGGCCTGTTGGTCAACTGAGCCAAGGGTTTCCGGAAAGGAGACCTGTAACATTCCCCACTCTCTGTCTCGCTGGCAGGCTTCTGCCTCTTCCGAGTCTGAAAAACACAATCCAGGCAAAACAACTCAGGGGCACCTGGTGAGACCAGAGAGCAGATGCATCGCTGTCACACTCTGTGAGCACCAAACCACACAGACAACCCACCCGGCCAGCTCAGCATCTCCTAACAGACCCAACCATTACTCACCTCCACTGCCAAAGGGCAGAGCCAGCAACAACACCAAGGTCCCCAGGCCCTAATGTTTAATCTGCGCGAGGGCTAAAAATACTCTCCTAACTAAAAAAACAGCTACCACCTTCCAACCTGCAATAAAGCAGGCTTGTCTGCTTGTGACTGCCTCCCCACCGCAAAAAAAGCAGAAGGGGAAAAAAAAGGAAGGATCAATAGAATAGAACAAACTACATGAAAGTCCCCAGAGGCTCCTACGGCATCTGCTGTTAAGCAGGTGAAAGGCCTCACACCGAAACCTAAATTTCAGGCACTTAGCAAGGCATGAAGATAAATAAGTCATTGATCTGTTTCCTGATTTAACACCTCCCTCTTCAGGCTGAGGCATGGCTGTAACCACCTGCTGGCACAGAAAAAGGAATTTGACAGGTAAAGCACTAGGTGAGACTCTTTGACCTGTATGACAGCGCATAAGATCATAACATTCTGTTTTGTTTTAAACCCCTACCTATTCCTGGTTACCAGCCCCCTGCAAGCTCTCCAAGGGACAGTTTCCTCCATAACCAGGAAGCATCACCTACACACAACCATGTTGTTCTACCACTACCTGCCCAGACACAAATTTTCCCCAAAAAAAGATAAAACCAGTGTAAATCTGGGCCCTGGTCCTCGATCCCCGGAAGCCGGGGGCGGTAACACCCCCCGACCGGGCACTGACCCGGGCAGCGGCAGCTCCGCGTCCCCCGCCCCACGGCCGGGGAGGCAACGGGTGTCCCACCGGGCCGAGCCCGCCCCAGCCCTCGGCACCGAGGGGCACACGGGCGATCCCCCGGCCCGGCCCGCCACGTCCCGGGACCCCTCGCTCACCGTCGCGGGATGCCGCTCCTCCTCCTCCTCGTCGCCCGCCTTCCTTTTGGCCAGCTGGCTGGGGGCCAGGCTCCTCCTCTGGAAGAAGGCACAGCACACGCACGCTGAGGGGGCGGCGGTCCCCGCGGTCCCCGCCGCCCCCCGCCCGCCCCGCACCCACCATCGCCTCCCGGGGAAGAAGCGCGGGAGCGGTTAACGGCCCGCGCGCGCCGCGCCGGTGGCGGGAAAGGCGTCGGGCCGGCTCCGCCCCTCACCCCCGCCGCCCCGCCCCTTCTCCAGGGCAACAGGCGTGGCCAAGCGAGCGCCGAGCCGTATCGACCCGCTCGGTGCGCGGCTGAGAGGAGGGGGGCAGCACGACAGACGGACTGACTGGCCGTGTCGATGGGCTGAGGCCAATTGCACGAGGTTCAACAAGGCCGAGTGCCGGGCCCTGCGCTTCGGTCACAACAACCCCCGGCAGCGCTACAGGCTCGGGGAAGAGTAGCTGGAAAGTGCGTGGAGGAAAAGGACCTGGGGGTGTTGACTGACAGCAGCTGAACGTGAGCCAGCGTGTGCCCAGGTGGCCGAAAAGGCCACCAGCATCCTGGCTTGTATCAGGAATGGTGTGGTCAGCAGGACCAGGGCAGTGATTGTCCCCCTGTACTTGGTGCTGGTGAGGCCCCACCTGGAATCCTGTGTTCAGGTTTGGGCCCCTCACTACAGGAAAGAGACTGAGGTGCTGGAGAGAGTTCAGAGAAGGACAACGAAGCTGGTGAGGGGCCTAGAGCACAAGTCTGATGAGGAGTGGCTGAGGGACCTGGGGCTGTTTATCCTGGAGAAAAGGAGGCTGAGGGGAGACCTTATCGCTGTTTACGACTACCTGAAAGGAGGTTGTAGCATGGACGGTGTTGGTCTCTTCTCCCAAGTAGCAAGTGATAGGACAAGACGAAATGGCCTCAAGTTGCACCAGGGGAGGTTTAGATTGGATATTAGGGAAAAATGTCTTCTCTGAAAATGTTGTCAGGCATTAGAACAGGCTGCCCAGGGAGGTGGTTGAGCCACCATCCCTGGAGGTACTTAAAACACATGTAGATGTGGCACTTAGGGACCTGGTTTAGTGATGGAGTTGGCAGTGTTAGGTTAATGGTTGGACTTGATGTTCTTAAGGGTCTTTTCCAACCTAAATGGTTCTATGATTCTAAGCTAGGCACCATATCTGGAGGCAGAGCCCTGTCGCTGTAGTGACTCTTGGCAGCAGGAGTGAAATTACTGTGTGTTGTGACAAAAGTAGGTGGGTCACCACTCACATGGAGTAAAGAGAGTTGTGGAGAGGGAGGTGCATTCCCCTCACAATCATGTTTCAAAATACACTGACACTTTGCACAATTTTGTGTTATTTTCTATACTTACCTGTTCAGAGTATGGCTGACCCTAAAGCCTCGATTATGGACCAGCATCAGTTTGTGCACACACAGAATAAAAGGCCAATCCCTTTGGTACATCCTAAATGGCATTTGAGGGGGTTCAGAGTGAAAAGCAAACTCAGCAGCAGCAATTTGAGCATAGATTTGTTTTTCTTGAAAGAGAAGAGTAGGCTCATCATCAGGAAAGAGCGAGGCTGTTCCTGTTCCACAGATCACAACTGACGTGATAAATGGGGACTGGTGCTCACCAAGCCATTTAAAGGACGGTCTTTTTACAAATTGCAAAACCACAGCATTTTGGAGGCACCCAGATAAATTCTCATTCTGGCTACACAGGGGAAACCCTAAACAACTCCATGAAATAAGTCAAGTCCTCTGATCTGTGCAGTAACTCACCCAGCAGCGGGCAGGGAAGGCGCCCTGAAGATGAGATTCCCAATAAGCCCGTGGTACAAGATGTGCCTCTGGTGGGACTCGGAGCACGTCCCATGGGGCCTGTGGGTTGCCAGGAGCCTCAGCAGCTGGCAGGGTTAATAGATCTTGGGAAGCTCCTCAAATCTCCAGATGTGTCTGTGGAGCACCTGGGGACAGGCAGGGAGTGAAACGTGGCCCTCAGTGCAGTCCAGGGAGCAAACAGGTCAACATGCACCACACTGCAGCTCTTAAAAGGACTTCGTCTTTCCTTCGTCCTCCAAGGAAGGAAAGAAGGGGAAGAATGGATTTCCCTTTTGCTGGTTGTTTCATTGGTAAACTTGGGACATAAATTAAATGCAAAACCACTTCAGTCAATTCCAGTTGCACAGCTGACCTTCTTAAACATCAAGAAACACAAACAGCCCCTTTGGCAGTATCCCCACCTCAGGTTACATACTATTTCTCTACTCAGTTTATTAAACATCTATGTTAATACAGTTATGCATCTTTAAAACCTGGACCATAAACCAGAGTGGATATAAGACAAAGCCAAATTCTTACATCTTTAGGATGCGAGGTGTAAGTGGGCATAGATTCCCTGCAGCCATTTACACCTCCTGAATATCTAGTACCTGAACTTTACTTTTTCCCCTGTCTTTAAAGTCCAAATCCATTTGTCCATATTTTATTCCCAAAGTGCTTCCAGAGTTCAGTGACGAATGTTAGATCTTGCAATTACTGGCTCACTGGTCAGACAGTGGTTCTATAGGAAGGTAATTGGCTATTTTTCCTGGCAAGAATAATATTCGCATTAGCGGTCTCCCTCACCATGGCTTTGAGAGTAATTCTGCTGCAGGAATTTCGCCTGCAATGGGAACAGGCACATTTTCTGGCCCAGGCCAGGCTGGGTTTAATAATAACAGTAAGGGGAGGCAAAACGCTACAGCCACAAGATAGGTCTCAGTCATTTCGCACCCAACACAGAACCACTGAGGACTCTATCCTGTGACAGCTTTTCTCTTCAAGCCATTGGTGATAAGACCCAGATGGAAATTCAGGGTGATGCTAATGCCTGAGCATAAGCCACCCACACTGCAAGCCTGGTGCATGGTGGGCATGCATGAAGAAGATCCCTTTTCTTCCCAAAGAAACTGGCTAAGAGATCCAGCAGAAAGTAATATTTCATTCTTTGTCCAGCTGAGAAGACCAAAGGGGTTGCCTGAGGTGGCAGGAGCAGCTGGGGACGAGGTCAGCAATGTCCCTTTTGGGTGCTGTGGGTCCCAGCGCAGACACTACTTGATGCTCTCTGTTCCACTCTTCTCTCTAAACTGGCACCTTCACGCAGAGGTTAAGTCCTCCTCTCTTCCCCCTTTCTAAATTACACAATTTACTCCTTTTCTAGCTGTAATCAGCTCCCATTTATACAGCCCTGGGAGATCACAGGATAATCACCATGGGGAATAATGCTGTGATTTCCCTTGCTGGCTCTGCAGGATGCTCAGTCCCTCCAGTACCAGCATGGTGAGGACGCAAAACATCTTCCTCAGGGACTCTACAGGGTGAGGCCAAAAAAACCAACAAAAAAAACACCCCAAAAAACAGTAAAAAGAAAATCATAAAACAGAGCCTGTCTTCCAGTCACCACCACGGTATGAACTCATGGCATTCCCTTGGTGTCAACACCACGCCTTCTTTTACACCCCCCTTTTTTTTTTTTTTGAGGGTCCCTTCTTTTGCTGGGGAGCACAGACCCTCCCCAGCTCCCCACACAAACTTTTAAGAAATGCATTGCAGGAACTGGGGCCTCGTATCCAGCTCTTTGGAGGCAGGAAAAAGGACAGGTCCTGCCCAAGAGAGCTTGTGATCTTTTGTGGCAGGCAGAAGACAGAACAAGAGAGAGATAATGTGAGAAAATGTCTCCTGATGGAAGGACACCTCAGACTTTGCCTAACAGCTTCAGCCATTCTGTAATGAAAAGTGGAGGTGAAAATCTGTAATTGTGGTAAGGGCAGAGCTACAGCTTTAAAAAAATTCAGCAGTGCCACCTGGATCTTCTCAGGTGGAGCTCTGAAGGGACCAGGACTGCAGGATGGAGACCCCTGCAGACCAGCATAGCTTGGCCATATTCAGCTGGGAAAGTAATTAGTTAAATATCCTTCCAGTTAATTCCTTTGCAAACCACGAGAGGGAAACTGAGTATGATCAGACCAAGTTGCTGTCAGCTGGAGTTGAGGTCTCATTTCATCACTGCCAGAGACAGCTCAACTGCCCTTCCATCAAAGCCACTTACTGAGAGAGGAAATATTAAGTGCTTTAAAAATATTAACTTTGGGGAGAAAAATCTTCCTTTCTGGAGGTCATGTGCCATTCAACATGCAGCCAGGCTGGGCACTGAATGCAGGCAGAGCTTCAGCAGCCAGGATCCCAGCTCTGCCGCTGCTTTTGGCACGTTTGTGTGAATATCACCCAAAAGAAAACCAAGTCATGAGCCCAGGCTGATGCTCGAGCACTTTTGAATGTGCCCAGTAGCAAAGGGCTGTGGCTATGCTACTGACCCACATCCCATCCAGCCACCCCTGCAGAACCCCCCATCGCAGCCATGGAGCACCCGAGCCCACCCAAGGACACAGCTCTGGTGTCCGCATGGGCTGGCACAGCGGGGTGGCCACTGCCCGCTCCAGTCTCAGAGCCCTTCGCCATCACACGTTACAGACTATATTTCACAGTTTTTTTGATTCCTTTATGACTGCTGTCCCTTTGGCCCCAGTGGTACCTCATCCTTATCACTGTTAGAAGAGAAAAGGTAAATCTTTGCTAATCTTGTTTATTTACCAAAACAAAACAAAACAAAAACAACCAAAAAAACCCACGCACAAAATCCTATTTCCTTAAAGCAGCAAAGGCAAAAGAAGCAGGGCAAAAAATCTCCACAGCCGCTACTCCAGTGAGCTCTGAGCCCCAGCAAGGCTGCACACTCACATCCTTCCTCATGGGCTTGGTGCATCCCTCTCCAAATCCCTCCTTGCCCCTGTGCTGGAAATTGAGATGCCCTCCCCTTGAGGGCAGAGACCTCCGCACCATGCTGAGCCACATGCCGTGGCTTGTGAGCCATGAGGTGGAGAAGAGACCAGAGCCAGGTCCAGAGGGTCCAGAGACAGGAGGAGGACGTGGGATGAGCAGGGAAGCAGGAGTTGTGACCTCCAGGTAATGCAACAACCTCCTCCAGGGACAAAGCCCTGGGCTTTCACCATCAGTGTTGTTGCATCCAGCACTAGTCACAGTCTCTGGCACTAATGTGACATTAAGCAGCTGATTGCTGTTCAGGCTCATGGCAATGGCTGAAGAGGAGCTGGGAGCAGAGGCTCACCCACCAGCCTGGGTTTGGCATTGCCCCTCGCCAAAGCAGTATCCCCCCTGCTCCGAGAAAACCATCAGCAGCTTGAGTGCTCCAGCTGCTCCCCACTCCATGGGGCCACTTTCAAGAGCCAGCCCTTCATTCAAGAGGAAGGCTGTCCCCACGGGGTACTTCTCCCCTGCACCACATTTGCTTAGTTTTATTTTTTTTTTTCCAAAATGTTTTTAAACATGCATGAGTCTGACTCAGCAACCCAAAATATTTCATTTGATGCAAAGCAAAATGTTCTGTTTTGTTTGCAAGCTAATTAGCTAGTCTTGTCTCTCTCACCTTTATAAGCACAGGCAAGCCAGCAATGCAACCTGCAAACATTAAAAAGCCTGGGTTTAGGAAATGTCAGAGTCAAGCTGTGTTGGCACTTCCAAAAACACATCCCTCATTTCATAAGGGGAGGAGGGGAGGCTGAAATTACTTCCCAAATTCAGCTTGATTTTGCAAATTGGTTTGGCCCTGCTGAAGGTCCATTTTTGTGAGAAATTTACAATCAGTTGCAATTTTCCTTTCCAAGCTCAGACATTTACAGAGCACTCAGCCACAGAACAAATCCAAGGGCAGATCTCAGCCTTATGGAGCTGGGACAGCCCCGATCCCCTTGAGTCCTCACCAACCACCCAGCACCACCACCAGAATTATTTGGGGCTGCATTCAGGGATGCTGCTCTTGGGTATAAGTACACCTTTATGCAAGTCCAATTGCAGGACTAGGTCTGAAATAAATAGGATTGCAACCATCTTCCCAAACCTCTATATCCACCACATCACTTTTGTGATCTACAGAGAGACACCATAATCAGTCATGATGAAAGGTAAAAGACAGAATATGTGTGAATATATAATATATATACACACTTTCTAAGCAGTTAATCCACTGAGCATCCTCCACCACATTTAAAAATATTTACTTATCAGCTTGCATGATGAAGGAAGATTTTTCTGCAAACGGGTTTTTCTCCAGGGTGGGAGGAATTGCCTCCCTCCCTGCTGTCTGAGCTCTGCAGGGACCAAGCACTGATGCCTTTGGGAGGAGAGTTTGGCCCCTGCATATGATTTCTGTGATTCACATGACCCATGAGGGCCAGGAGCAAGGCTGGCTGGCAGCAGAGGTGCTTTCTAGGCTGAGACCTGGGTTTGAGGAAGCCAGCTTGATGGGTGGTGAAGGTCCATCTCTTAGAATACAACTTCTGACGTGTGCATGGTCCCCACACACTTCAACTCCTCTATTTAAAGGAGGGTGGCAGGGGTTGATTATCACATACAGGCAATAGGGTTTTCAAATTACTTTTATGGCAGCACACAATCTTTCCTAGACCTTCCCACTACAGTACCAAGTGGCCCCAGGACCTGTATGGCTCCAGGGAGCTCCAGGACAGCTTGGGAGGTCACAGCATGGACCATCCAACCTTAAACACCCCGGGCCTGATGGTGCAGGCAGCCCATCACATTGCTCAGCTGATAAGAGATGTGTCACCCCTACTAGCGTGTGACCGCTCTCCCCAGCCACTTTGCCTTTGCTTAGAGAAGCCCTTCCTCTGGCAGGAGGCAAAACATTATCTTCTCTGCCCCTGATTAAATCTCAATAGCAAAAAAAAATCTGTCTCCTATAAGTAGCGGTTCAGGACAGAGGAAACATCATTTCATTGGGGCAATTAGCGCAGTCTAATTAAACCCTAGTCTTCTGATCAGGCTCAGCTGATTAAGTGGGTTGCAGACACTCTCGATTATATTAACAAAACGAATCAGTTAATTACATGACAATCAATAAGAAGCAAAAAGTAGGACAAGCAATTTGCCTTTAAATGACCATCTAAATTCATCAACATGATACATGTTTGTAAGTGTTAAGGGAAGGGGCAGACATGATGAATTTCTTAGGCACTGAGATAATGATTTCTGATAGCTGCAATTCATGAAAAGCAGAGAATTTACAATATCTGCCTGAAAAAATAATTATTTTTTATAATAGTTTACCAAACAAGCAGGGTACCACCGAACTCAGCTACTGGGGAAAAAAAAAAGCCACCTTTTAAAACTTGGCTGTTTAATAAACTGAAAGTCTTCATTTGGAGTTTTGACCCCAAATGGTCAGTGTTGCTTTGAGCCAGAGACATTGTGGTCTTCAATGATTACCTGACTTAGAGCTCCCATCCAAATTGAAAACCTCGGTGAAGTGGGAGCTGGAAAACGACACTGTTAAAGAGGCAATTTTTACCCTGAAAAGCTTACAGCCTGAATGGAAGGACTTAAAAAAGAAAGGAGGAAAACTATTTTGTGAAAAATACAGAAATATCTGTTGTTCTCATTTTGCAGGGTTCCAAACAGGCAGACTGCAAGGGATTTTCAGCATTTGTAATGAATGCTTTTAATAGTTTTCTTTTTTTCCCCCTTTTTTTTAAAAAGGACATTATCAAGATGGCTATTGAGAATTTCTTCTGTCTGAAAGCAGGCTTTTCAGTCAAGCTAAAAAGCAATAACATTTTCAAGAAAAAAAAAATCACTGAAAATATCATAAAAAATGAAACATCTGACAAGCACAACAATCTTCCCAGCCTCGAAAAAAAGGGATTGGGTATTTTATTTTTTACTTTCTGCTTTCTGATTTTGACTGGCTGGCTGATGCAGAATTAGGAAGACAACTCTTCCTTCTTCCAGAGATGGAGACCTGAGGATGACCAGAAGGACGAGTTGTACTCTAAACCATGCCAGCAATCACAGACTCCTTTAGGTGGGGAGGGACCTCTGGAGGTCTCGGGTCCAACCCCATGCTCCAAGCAGGGCCAGCTTCAAAGATTAAATCGGTTTGCTCTGGGCTTTGTCTGGTTGAGCTTTCAAGATCTCTGAGAGTGCACACTCCAGCACCTTCATGCCAGTCATAGAGAATCGGCGCCCAAGTTTTTAGCCTCCAGGTTCAGTGCCCTGATGAAAAAATGTCCTAAAGCCTCTCACTGCCCTGGGATGGTCATGGAAAAAATCCAGGAGGGTTGGCATATGCAGTGGCATCTACAGTCACAGGGAGAAGAGCCTTGAAAAGGAAGAGATGTGGACCAGAGCTTTTTGAAACCTTCAGGTTCTGTCCAAAGCCTTCAGTACGGAGATAAGTAATCAAGTCTGGGTGCTCTCCAAACCAGCCTCATCCAAATCAGCCTCCAAGCTGGACTCCAAAGCTGTGATACCTGGTTTGTCACCCTTGTTTGTTTTCTCCTCCTTTCTCCCTCTTTCAGTCTGCTCCAATTGCATTTCTGGGGGCACAGTGCTCATTTGTGAGTCTCTGCAGCAATAAAACACAAAGGAAGAACCTCAATGACACAACCTGGACTGCCAGGCAAGGAATTTGCTTGCCATTTGTGAGCAATCATTTGCCACCTTGCATGGGAAGTGGATCAAGGTACCGGGGGACTTTCAGCTCCAAAATCTGCTCAATAAAACCTGAAGCTGTCAGGAAGCAGAGGAGAGCGGATTGCAGTGAGGCGGCTCGGCTGTCCCAGCGGCAGGTTTTACTGACGCTAAGAGCTCCGGGCTTCTGGAATTGCTTTCCCAAAGTCTCCCCAGCTGGTAGAGCCTGCAGAGAGTTGAGGCAAATGCCTTTCATCTTCTTTAAGCTTTATTTCTGAAGGAAGCAGAATTATGCTGCTGGTCTCTCTCTCTTTTTTTTTTCTTAATAACTTTTAAATCCTTTGGCTGCTTGCACCAAATTTTTCACACGGGGACCAGATGTAGTTCTGACAAGTCTGGAGTAAACAGGCAGCTGGGGAGAGGAGAGAGAAACTCTGCTAGAGCAAAGTGCTTGTTGCCGACAGTCACACCGGAGCATGAAACATCTCATTTACCGGGCACCGTGGAGCCCCAGCAAAGCTCAGCCTCCAGGAATAACTCTGTGGGAAATGAGCTGCGCTCGTCCAGCCCGTTTGTCTCCCAGGTACGTTGTCCTGCTTCATGGCAGGGTTTTGCAGTTTGCTCTGAGCAATACTTGTGTGCAAGCAGCAATTAAGAGTTGATTTCCAGCACGGGAGGAGGTTGTGCTCAGGGCTTCTTTAGTCCTGAGCTGCTGGAGCCACCCTGTGTGCTGCTGCTGAAGAGCTCTGCTGCGCCCTGGGATGTATCGCCAGGCGTAAGCCATCAAATGCATCAAGGCATCAAAGCATCCTTCTTCTCTATGCAGCTGCAATACCATGCCCAGTTTTGGGTACCCAGCCGCAATGTGTCAGGAGGTGAGAAGAGTGACCAGCATTATCAGAGCCCTTGAAAATAAAAAGTGCAGAAGGAGACTGAAAAGGCTGAGGTTGTTTTAGTCTCACAAAAGGGAAACATGAGAGCAATCTGTTAATTTACAAGAAGTTCTTGTGGAGAAGGGAGTCTTTCTGTGATCACAACAGGTAGGAAAGGAAGCCATAGGGTTCGGTTGCAGCCCAAGAGGATATGGATTAGAAATTAAGGAAAATCTTGCCAAGATGGAAAATAATCCTGGCTGAACAGAGGTGGTGTTCCACCTTCGCAGTTTTTAAGAGCAAGCAATATATCCTTCAGCCGGGTTTATGCTTTGGGTGGAGGTGAGCCCTAGACCTCCCTGCTGACCTAGTTTCTAGTTTTCCATAAGGAAGTCACCACCACTGAGGAGACCATTGGCAGCTTAATGCACTACCTGAGATGGATGGGCAGGAGACAAACCTTAGATGAGAGAATGATGGTTTGTCAGCTTGCCTGGTGTGCTCGGTGCTGCACAAAGCCCAAGGACAACTCCTGCCCCATTGGTCTGGACAATAAGGATGCTGCAAATTCCAGGTTTTCATTATCATTCCTGCTTAAATTTCCTATCTGTATTCGGGAAAACCTTGGGGCTTTCCTCCATGCCACAACTAAACTACAGTGAATTAGCATTTTAAAAGGTCTGCTGAATCTGTATTCAGTAAGAACAATGTGACTGTTGCTAGTTTAAACTTGGCCAAACCACTGTCACTCTATCCCACTACGTAGTGGAGAATTTCAGTCTGGATCTGGACTTTGCCATTTCTGTCCAGGACATTTGACTGTCTGAAGTAAATCAGCACTTTCAGCTTGAATGGTAAAACTGCACACCCATAGGCAGCACCTCTCACACAGACCGAAAATCTCCCTGCTGGCCAGAGCAAAGAGGCCACTGCATGTGTCCAAAATAGATGTGCAGTGCTTGTAGAGGCACATGCTGGACACGACCAATGCCCCTCCGAACACTGAGAGGAAGGCTTTTCCCCTTCAAAGGCAGCCTAGTAACTTGTTCTGCTTGGAGAGTCTCTTTCAAAGGCACAAGGACCCCACGTCAGCTGATTGTGCCACACACAGTCTATTCAGCAAACCTGGCACGTTTGTGTGCAGAAAAGGGAAAAACACTATTTGCCTTTTACCTTAACCAGGCTTGCCTTGATCTCACAAAACGCAGGGTGGTTGGAATACAGAGACACAACATCAAAGAGACAGCAAGAAGTTAATCTGAAAGCAAAAGGTGCTCTTCAGGCAGGTGGGAAGAAGTAATTAGAAAGCACAGCTATTCCAAAGCTTCAATAAATGACATCAAGGCGGTCATTATACACTCACTAAAGCACGAGGCTCCTCCACTCTTGTCAATCAAGAAAAAAAATCCAAGACTGTAGACACACGGGCCAGACTGCAAAGGAAAGAGCTGGTAGGGCTCCTCACCACCCACTTGAGGAGGTAAAGGCAAAGACTCTGCAGATGAGGCAGCTTCAGGAGGCCCATGTCTGTCAAGGCTTTTCTTTGGTTTAGTTGTGTCCCTCCTGCACCCTCCGCCATCATCATCCACTGTTCTTCATGAGCTTCAGCTTTCCGTAGGCAATGTCCCATTTTGGTGTTACCCACGCAAAATGTACTGACTTTTTAGTTCAGCATTTTAGCTTCTTGTCTGTAAAGCGCAGCTAATAATTGTGCAGCTTTTGTCTGTTTAGGCTGTGAGCTCTTGGGGGCTCTCCAAGGACACCGGGCGTGAGAAGCCCCTCTATCACACAAACAGAAGGTGGCTTGTCTGAGCTGAATCCAGGCAAGGCTGGCAGTGAGAGATAGCATCTTTTATCAGAAAAATTGATTCACAAAAGCCAAGAGAAGCAGCTTTCTCTCCAGCAAGCAACATAAATACACACATATGGATCCAGAGCTAGTGTTTTTCCCACAGCATTTCACAGCCCCCCTTTTAACATCCCTCTCTACCCCTGTCCCGCAGCAGCGTGGCATCCAGACAGCTGCTCTGCAACTCAGGCTTTGCACATCCTTCACTAGGCCTGAATCCCATCTGGTGGTGATGCAAACCCCAAACCTCTCTCCTATGCCAGATGTGTGCCAGCTGCAGCTGAGCAGCGTGAGCTGTGATCCCCTGCTCAGCTGCCTCTGGCTGCACGTTGTGGTACCCAACTGCTGTGGGAGGGGAAGAGATGCTCCTGAGCAGCACAGCACATCCCTTCTGCAGACCAATAGCTCCTCACTCCTTCTCCTCCAAACCCAGGAGGCACCAGACACATTGTGCAGCATGTGACACTTCTCAAGGGCTCAGAGAATCACTGGGACACTGAGCAGGCTCCCACTGGAGTTTGGAAGATGCCTGTGTGAGTGTGTGATCCCCGCTGCCACCCTCTGCTGTCAGCTCTGCTCATGGACAGATCTCTCTAAGCCTCCCAAGCTGCTGTGGAGCTGGGGCTGCCAACAACAGTAGGAGCCCTTTCCCCTGCCATAAGCGCTGATCCTTCCTAAAACCTGAAGCAATTGCATTAATCACTTTGCTTCGAAGTAGGCCATGCTGAATGTTTTTAAGCCTGGCTGATAAAATGGGGAGAGGAAGAAGTGCAAGGAGATTAGAAAGGAATCGTGCTTAATTTGGGAACGTCTCTGAAGATTATTCCAAAGCATGAAAGCCATGGAGAATGCTCCCGCCCAGAGATTAATGATGCTCTGACTCACAGCTCTGAGGCCTGACAATAGCTTATTCAGTAGAGCTGCCTGCAGCCACGAGACAGAGGATACAGTTTTCCCAAAGCATTTCAATTTTCAAGTGAAAAAGGAAAAAAAAAGGACTAGACTTCATTAGTTTTATCAAATAATAGGAGATGCCATGGTCCCCATCTCTCCTAAAGCTGGCTACAGATCCTTGCCCTTTTGTCAGCCTGAGAGAAACCATGGCCAGCAGTTGGTAACGACTTCTGAGTCACCACTTTCTGGAATTTCCTTTGGCAGTTGACCTCCAAACAAAAGCAGAGCTAAGAAGCTAGTGGAAGGTCCTTGCTAATCAGGGGGGAAAGCAGCAACCATCACCCCTTGCCTCCTGGGCCCCTTCATGTCTCCTTCTTCCACAGAAGTGAAACCCAGGGACTGAAGGTGTCCAGCTGTTTTATCACGTCGGCCTCTTCCAGGGCACCTGGTTCTCCCTGCTGTACGGCCAACCCTGTGAGCATCACAAGACCCCCGAGCAGGTGTCCCCATTCTGTGATCCTGCGGGTGGCCCACTGAACACTGGGTGTGTGGGTGGTGCCAAGACCTCAGCATCTCTTGCCCCACAAACCCATGATGGCCTCACTGTCCACATCAACTCCAGGTGAACCTCCAAAGGAAATAAAGTGGCACCTGCAAGAGGGTGCGTGTAGGAATTGGTCTTGCATTTTCTGCAAGGGGATGGTGCAGCAGATCGTCTTCAATACAACATAACAGACGGTCCTCTCTGAGCAGCTGCCACTGCTGCTCCTTGTTCTGTTCTCCAAGGGAGCTGTAGCAGAGACAAGCCCAGCCCCATAAGAGGCTCTGCAGAGTTTGTTTTGATCTTTCTGCTGATGGAGTAGGACAGCCAGAGCCTGCTGAACAGAAAAGGCTGTGTACCAGCTCTAGGCATCCAGGTAATTGCACTCATCTCCCATCCATCATCCCAGGAACGGCAGGCTCTGTTGCCAGACCTAATGCCCTTTATGCCATTTCTTTCATGGAACCGGCTCAAAATTGATTTTGAAACAGAAGGAAGAGGCTGTATCAATTTTCCCCTTGGAGGTGTGACAGTGTGTCTGCCTTCTGCCAGGTTAGGTTATTTTTGTTCTCTGCTGTATGTGTGTGTCTCTGTTCACTGAGGCAGGTAGAAAGGATCCCATCTCTCCAAAGTCAGGGTGATGGAGCAGAGGAGGCGACCTGATAACATGACGTAGCGGAACAACAGCCACCCCACATGTCACGCTGTGTCCATCACCTGCACCCTCACCGGCTTGGCTTGCCAGGGGAAGGGTTCAAGAAGAGACCTGAGGCAGATCCATCATCTACAGCTCAGTCAGCACTTTCCAAATCATGAAATCCATCTGCCAAGCCATGGAAGGAAACTGAGCTTAAAGGCTAATGAAAAAAGGTTCCTCACCTGTGGCAAGGGGACACCACCAAAGGCACCCCAATATCTAAGTAGTGCAAGGTCGTAGGATTGCTTTTTGATGTTTTGTTTTGTTGGTTTTCTGGTTGTGGTTTTGGTTTTTTTTTTTTTGAGATTCCTGCTTTAGAAATTGTCTCTCTAACTGGAACTTGTAGTGCTAAGAACATGCAAAGAGGTGACAGCCATGCCCACAGGTCCCCAGCTCTTCTGCAGCTGTGCAGCAAGATTATGATCTCCTGACTGGAGATGGAGTTGTGTGGGGATCCAAAATCAGAAAGAGAGCAGATTATTGGGTTTTTTGTTTGCTCGTTGTTGTTGGTTTTTCCACATCTCTTTTGGTTTAATTATTAACAGAGCAATCAAGATTTCCCCCCATTCTTAAGCAGAAATCTTACAGCACCATCTGATCTTGAAGATTCCTGTTAACAGCCCAGAGTCATTCAGCAAACAGAGCTGCCAGATCTGGTCCAATGGCAGTCTGAGACACTGCCAGCTGGTGCAGACCTGGTGTGAAGGCAGTCCTCTCAGCTCCAGCCAGGATCTAGGCAGGGCTGGAGGAGGCTTCACAAGGTTAGTCCATCCTCCTGAAAGTGTCTGAAAAGATATTTATTCAACCCGCCCTTTAAAACATTCACAGAATCATAGAATGGTTGAGGCTGGCAGGGACCTCTGGAGGTCATCTTGTCCAGGTGGTTCAAGCAGGGCCACTTAGAACTGATTGCCCAGGACCATGTCCAGTCAGTTTTTTAGTATCTGCAAGGACAGAGACTCTACAACCACTCTGGGCAACTGGTGGTGCCTGGGGTAGTTCCTCCTCAGGTGCTCAATTTTGCACTTCTTGTTGAACTTCACAAGGTTCCTCTTGGCCCATTTCTCTAGAATGTCAAGGTCCCTCTGGATGGCCGCATGACCCTCTGGTATATCAGCCACTCCTCCCAGTTTTGTATTGTCAGCAAACTTGCTGAGAGTACACTGTGCCCCAACATCCAGATCATTCATAAAGGTGTTGAGCAAGATTGGGCTGAATATTGACTCCCAGGGTACAACTGCTACCTGCTGGCCTCCAACTAGACTTCGTGCTGCTGATCACCACCCTCTGGACATGGCCATTCAGCCAGTTTGCAATGTACCTCACTGTCTGCTCCTCCAGCAACAGAGAGGTCTTGCTTTTGTCAGCAAATCTGTTGTCACGCTTCACTATCATTCCCTATTGGGATTTTTTTTTCTTCCTCACTGCCTTTTAAAGCTGGCTTTCAAACAGTCTCTGCTTGCACCTGGCTAAAACTTGGTGCCACTTCCAGAGGAAAGTGGGGAGAGATGCTGCTTTCCATGATTTGCTCTGTCACTGAAGGGAATAGCCCTGGCTTGTAGCGCAGGCTTGTTCAGCAGTGTTTCATGTCTGTGCATCTGAACCTGTTGTTTTCAGATCACTCTGGGGCTGGTTTTATTAGTGGTTGATTGAGTGGTCTCAGCATGGCTGTTGTGGAATACCCACATCTTCCGTTCACCACGGAGCAGATGGAAATGTTCTCAGTGAGGCACACATGCATATGCAATACCTACAGAGGAAAACATCTCAGCTCTTATTGCTGCTGCCAACAATGCCGTCTGTCAGCTTCTGGGTGAACTCAACTGATATTTATTTGGGCAGTATCGGAAAGGAGCATTGGCGGAAAACTCCCCAAGTTGCGTAAAATGCCATTGATGCTTCTGGTAGAAAACCTTCAAATGCTGTAAATACCCTATTGAAAGTGCTTTTTTCTTGTCACTGAGTGCTGAAATCTTGACAAAATGCTTGGAAAATATTCCTTTGGAAAGTTTTGACCATTTTTTCAAAAAGAGTGCAATTAATAAATACAAAAGACTTCTTTCCACTTGAGTAGCCAT
The DNA here is from genome assembly GCF_036013445.1 of Caloenas nicobarica. NCBI lineage: Eukaryota > Metazoa > Chordata > Aves > Columbiformes > Columbidae > Caloenas > Caloenas nicobarica. Next base: position 100,265,175 of record NC_088284.1, on the reverse strand, counting down.
TTATACCTGCTGGAGTCTCCTGGGTGAATGACATTAAGGTATGAAAGACTTCAGGAAGCAAAATGACCAATAGATTCAGAAAGGACAGAGCATAAACAGGAGTGCAGGACGCTCACATTTAGGGATATTCTGGAATTGGCATTAAGTCATTTTTGTGCTGCCCAGGGGTTATAAAGCTAAAAAAAGGATATTCAAAGCAGTCCTATGATTAGAGAGTCATGATTTTGGCACCCTCATGTTAGGAGAAAGGAGGGAGCAAGGAAACAAGTGGAACTGCTCTCTCAGCAGCTGGAAATGGATGCTGTGGCTAATACACCTGCACAGCAGAAACACTTATGGATGTATATGTGTGGCTGAGTTCTGAGCCCATGTATTCCAGTTTGTCTGTAACACAAGAGACCAGTTCTCCTCTCCCACCTGCTGTTCTTAATTATTGGATTATTAAAAAGAATAATAATAAAAGGCATGTTTGCCATCAGTCATGTCCATTCTCAAACCATCATCCTGGATCCAGACTGTTCCTCCACAGACCACAAACATGCTACAGTCAAAACACTGGTGTTCTTAGCAAGACCCCAAGCCAGAAATGTTTCATTTTAGTGGAAATCGAGTTTTTCTTAATATTTCACAGGTAGGCACAAGTTTCTCTAAATGCTGTCCTGAAGCCTGTGAAATGCTGAATGGCCAAACAGTACGGCACTGGGCTCAGGTGGTTGCTTGCATTGATTAGCTGAGCCCTGGCTGATGTGCGGATGCTTTATGCTTTTTTCTCTAATGTACTTTCAGCAGTACTAATAACATTTCCTTTGAACAAGCAGGAACAGGTGATCGCACAATTATGTGGGTCTTGTCTGTCTGGATGATTCAGCCTCATGTTGTTGTCATAGCAGCATGTCCCCACCGCCGGCTCACACACCGAGGTAGGGCTCTTTTGTATGTGCTGGTTTGTAATTTGCAAATAATAAACAAAACCCGGTGCCCTGCTTTGATAGAAGAGGATTTGCTGTGTTGGTAGAATTGTAACTGCATTTAAGTGTGGGAAGAAAAATGGAGCTGATTGTCAACACCCTTAGGACACCTCTATAAGGATTTCCAAGGATGAAAATGCAGACTAGATCTGAGTTTGATTTTATGAGTCAAAGAAAAGAGCTGTTAAATTTGTTTCTATATCTTCTAGAGTGAGAGTCGATTCCCTCTCCTTCCAAAGAATGCATCCTCTTTGGCAGATCTTTGTCATTACTCAGGTAGCGTGACCCAAGGAGCAGGATTTGGGTTGTTTAACCAGTCTTGGCATGTGGTTCTCTCCAGCCCCTGAGCGACAGGTCCATACCTTGCTCTGAGCTTGTGCTGACCACCAGTCATCCTGGCACCGGGATCACGAGCTGGATCCTAAGTGGGATGCAAGGCTGTGGGGTGTGATGTCATGTCACGCCATGTCACGTAATGCTGTCCTGATCACACTCCAGCTTGTTCACTCCTTAAATTTGCTCCTTGCCATGCTGGCCACACAGCAAGCCACATAGGTCTGGAAAGGCTCTTGTACCTTTCAAGCCTGTCTTTGTGTATAATCACAGTCTGGAGGCAGCAATGACCCGTGACAAAATATACCACAAGAACTGAGCCTATTGAAAAGACACATTTCTAGCCTTAGTTGTAGAAGTAGACAAGTCTGAAATCTGCAACTCTTCCATTGTTTCCCACATACACATAGGTGAATAGTCAGTGAGGCATTAACTATCTGGAGATGTTCAGACATAAAAGCCCTCGTCCAGTGCCACTGCTGCGACTCTTGCAGAACTGACCAGCTGTAACCAGTAGGAAGGTCTCACAGTGACAGAAGGGTTGTGCCAGCCCCAGCTGGGACACGGCACTGGGCTGTGACAGTGAATGTGAAAGACTCAAGTGAGCATTGCACACACATGCTGAGAGCCAGCAGGTCCTTGGGGAGGCAGGGGGAGCACCTCTGCTAGGCAAGTCTCCTGTTAATGCTTTCGAGGAGCTATCTCTGCTTGCACCTGATCCCTATGGCTTCCTGCCAGTTCCAATTGACTTCCATGGAGGTGGATCTCAGTCAGTGTGGATCACCATCTGAATAATTCAACTTGCTCCATCCAGAGAGGGTCTGAGCAGGTGCAAGTCCTTTTGAGGTTGATTTGAGCCAGTCGTGGTTTGGCACATTTGGTAAAACAAGAGAAAACAACAACACAGAACAGGTAAGGAAGAGGACAGTGGAAATCCTTAATGAGCCTTACATCTAGGAGCAATCTGAGTGCCACTAATTTTCCTTCTTTCTTTGCCCTGGCAGACAGAGCCCAATGTGATTCAGGTATCTAAGGAAATTTTCAATCATATTTAAAGAGAGAAAGAGAGGGAGAGGAAACTAGAAAATGGGATGGGACTGCACTGCGATGCCATGACCTGTCTGTGCCCAGAGCTCTGCATTAAACTGGAAGAAAAATGCCAATTAATCTGACACTGAGGAAGGCATAGGCAACAAAACCATTTCATGTCTGCTCATTTTCCCCCATGACTTGTAGTACTCTCCACCTTGCTAATTGGAAAAAAATTGCTAATAGCTCTCTGATGTGGGTTTAATTAAATACCTTTCGAATGCCTCTGAGCGGTCAGAAAAGATGGTGGAGTCATTCCACACAGAGGGACGGCTTCAAATCTGGGGCTCCTCACTTCATCGCCAAAAAAATACAGATGCTGTGGGAGCAGTGGATGATCTCTAATAACAACGGAGCTAGAAACTAGAGGCCGACAACCTCTGGCTGTGGAAAGGAGGATCGTCCACATCCTGACGGTTCTTGCAATACCGCAGAGAAGATGCTTGGTCATCCTGTGGCAAAGGAAGGGCTCTGAGGGAGGGGAGACACCTCCTAGGGGATATATGCAAGGTGAGGATGCTGCTGTTGTGTCCCAAAAAGTGCTGCACGTCCATAAAGGGGGTGGAGTAGTGAAGGGTAGAGAAGAAGTGAGGAAGAAGTTATGCTCTTGAAGGGGACAGCCAAAGAGGAGCAGCAAGCACCAGGTGTGTTGGAGAAGTGCTCTGTCCCAAGTCCACAAGAGACACTTCAGCAGGTCACTTCTGTTTGGCAGGTGTACACTGGTCTTTGCGCATTTTCTGAAGAGAAGCATTCCCACCCGGGAGTCAGGACTGCTGTGCACTGAGACCATTTGTGAACCTAACTAGGAGGGAAAAGCATCATTGATTTTATGAAGGGTGAGCTTGGGCATGTGGAGATGAAGAGCAACCATGCCATGGGCACCAGGTAGACTGTGGACCAGGTAGATGCCCTTGCAGTGAAGCCAGACCCTAAGCCAAAGTCTCAGCTACAACACAACTTTCCCCATTTCTTTAAAACACCCATTTTCTCCCCTCCCCACCCCAGGAAGAGGCTGGGAGGCCTGCATCCAGATTGAGTGCTGCAGGAGAGAGCTTGCAAATAATCTGAGAGCAAGAGAAAAAATTTCAATGAGACTTTGAAAGAGTCTATTTGGCTTATCAGAAAGGAGGTCAAGAGGTGATTTGATTACAGTGCGTAAGTACTGTCAGCGGAAGAAAACACCAGTTTCTAAAGAGCTTTTTAATCTATCAGAGAAAGCCAGAACAAGAGCCAGTGGCTGAGAGACGAATCCAGACAAATGCAAATAAGACATAGGGAGCATATCTTTAGCAGTGAGGGAGATAAATGGGAAGAGCAATCTCAAGGAGAACGGCACTCAATATCTCTGGGTGCCTTCTACTGGGAGTTGGATAGCAGGCTTAAGCCATAGAGGAGTTGGGTTGGTTCAAGGTGGCATTTAGGAGCCTGTGGTACATGGATATAAAGTGATCTGATGCTTCTTTGTCTCTTAATAGCAAGAAAATCCAAGTGCCTTGCTCTTCTGAGGGCAGAAAAATGTTTGAGTATGGGCTTTGGGCAAAACCTGGTTCAGTCACCAGAAAGAGCTCAGCTCTATGTTCATGGTTTCTAAGTAAAAACCACATCTTGGAGGCCTGGGCTTCCCATCTGAATCCCTCCTGTTTGATGATAAGAGAGAGTTTCTAAGTCTGGATCATCCAGGGATGTTTGGGCAGCTACCTCTTTATTATTGCCATGTTCTCTCTATTTTCTCTGCACAGCTGTGTTCAATAAAGGAAAACATCTAACAAATAAACCAAGGAATCCCTTTTTGGCCCAGAGGCTATTTGATAGTGAAACCAGTATTTAAATATTTACCACTTGAATGTGAAGGAATTTGCTGGGTTGTGCTGTCTGGCAAATAAGACAGCTTATTCAGCATCGAGTTGAAGTTTGGTTAACTCTAGGAAATAACTTCATATCAGTAATGGGTGTTTACTAGTGAGTAAATCCTACCATGACTGGACTCACCTTCATTCTCCTTAACTCCATGAGCTGTCGTAATGAGGGTCCATCTGCAGGTGGGAGTGGGTCACACTGCCAAATGTTTGCCAAGGCCTGCTGATGGCAGCTATTTTGTCTGAAACAAACAAAAACATGAAAAAGCACTTTGATTCAGTCCACATGGTTTCTTTTTTAATATGGCTCTAAAAAAATCCTGTTTCATACATCAGCATTTTTTTAGAATGATTAATCTTTTAAATTTAATTAATTTAATTCATAAAATATAAGTTCAAATAAAGGTTAAAATAAAACCTATCAGATTATCTAAAGGAAACTTACTACTTAACCCATGCTGAGAATTAAGCAGTTTGGGAGTGTAATGAAAGTCAATGTTGAGCTTTCCAATCCAGCCTGTGCTCGGAAAGATTTTTCAGCTCTTGAAAGGTATGTCAGTTGTGACAGCTGTTTCCTCTGTTTGTTTGGGTGGGAAACTGGAGTGAATAATCCTGCCTATTCGAGTCATTAGAGATGTATGGCAATTTTCTTTACTGTTTGTTTCAAAACAGCATGTGCTGAGTTTCCATCTGAAAATTAGACCACCAATTCCCAGCCAGATGAACTAGGAGATAGTCTTGGTGTTGAAGAATTTATGGTGTGTATACACAGACCAAAGACTGTTAATCCCGTTTCACCAAGTTTGTAATAAAGCCCAAAGCTTTAAAAATTTGAATTTATTTCAGTAAGGGCTGGAGAGTCTGTACAGAACTTAGCTTTGATTTTCTGAATCTGTTTCTACCTTTGAGTAGATCATCCTTCCTCCAAGAGCGAAAATAACTTGCCCAAAACATCAATAGACATCATGGACTCTTTCCTCAAGTACCTACTTAGGGGTGAGGGAAATAGACTGCTAAATGTAGCTCCTCCACAGTTGTGTTTCATCACTCTTAGTCCTTTGAAGACACACAAGGATGTCAGCATGCAACAGCAGCCATTTGGAGATGATCCTGCTCCAGACAGACTGTCCCATTCCCACTCACAGCCATGCCACCCATCCCAGGTGGGTGGCATGGACAGCACAAGGTCCTCAGCACAGGCAGGAGTTGTGTCTGCTGGGATGCACATCGGGCTGTTGAGCCAGCACCATCAGTGCTGCTTTTCTGGAAAGCAGGAGTGATAAACCCTGGCTTCGTATGAGTTCATGTCATCCTGTCCCCACGGCACTCATGCCGTGTTGACCATCCCCGTAGCACAGACAGGATGATTAAATTAACGATGCATGGCGTTAAAGCCCCCAAGATACAGGCTTGTCCTGCTCTGGGCAAAGGAACAAGAAGTCTTGAGTTTACTCCCTTTCTTTACCTCAGAGAGTGATTTTCAAGGGTTTAAAATACACTAGCCTGTGTATTTTGTACCTTCAAAAGCTAATAATCCAGTTTGCTTCAATATTTTTTTTTCCTCCGATCCTTTTGAGGCCATCTGACCTCATTTCCCAGTTTCAGTCTTCTTCTCCCATCACTGTGGAGCTGTAAAAACCAAAGTAGAAAGACAAGGTGGGAATTCTCAGTGCACCCCATGACTCCCTGAGGCTTCACCCGAAGCAGCGGGTTTCATGAGACCCATCTGACAGCTCTCAAGGAAGGAAGTGCCAGCAGCCACAACACGACAGCATCTAAACACCCTTCATCACACCACCATGGTTTGCTTTCAGCTGCTTTTAACCTTTTCCAGGCTCTCTCAGGGAACAGTGTGGATCCTCCTGTGAATTGGAGAGTTCAGTCTCCCTCGGCAGACCCCAGATTTGGGCATTAACAGTGACAGGCTTTTCAGCAAGCACAAAATAAAGGACTGTGGTTTTTTGGTTTTTTATTTTTGTTTTTTTTAATGGATGCTATTAGTGTTCTGGGAAGAGCCTGGACTCATACTCATTAAGTCTGCAGTCTCCAAAGTATTTATAGAGAGGGAAAGAGCACAACTGGCTGAAATTCTTATTGTAGCAAATGATCAATGCACTTATTCACAGGGCTGTAGTCTCTGTGATTAATTCATAGCCAGAAATAATAGCAGAGGACCTGCTGTGTTGCTATTACCTTATCTCTGCCTCACTGGTTGATTCTCAGGTACAAGGGAAACCAACCCTTAATTACTTGGTTAAAAACCTTTTGGCTGTCAGGGAACAAATGGAATGATACAGCCACCTCTGCTGCTGCACCTTACAGCTCTCAGAGATAATTGAATGGAAGGTAACACACTTGCAAGTCCCCCAAGAGCCAGCACTGATAATAAATACCTGGACGTGGCCCAAGGAATGCTCAGGGACGGGGAAATGGGCAACTGGAGGGATGACTGGCACAGGGAGCAAACTTCACACACTGGTGTAGAGCTGGGTTATTTCTATCCTGCTTTCAGGAGGACCTTTACCATCCCATTCAGATACCTGTCACATGTTTTACAGTTATCTGTGCTGTTCTCCATTTTTTAGAGAGAAGATGATGCCTTGAGACACTCCTGCTTTGTCTGGCCTGAAACAGGAGGACCACCATCTTCAGGCGTTTTTCCCTGTAACCCTGTCACCCTGCCTGGTGCTGCGGTTGAACCCACTCCCCCTCTAGACAAGACAACAGGCAGCGCTGCCCAAGCCCAGGCAGCAAAGCTGGAAGGTGGCCAGCCAGCACCCATCACATCTCTGGTACCGGCTAGGGAGGATATGAGCATTCCATAGCCTCCGCCAAGCAGATTCAGTGACAGCTCTGTCCTCTGAAATCTGGTACTCCACACGAGTTCCAGAGAGGCATGGGAGAACTCCAACCCTTTCTCTAGTGGGATGTATCCACCACCAGGATGCTGAGGCAAATATTCCCAGATGTCCTCCAGTTGTGGACATCCTTGACCATTAGCACCAGGACTGTATCCCTCAGTCTTGCCGGTGTCATGCCCAGACATGGCTTGTTCATTAGGTCACAGAATAATTTAGGTTGAAAGGAACCTTTCCAGAAGTCTCTGGTCAGCACCCCTCAAAGCAGAGCGAATTTAGATCAGGTTGCCCAGGGCTTCACCCAGCCAAGTCTTGAATGTCTCTAAGGAATGAGATTCCCCCACTTTTCTGGGCTCCTGGGCCAGTGTCTGACCATCCTGACAGTGAATTTCTCTCCTAACGTCCAATTGGAATTCCACTGGTCACAACTTGCATCCATTGCTCTCTTCCGTTCTCTTGACATCTCCAAGAAGAGCCTGGCTTCATTTCTTCGGATTCTCCTACCTCAATCAGTGGCCCTCTCCTCAAAGTTCATTTTCATCCTCTATCCCTTGCTGCCTACACCAACATCAGAACAGGCATCTCATATGGAGATGTGCTAGCGCAGCGGTTCTCCAGGTGAGTTAGGGCATCGTCTTAGAACCTAGGCTTTCAGGGCTGTGTGATCATGGAGAAGACATTCAGATACCCTTGACAGAGCAAGCAGCCAGGCTTGTTCGTGCTGCAGTAGGATACTGCTGTGGAATGGATGTTATTGCTTCTGAGCCACTCTCTTTAAGGACATAGGCAAATAAAAATGCAGGGGAAAATCAGCTGCCTTACATGGTGATGCCTTTAATTGCCTTGGCTAAATGGGAAATTAAATGCCAGAAACTTCAAGTCGTGTTTGATGTTTAGCATCCATGCTCCAAAAGGACGGGTTCTCCGGGCATGGCTTTGGTACGCCCAAGAAGCATGAAATCACTCCCAAATTGCTCGACGTGTACGGTAATTGGCCTCCATTGCCTAAAATGCTCTGGCTGCAGACATTATCTCCTGAGTGGGACAAACTCAAAGACACCATGGGGGCTGTTTACGTGACACCTGTGTTCCTGGCATTAAGGTGTCCCTGTCTGACTGGTGCAGAGACCATCTACCACCCCTCCAGAGGAGCTCAGCACTCGGCAAGCTTGAGGAAATAAGTCCCTGAGACAGAGCAAGAGAGAGATTTCCAATCATCAGTCCTGTGCCGTGCACTTTCCATTTTCTCCTTGTTATGCTCAATCAAGACACATTTGATTTCAGATTAGGAAGGTGTCAGAGAGAGATTTATTTCCTCACTGAAAAGAGAAAAGGTCTCAGGTTGAACATGGCATGTGTCAAAGCCGACAGAGAAGCGCACGCTCGCAAAGACTGCCATGCTTGGACCTCTTCTCCTCCCCAGCTGGAATTTTCGTTCTCTTAAATAGGATCCATGATAACATCTCACCTGCCAGTTTTGGTTGCCTGGTGGTCATTTCTGCCCTTGCCAGCTCTGCAATGACCATCTTCTGCCCATCTCCAGTTCTAACACTACGGACTCTGCCCATCTGTTGAGAACAGTGGACATGGGGTCAGCCAAGGTGCAGCCACGGTGTGCAGCAAAGACTCTTCGAAGCCAAACACAGTCCTGTCCCACTTGCTCTTTGTACAGATACATTGCACACCAGTGGCCATCCTTGCTGCCTCTCCCAGTTCTGCCATGCCTTTGGAGATGAAGGACTTTGAGGGTGGGGATGAAACACAATCGTGTAGATTCAAGTTCATGGATTTATACAGGCTCAGAGACATTCCCTGCTCTGTTCTTTTGTCCTTTCCTAATATCTTCATGCAGCAACAGGAGAGGTCACAAGAGTGCTTTGCAAACATGTGCAACTCCCCAGGGCCATAGAGCAGGGTTGAGATCCAGTTCCAAGCTCATGGGCCTAACTTCAGCAGAAGTCACCTCCTCATGTTTCAGCACCATCTCCCCCCAGCTTCTGTAATCTCCAGAAGCCCCCAGGGAAGATCCAGCAGCTCCCATCCTTCCACACTTCTCAAAGCTGTCTCATTAGCAATATTCCTGGGTGCGATCTGCTGTCAAGCTGCCAGAAATCTTGGCAGGCTCTTGAGATATCAGGGTTTGGGAATCAGCACAACAGTCCCTTTCCACACACCTCACCCCTATGCTTGATGCTCTTGGCCTCCCCTTAATTTTCACTCTCCAGATATTTGTTTAGACATCAGGACCAGAAGGATCAGAAGACAACCTGCAAGACCCACACACTGCTGTGAGTCTTTTGGCAGGAGAAAGGCACTGGCTGCCTTGAGAGGAGTTGCTTTCCTCCAACCAAAGGAAAAAGTCATATTCGCAATCTTGGAATTTTTTTTTTTTTTTCCCCCCACTCTGAGTGCATAAGGCCAAACCCTGCTGTAAATGTCTGGAGTTACATTAAAACCTGTTTATAGCTGTTGAAAAAATTCAGGTCATCAGATTTTTTTTTAATGGTTGATCGTGATAGCATTGGTCATTAGGAGAACAGGGGAATGATCTTTGTATCAGCACACACAAGAAAGCAAGAGGGGAAGGTATCTTGAGAGATCAACCAACTAGCCTTCTCTGGTGTGCCCTCCTGGCACATCCTCAGTGCATAAATCCACATCTCTGCGGCGCAAGAATTAACTTTTCTGTCCTCACTAGTCCCTTCATCTGCCTCTTTACATCCCTGCTCCTTGGGATTCATTCTCTAAGCAGCTTTCCTTAAGGGGGAGCACCTTGCCACCGGGCTGAGTGGAGGAATGAGCAGGAGGGGAAGCCTTCATCCACCTCCTGCTCCAGCCATGCCTGGGCAGGTAGACCCCTGTCCCACCAGCCCCAGACTGGGGAGACCTTCCTTTCCTCATGTTCCAGCTGAAAATAGAGTTGGAGTCAGGGTGATTTGCCTTCTGGTTTGATCCTGACAGCAAACTGTAAAACCTGGAGATCTGCAATGGTTACCTGCAACATCTCCTGCCCTTTAGCAGGGCCCACCCTGTGCACACCTGGTAGCAGCGTGTCTTGTATCCCTTCTCCAAAAATTTTAGAGAAGGCATATCCACCTCTGCCCCCAGGAGACAGGAGGCATCAGTAATCACCGCACTGGTGGGAAAATACAGGTTAACAGGCAGCGTGGACTTGGCGCATAAAACCCAGCTGCTGGAGGAAAGGGCCAGCCACTGGCAGTGGGAGGGAGGTATCGGAACAGGGGTGCACAGCACCTCCAGACACCACAGCAGCTCCGGACACGGAGCACTCCATGTGCAAATTGTTTTTGCTGGCCAGTGGGTAAGATGCACTGGAGGCAGCAGGGTTTGCCCAGTCCTTCCCCTCACCACTGATCACCTCAGCTGATTTCAGCAGTGATAAAAATCACATCGTTAACATAGTGTCTCTGATCAGAATGGTGATAACCACCAAGGTGAGCTCATCTCCTCCACTTGCTCACTTGTTTATTTTGGAGGTTTCTTAATATACTAAGAAGCAGTGAAACTACAGCTAATCCACCCCTCCAACAGCATCTTGGCCAGGAAAGAGGAGCTGTCACCACCATCATGTCCATCACACATTTCCAAAAGCCCATGGAGTTTTTCTTCTCCTTGATTTCTCCCTCCTCCTCCTCTTTTTTTTTTTTTTTTTTTTTGTGTGTGTGTGGTCTCAGGTGAACACAGGATATTTCAAAGAGATCTCTGCAAACACCGAAGATTTGAAGCCAGCTGGTGAAGCAACCTCAGGTGACATGGAGAAGGAGCAGGGCCCGGCTGGGTGTCTTCCCAGGAGAACTGAATCAAAGCCAGAAGAAACGACAGCACAAGCTGATCTGACTCACTCTGGTTGGGAGTTTCTACCTCCCTTTGTTACTGAGCCCAGCCCAATGGCCCTTCCTGGATTTAAATTAGAAAACCTTTGCTAAGCTTCAGATTAAGTTCCTGGGTCACCATCAGAGATGGCCTGTAGAAAAGCCCTGGATTTTATCTTTAATTATTGTCAGGACTATTACAGTCTTGCAGAAACTTTGCTGATAAAAAAAGCCAGCAACTGTGATCCCTGCTGTGGAGCTGAGCATCTGCTCAAGGGAAGGCTGGTAATCAGGAAGAGAGGGGTCAACAGAAGATGATCTTCTAAGTCTTCCTATATAAACTAGACTGAAAGTATAATATATTTACTTAGCCAGATGAAAATCCCTTTTACAAACTCATAGGACTGCTGAGTACAAGTACAAGCAGAAAATTAACAAAGCTGAAGCATCAATCTATCATTTATCACCAGCACAAGGCTTCTGGCAGGTATGTGGGAGGAAGGAAAATGTTCTTTCCCCAGTGTCTGAGGAGATGAAGCTGAGTGTCCAGCAGCGTTCTCCAGTTCTCAACCAAGAGATCCTGCCCAGCACCTCACTGCTTCCCTCCTTCCCTGGTCTCCTCCTGGGCTGCTGCTTCCTTGGGTCCCCAGGGTTTAAGTCTTGCCCTTGTCCATACCCAGCAGCAGAGTCTGCCCACTGCCAGTGAACTTGCTAAGGCAGGAGATCTTTAGAAAACCAGTAATGGCATCAAGTGCAAAACCATCTCCAAGCATGGTCAGGAGCAGATGGAAGAGTGTAACAGAAGCCTGGTGTATAAACCCCTCACCTGGGTATCCTGTCCCTGGTGAAGACAATCCTGCCTCCTCCCACCTGCTGCCTTGAGGTTATTTTCCTTGATGTGGACTAGAAAAGCATCCCTGCGACCATGCTGCTGGATTAGAAACCTCTCATGGCCACCTTACTGCCTATTGGGGCAAGGGCAAAGCGACACTTGGAGAGCGGGGACACTGTGGCTGTTTGTGTATGTCTGATCTACGATGGAGAAGCAAGAGGAACTGGAGGCCAAGCCAAATGTCATTACAAGGTTGTGGAGCCAGCAGAAATTCCTCACACAACATCTTGTACTGGGCTGGAAATGGTGCGGACAGGAAGGCAGCACAGCATGAGCTGAGCTGCTCCCAGCATGGACAGCCGTGGGTTGGTGAAGGTCACTGTGTTTGGAATTTATCGTTCCGCAGTTCATTTTTTTTTTCTGCTCTTGACAGAACATGAGCGGGTCTATGTGTGGTGTCTCTTAGGTTCAAGGTCATCTTGTATTCAGCCCAGCACAATAAAACCTGAAAGGAATGGCGTATAACAAAAGAGCCGGATGGCTTTGAGCCTCTCAAGGAGTGATGAATCTTGAAATAGATCACAGGTACCTGGAGGTTAGAAAGCCCTATGTCCATTGCCTTTGTGGGCTGCTTCATAAGACACCCTGCTCCTGTGGTGCAGAAGTCTGGGGATCCCCTCTGAGCTGATGGTGACAGCCAAGGAGGAATGAGACTGGCTCAAGCAGAGCCTGTGTAATGCCACCCCAACCCCAGCCAGTCAGGTCAATTAAAAAATAAAGATGAAGGTGCTCAGTCCGGTTCTGCTATCCCCATCAAATTCATTATCTCCCCCCACCAACAGGAAGAGGGCAACTGTTCACATAAGACACAGCTAATAATATCTGAGTACAGGACATTGCTGCTAAATTACAGGGAGGGCTTGGGAAGGGAAATTAGTGTCATTTGCAAGCCCAATAATAGGGGCTGTGCGGCGTGAATGCCGATGCAGGAGCGGGCAGGCGGAGAGTGTGTGGCTTATGCAACTGTCCCCGTCCCCGTGCTCCTCTGCGGGCAGAGCCAGGTGGCAGGGTGCACACTGCGGGGCTGGGGAGCAGGCTGGCAGGGGAGGAGTGGGCTTGAAAGCCAGAGGCAGCCAAAAACAACGGCAAAAGCAGATACTGCTGAGGGCGAAGGCATTGGAACCTGCTCCAGGGGAAAAAGGCTCATCCCGTCCCTCCCAGCTGAGCTTTGGCAGAGCACAGTTTAGGGGTTCCCAGGGCAGCAGCTACCAGGGATGGGAGGTCTGGTGGGGTCAACTGAAGGGCTAGTTCTGGACAGCTTCTAGGAGCAATCAAACCCCGTGGGGAAACTGAGGCATGGGGACACTGCACAGCCTGTGCTGTGGCTTTAATCTGAAGGCAATTCTTGAGTGCTTCTCGGTGATGTGAAATGCAGTGCATTCCTGCAGCTGGCAAAGCATTTCCCATTTCAGATTACAGCCACATCTTGAGCGAAACTGTGTTACAGAGCAGCAGAAGTGGTCTCTGACCAGATGCTCCCAGGCTGCTAACAAACCTAAAGTACCAACACCATGCTCTTGATCATCTGTGGAGTATCTCTGGCTCCAAGCTCAAAATTCACACCCCATCAACAACCCAGCTAACATTGCAAACCTGCCAAAGAGTCCCCACTCTGCAGCCGCACTGTGCTCTCTGCTGACTCACATAGACATTCGGTTCCTGATCCAGGGAATAATTTTACAGCAACATTATCAAGATGCTTAAACAAAAATAAAATGGAGGAACTCTGTCTAACATGTGCAAAGACCAGTGTTCCCTTCCTCCCTGCTGAGTTATTTCTCAAACTCCTCGACCTTGGACCACTCTCCAGGGCCCCTCCTGAAGCTGATCAGGAAATGCCCCATTCCCCTGATGAATAGGTGAAGCTCTGATTATGCTAATCAACTGCTCATTAGCATTACTTGGCTTCAGCTGATCATACATCAGACCAACGGCATACAGCCACCTCTGACACCAGGGGATGTTGAAGCTCCTCAACTCTGTTGCTATCCTCACCTGGTTTTGCCCACAGCTGGAGAAGGGCTCTCCAGGGCACCATAGAGGTCTGGCAGGCACATCTCCTCCTAGCAGACCTGAGCCCTCTTTCAGAGTGTGGGTTGATCACCACAGCGCTGGGTGCCTGGGTCTCAGCTAGGGAGTTTCAGACCCTGAGGGGTTTCCAGGGGACAGCTGACTGTCACCAAGGGCTGAGAGTTGCACAAGAGGTGCTACAGATCTCAATGTACTAAGGCAGAGACAGGTCTACAAGAGCCACTTTGTTTACCTACCAGCACAGCCTCCATGGGGCACCCTCAGCCCAGCCTGTAGTGAGCTGTAGATGGCCACAGAGCCAACAGCTCTAACCCGAAAAACAGCCAGCAGAAAAGCCAGATGGTTGTAGAAGAGCAGCATGAGCACCATCACTTCCATGGCAGCTTTGAGTTCAGCCCCCCAGTGACAGTGCAGCTGCTGAAAACCAGTGCTGTTGGAAAGGGAGAGTTTTGCCAGCCGGCAAATGTTAAAAGCCAGCAAATACTTCATAACCTGTCCAAAACTCCCTTCAGGTCTCCATGTGTCTCCTGTTTCTCACCCCCTTTCCTGGTTCACACATCTAGTATGCGTTCTCCTGTCTCATCTCCTCTTCCATCTTCACATCACTCACAGACACTTTTGAAACCAACCCCACCTACCTCCATGGCAGCTTGGCTTAAACAGCCCTCCAGGTAGCTGGTCCACGTGGCCACCACCTTGCCTCTCCCACCACCAGACTTCCCAGGTCTGTGATGGAATCAAAGCTGCTCCGGAGTGTTTGAACCCCAGGTCTAACAGTCTGGCTGCAAGGAGGGGAGCCAGAAGAGGATCTTCATGGCAATGAAATTCTGTCTTCTCAGAAGGCTGAGCCAGAGGCTTGTACTCTGCAGGTGCCAACCTTCCCCTTGTCCTCACACCCCTGTGTCCTGCCAGCCCCTGCTAATTCACACGAGATAATTAACAAGTGCTGCATCAGCTGCTTTCACATCTCAGAAGAAGGCAGATGCATATGACACAGAGCACCTGTGTATTACCATCTCAAAATCAAGCAGCAGGACAGAGCCTGAGGAGAGCATAGGACCCAGAAGGTTTGGTCGGCGGGCTAGGGGACGGTGACACAGGTAATTTGCCTGGTGCACCACAAAGCCTGGTTGCAATGGGGGGACCTAGATGCCCAGTCCTGCCAGCAATGGAGTGGGACACCTCTGCTTGCATGGGACGTCTACAAGATGTTTTGGGATGGGCACTTGGAGAGACGTGACCCCTCGGCTGGAGGGGGCAGGGACCCTCAGTGCTGGAGCCAGAGGAGGCTTTAGCTCCTGTTCGTGTCCCTGTGGATGTGGCAGCTCCAAGAGCCAGGCCCTGAGCAGGCAGAAGAGACACCACTGGTCTCATTCCTCCTCTTTCACAGATGTGACATGGGACAGAAATCCCCCTGCACTGCCTGCAGTCCCTGAGGACTCCCTGCAGAAGCCACTGCCTCTCCCTCTGGGTCCATCGCCCTGACAGCTCCCCCTGAGGAGGTCTCAAAACCGAGACCCCAGCAGAGCAGAGTGGCAGGGACACATGCACCACCATGTCCTGGCAAGTCCCAGCCTCCTCCAGCCTTCCTCACTGCAGGCTGGGGACAGGGCTGTGCTCCCCACTTCCTTTTCCTCCCTCCTCCATCCTGTCAATCAGGCTCTGGCTCAGAAAGGTTTCCTTTCACAACAGCCACACTGATTTTAGAGAGATGCAATTAAGATGAAACCCACTTATTTAAAGCAGCTCCTCTCCCATCACCGCTCTAATGTCACCTTTGATCACTGAAACCAGCCCAGCTCACAGATTGGCAGGGATGCGTCCTTTCATTTTGTCCCTTTCTCCCTCTCTCCATTCAGCCAAAACTCATTTCTTTCTTTCCTCAGCACTTCCCGCTGGTGCTCTGAGTATTCTGCAGAGCAAAGGACCTGTCATTTTTTGCGTTGGCCAGTGGGAAAAACAGAGCCAAACACCCTGGCTGTGACCCATGAAGGTCAGAGAAGTCACACAGATGGTGCTGCATGTTGGGCACAGGTAGGCTTGGCCCAGATGCAGTGGTGCAAATCAGGATGGACTGCAGCAGGGCAAGGACCCCTGTACTAGCACATCTGAAAGGAAATAACCTGAATTTATTGAGGGAGAGCAGTCACTGATCGGCGAGGTTGGGTTGTCTGCCCCACTTACAATGGCCAGTTCTGCTTAAACCATCACTTAGGCACAGGCTTATCTTTAAACCCCCTGGCAGGCCCTGCTCTCACACGCATACAGGAGCTGCTAGATCAGGACCCTCTTTTCTCAGCATTCCCCATCCATCCACACACACACATTTTATCGTCGGGCATTGAAACCCCAAATCTCTTAGCCGTGAGATGCATCCATCAGGTTGCATTTTCTATTAGACTGGAGGTTTCCTCGTTGTCAGCACTTCCACCCACACAGGCAGCTCTCTCCTGAACTCCATCTCACTGCCTCAGAACCTCCCTGCATCGTATTTTCTTTGGAAATGGAGAGCAAATACATGAGTATATCCCCCTGCTCTCCCAGGGAGGTGGCAGAGCAATTTACAGGGTTTCCTGGCTGAACAGGCTTCGTAATTTAAATTCTTACTTCAATCTGTTTTGTTTTGACCTGCAGGAGAGATGTCTCTTCCCACAGATGGAGAGAAGAGGGAGAAGCTGCCCCGTTACAAAACACCAGTGTTTTGCAATTCATTACCAGCCCAGGGCCAGGTGACTCGTTGCTGCCATTGCAGGGTGGCACTTTGCTCTAATGCTTAGAAGCAGAAGTTGTCAGGCCAAAAGTCTCAGCACTAAAGTTACAGGTTCCTTCTGATCTCTCCAAAGATCTCAGATTTAGCAACTTCTGAGGATTTCTGAGCACAGAGCAGGTTGCTGCCCTACCGAGGTGACAGCCTCAGGCCCAGGGTCTGGGTCCTGGTCAGAGCTCGTGGGACCTTGCAGGGAGGGACTCCAGCCCCTGGATCAGCTAAATCATCTGGTCACCCCTTGCAGGGATGAACTGGTCAACTCTCAGCAAAAGTTACAGTTTTAGAGGGAAGCTAGCTCTGTACTTCCACGAGCATCCCCCTCCAACAGACTGCTCGGGGGCTGTACCCCCCTTTTCTGCTTTAGTTAGGAGCCAGGGGCAGCAGGCTAAGATTAAATGATCCCCCTTCTGGTCCATGATGCTGCTCAAGCAGAAGCTGGGTACCAAGATATCAGTGCTTCAGGAGAGAGGTGTCAAGGATGGCTTCAGAGATGACAGCAGAGAAACCAGCGCAGGTGCTGCTTCTGCCTGCAAGTCAGTCCAGATGGGCCATCACCAACCCACTGAGAGCTGGGTCATCCTCAGGGCAGCTTGTGCCGAGAGGAGCTGATCAAGTGTGGCAGGACTTCCTCAGCACAGCCTGCTGCTCACAGCTGGAGAGGGTTAAGCATGAAGCAAATGGTTTCTCAGGAACACTGCAATCTTTACAGCACAACCCCCTCTTGCCCATGGATCTTGAACAGCGACTGCATGAGAGGTCGTCCCTGCTGCCTGCCTCCTCCAGGTCACCCCTCCTGCCCTCTCACCACACAGAGACTGGCTTTTGTCACTTAAAGGTGTGATCAGGAAATGGAAGGCTTTTAAAAACACTACTATTAAGAACAATAAAAATAACAGAGCAGGAACATATGTCTCTCTGCAGGACCATCACCTGCTTGCTTGGATTGAAGTGTTTTGCCATCAGAGCGTGACAACGTGCTGATGCATCCCCAGAGCCACAAAGCCACTGGTTTTATTACTGTTATTAAGTAGGTTTTCTAAACAAAGGCAACAGCATACCACGTGTAACTGCCTGTGTGTTGGCCCACCCTTGTCATTTTTGAATCGGTCAGCTAATTACAACCCACGTAGCTCAAAAGGTGGAGGTTTCCAGAAGACTCAGTTTGTGCTTGTGCTACCAGAACAGGCAGTGGGATGAAGCAGAGCCCCAGTGACCACCCTGCTGAGACAGGCTGTGAGGAGAGCTCAGCCCCTTTACTAGACACCAGAGAGCACCCTGGGAGAGGTGCCATGCTCCACCTCATACCTTTTAAGACCGCAGGGAAACATAAAAAAAAGCAGAGTGTGGGTTTTTTTATCTGTTTTAAGCTGTGCGGCTCAGGGAACATCTTGCTGGTTCTCTGGTCTGGGATGGAGCCAGCATCAAGCTACAAGACCCAGAGGAGGCTGGAGCTGAGCCCTCTGTCCCCAGTTGTCCTGCCATGGTGCTGGCAGCGACAGTTCCCAAAGGCTTGGTTAGAGATAAGTACTGACATGTCCTATGTCCGAGAAAGACCCCTGGAGCCTTCTTCAGGACCTCTAGATGAGGCTGGCTAAACAGGGATTACTGGTCACCCTAACCCAAACGCAGCAGCTGTACAGTGCTTCTCTCCAGGGACACAGTCCTGGTTTGAAGAATCAAGCAGCCGTCTTCATGGCCATTCCTCCAACCCCACACAACTCAGCCCCACTGCTAGCACCACAGCTCCCAGCCAGACCTATTTGGGCGCTGGTTCTCAAAGGCTTTCCATCGCATCCCTCCAAATCCTTCAACTAACTGTCCCCAAGGACAGCTGGTTTTCTCATGGGCTGCCTGGGGAAGCAGGTTAGCTTTCCTGTGGGGAGGTCAGAGCTACCCATCTCCTTTGACAGCCCAGGGGATGAGCAGGGAATTGAGCCTTCACACACAGCCACAGGCGATGCTGCATGCCCAGAGGCACAAGACCAAGGTTTCCTTGCCTGGGTGACATCCAAACCACCATCCATCACCCCAGCACTAACCCAGGCAAGCAGCCAGCCTGGCAAGCACAGGGAGGGTTTCCCATGGAAAGCTGAAGTCAGTCCAAGCCACGGGCACAACTCAGCCAAGAATCCTTTTTCCTCACGCTGCAGAACCCTCAGGAGCTGGGAGACCTCTCCACCGATCACCTGGAGATCACATGTGTGTTAGTCTGTCACTTCAGCCCGCTCCCACACAGCTCTGACCAGGTTTCTCACCACAGAATCACTGTTTAGCAATACGCATACACAGGCTATTAGCTAAACAGCAAGTCTGGAGCGGTTTGTTCTTGCTCATATTTTTTTTTCCTTCATTATTAAGGCAAATAATCTGTTTAAATAAGCAGAGGGCCATTGCTCTTTCTACTTTACATGATTCTTGTCGAAAGCAAGATTGCCCTGATGGAAGTCTGTGTGAGACAGATTAAGACCTTCATAACTGCTCTTCCTCTAGTAAAATCTCAGTTGTTACTGCCATGATTTCACTCTGTCCAGCAATTTAATCCCCGACCCACGTCAAACTGCTGTGTGTTGTGCACAAACAACAGTGTTCAAGGATTAACCAGCTTCCTTATGGTGAGAAACCACAAGTGCCCAAATAACCTCCCAGTACCAGGCTCTTTGGACTGGCAATAAACAGCTATAAAGAAAAAGGAATGGGATCTAAAGATCAATCCACACCAAAGGCTTAAAACCCAGCTGAACTTCTGACCAGGGTTTAAACATCACAGCAGCACGCCCTTAAAGTAAAGCAGCAAAAGAAATGAAGTCACCGAAAACAGTCACACTCCCAGCATCTCCAAGGTCAGGATTTTCACACCTCCCTCTCCTGTGTATTGGCTTTGAGAGTCCATTTTTCACAGGTACAAACAGTCACAAGCCTATGAGAAAAAAAAAATGCACACCAAAAGCCAGGGAAGTGACTTCAACCGTTGTCATTCCCTGTCTCCCAGCAACAACCCTGTCTTCTCCTCCTTGCTGCCCTTCCAGCCTCTCATAGCTGGCAGAGATCTGATGAACAAACAAGGCCCCCTGCAGCGAGGGTTGCCTGGGAAGGTCTGACGCTTCAGTCTAGCGTGAGGATGATTTCTTCACCTGCAGAGGTGATGATTCTCAGTTTACTTCTAACCATCAGCTCTCAGACCCCCGACTGTGAAGATCCCCAGCCCCATTCCAGGGCTGAGCAGCTGTTGACAGTGTCTGGGCTGATGCCCAAGTGTCAACAAGGCAGGTTTCCACCCAGACCTTATCCTGAGAGAGGAGATGGAACATGTGAGAAGACACTGTCACCTCACCCTGTCTAACCAGTCACATTAACACCAGGACAACTTCCCTGGGCTTGTGTTATTAGTAGTGCCTCAGCTAGGCTGAGGGAGGGCTTCCCAGGGGGACATTTTGCTCTAACAGACCTTTCTGTGCCTGTCTCAGAAGGGAAATTAGCAGTCTGAGCCATCTCCAGAGCTCTTCCTTTTTCCAATTAATACATGAATAATCAGCATAATTTCATGCCAATCGTTTTGTGTTTCTACACCACAGAGGTTCTCTGCTTCTCTGCCACCCAACCCCTCTGGTCATTCCAGTGAAATTAAGTGCTAAACCACAACTTCTACATCCTCAAAATCATTCACACAACTGGTGTTGCAACAGAGCTGTGCAGAGGCACAAGCACATCCTCAGAAGGCCACTGGCACATTAAAGTTGAGCACAGTGTTTGAGGACTTCCAGGAAAGACTTGTTGGGAATTGTGGCTGGACACCTCTTCTGAGGCGGCTCTGAAAGGACTCCATCAGCTTACCCACATGTGTGGTCAACCATGGGGATAGCAGAATTTGACACCTCCATAGATGTGTTTTCCTGACATTCTCAGCTGTCCTCACTGTGACTATCAGGAAATGCCCAGGGAAGGACAATTAATCTTCTGGCCTGTGCTGAAAAATTTCCATCAAACACTTACTTTGAGTTTCAGATGGTTTGAACTGCCCGCATGCTGGGGAAAACTGGTTGCTCTCTATTGTGTCACTGAAACCATTCCAGAAACATACTGTGGATGTCCATCCATTCCTTACAGGTTTCAGTGATGATGGGGGACCAGAAAGTTTTCTTCAGAGCATTCATATGGGCTTTATGCCACCCCTTTGTCTATCCTAGGCAGCAGGTAGGAAAACATGCTCTCTGTGCCACGAGATTTCCTCTAGAAAATTCCAGGCCAAAAAAACCATAGACAAGGGTAGAAAAATATCCTCGAGTAGTTAAGTCTCACACAGCCATTGAGGAACTCAAGGACTTCAGTTGTTACCAGGTACATATGGCCAAAGGCAAGATGAATGTCTGTATCCCTGAAGGCAGACTGTCTGATAGACTGTTCATATTGCCACCAACCTTGATCCCTTTGTGTGCCACCATCAAGCAAATAAAGAACAATAACTATTAGCACTAGTGATGGAGAAACTCAGCCAGAGGAAGGACTTTGGGATCCCTGGAGAACAGGAGAGCAGCAGTAAAGTTGTGTTCAGAGGAATTATGATCCATGCTGGATTTAACCAGGGGAGCTACAAGGATTTATGATCCATCAAAAATATGGGACCATATTTGAGTTTACTAACTCTGTTTCTATCCCAATGACATATTGTGCTTCGCTTCACAATCTTGCAGAGAAAGCAGGTTGGGCCCTGCTCATACCACATGTGAGCCATCTCTGGTAACTCAAAGAGACCTCTACATTGCTGTCCAGGGATGCTGGATCAAGGCTTCCTTAGATGCAAGGCTGCCAGGAGGAGGCCAAGGGCTGTGAGCCAGGGCCTAGGTCCAGGCCATGAAGGTCCTCCGGTGGCCCAGAGACAGAGCCACTTACAGGCACAACAGGTTTTTTGACCTTTTTCCTCTGAGTGCAAATCAGCAGTAGAGTTATTGAAGCACCAGCTGGGCTGGCAAAAATAAATCTCTCAAATCTGCCTGCGAAACCTGAGTGGTACAAGATGACTCTTGGCTTCCTTTTGGGTGCACCTCTGGGCTCTGGGGCACCTGCCATCCTCCCTCCCTCCCGTATGTTTGTGGGCATACCCTCAAGCTGTGTTTACAAAGGGATTTCAGGCTCTTTTAGGATAACAGGTTGCTATGGAAACAGCAGATAGGAGATTGAGCTCTACTGGGAGAAGGTCTGGACTCTATTGGCTTAAACAATAGGAAAGCCCATCAGGGGAATACATCTGGCTGGAGACTGAGCATGGAGCAGTCTGTTTTAATAAACACATCCTCGTTTCGGGGGAAGACTGAATTTCTGCCACCCTCTAGAAGACCAAAATATTTCCAGTGCAAGAAGAAAGTCCACTACACAGGGAACACCAAGAGACCCTTGAGGTGAGATCTGGCCACCTACCAGGGACTTGAGCTCAACCACCTTGCCAGAAAGCTTCTACTCAGCTGGAGCCTGGGCTTATAGCTCAACACCATTGTCCCCACTTATTGCCTTTGGGTGGTCTGTGAACAAGCAGACGGAGGTGTGACTGGCCACAGAAAATGCAGAGGAACTGAGTCAGGATACAGTTGGATAAATTAAACCTGTTAAAACAGAACAGCGAGGACAGAGCCATGAAGGAACCTGCACTGGAATCACTAAAAAGGTGACCAACTCTGACCTGGATGAGAGCCATTTCAAAATGCAAGCTGCAAACCAAGAAAATAGTAAGTCAGGCCCAGGGGCACATCTTCCCAAAGGAGGAATCTGACCACAGAAATCAAGCCAAGACATTTGGCCACAGGTTGATGACTGCTTCTTTTCTTGTTTCATCCTGCAGCCAGTGTGGAAAAAGAGGGAAAAAAATACAAAAAACACACACACACACAAAAATATCACTCACCACCTGGAATAAAAACCTTCCAAAGAAAAAGCTCAGTGCAAAACACAGCCAGGGCTCATCAGCAAAAGGCCACGATTAACTGCTGAAATAGCAGAGAATTTCCATTTCCAAAGGCAGAGCTATTGCACAGCCCTGAGAAAACCCCTTCCTAATCAGCCTGTGTTGAAACAAACCCAATCAGTTAGACACTGAGAATGAGTGTCCCTCCATGGATCCCTGCAGGGAGCTGATCTGATTATAGACTGAGCTAGGGAGGCACTGGAAAGCACCCGGTGAGGGATAACAAAGAAAATCAGAGAGGAATCTCAGACCAGAGATCCTGTGAGCAATAAACTCAACTGGGTGCAAATAAGAGACAGTGAGGACAGAGTCAGACTTGAAAAAATTTGCAGATCCTCACATAACCTGCCTACTGAGGCGGTAAGCTGGGAACAAAAGAGCACATGAGTCTGATCTTCACAGTGGTCTTTGTGACCTGAACAGCTGAGAACCCAAGGAAGGAAAGCTCCAGCCCTGTTAAAACCTGGTGACTGCAGCCCTAGGAAGAGAATCTTTCTGCACCAACAAGCCACATCACGAGGTCTTCAGAGCTAAGAAGCACATCCTACACTCCAGAGACCGGAAGCCTTGGCATGGTTGAAGGATGGAGATGACATTTCCTTACCCTCATGCATAGGCAGGATAAGGCCAGCAGCCAGTTCTCCAGGGACTCTCCCTCAAGCAGGCAGCCTGGTCAACCACCACCTGGCAGGCAACAGGGCTCAGATGTAGCAGTCAGCGGTCCATGTCCCACAAGCATCTCTAAGGTCAGCTCCAAGGAGATGCCTTCAGGTCATTATGGGGACTGAAATGACATCTGCTCCTTCTGAGCCTCTTGGGGAGCAGCATTGGAGCCAGGGCTTGAAAGAATTCGACCTCACAATGCATTGAAACCAATGTACCACCACCTGACCCCAAGCTGAGCTCCTCAGCACTACTTGTATGTTGTCACTTGCCCCTTTCCCCAGGACTTTTTCCCAGGCAGACAGAATTTTCTTCCCCCACAGGTGGGTCAGACAAACCCTGCCAAAAGTATTAGCCCACCCCCAAAAAAGGCAGAACTTGTTCCCCCAAGTCACCCACTTGTGCTGCCAGTGAGTAGGGTCTGAACTCAAACTCGTCTTCTAGGAGAACCCCTAGGTCTCCTCAAAAAGATTTGAATCCACTGCTCACATGCTTAGAACTAAGCTCATGTGTAGGACAGGTGCTTTGGATGGGGTCCTCTGTTTCCCCACGTTAGATACAATCAACAGCAGAAAGAGCCTGGAGTTGGTGACTCAGAGCCCACCGACTGTCATGTTGCACAGCACAGTGCACGGTCCCTCCTGTCACACTGCAGCTGGGAGCTACAAAGGACCTTATGAGAGAGGCACCAGAGGGAAGCCATGCAGAATAATCTGCAAAGCAGCATCTAATCATATTGCCAGATCCCTTAAGGGAATGAGGAAGGGAAGAAACCTGAAACGAACTGTCAAAACAATACACTCCCTGATCTGGATAGGGAATGGTTTCTCACTAGGCGCCAGAGTCACTGGTTTAACCTTTCTGCTCACTCCTGTCTTCTCACTTTAAAGTAAAATGCTTATTTAGCAGCAAGAAAAAAGAAGAGCAGAAAACAGACTCTCAGCATCCCCTGGGAGTGGGGATCAAAGGACACTAGGGGACAGAAGTAGACTTGAGAGAAAGGCAAGTGCTTTGGGGAGGAATGTGAGAAGAACCTCTTGGCTGGGACCAGCTCAGTTTGCATTACACATAGGGGATAGTTTGGGAAGTTTTGGTTAAGAAAAGTGACATTTTAGGTTTGGAGTGTAGAAATATTAAGGGAAAAATTAAGTTGTAGAATTGTAGAATAATTAATTGTAGAAAAAATTGTAGAAAAATTAAGTGGAAAACTAAAGACTCAATCCAAATGTGTGCAAGCGTACAGAGGTTCTGACCACAGTTACACCCAAGAGCACTGAGGTGTGGGAATACAGAAAATGATTTCCCCAGGTAGAAGAGGAGCATTTGTGTTTCAGTGATCTGTCTCCTAACGAATCAGCATGGCACCAAATGCTCTAAGCACACCAAGTTCTGGGACAGAGGAAGCAGCAATCAGGCTGCCAGCAGAGACTATTTGTACAAAAGCTGTGGAGATCAGCCTGTAACCTCTTTCCCCTGCCTTAGCGGGCACAGAGCACTTTGGGCCAGCTTAGAGCTCCATTGCCTTGGGAAGGGCATGTGGGAATGAACAAGCCCCAGCCACAATGTTTGATCCCAGCCTAAGGCTCGGTGGAGAAAACAGGAGGGTTGAGAGTCATGACCTTCCACGTCCTGCAAGCCCAGGCACCCACCCACTCCCATCAGTCCAGGAACACAACGATCCATCAGGCTGGCCCCATCCCACACTTGACTCTGAAGGAACATTGAAAAAAAAAAAAAAAGTACTTTTTAGCTCCCGAAGGAGAATAACAAGCTTTGGAGATCAAAGTCCAGCTCCTGCTCCCAAGGGAGGGGCAGGACAGCACACATTTAACTGACAGAAGGGGCTTAGCTAGAGCTATATCAGGTAATGGGATAGAAGCAGCCAAAGGAAGAGGAGGTGGAAGGACACTTAATCTCTTCAGTAAATACTCAAGCTAACACTTATATTTGTGCATTTTGCCAGTCACAATTCAGTTGGAAACAAGAGCAGGCTGAGTATTGGGGAACAGCAAGGAAAGCAAGCTGGGAGCAGAGGTGGCCCTCACAGAGGGGGCAGGATGCCCCAGCAGCTGAACAGAGCAGAGTGCTGATGATGGGTCCGTTGACAGCCCCAGGTGAGGAAAAATGATAAATCAGGCCCAGAGACACAAGTGAAAATAAATCTAAAGTAGCAAGGGGTGTTTCCATATCTTTTTCTGTTAATAGCTATTGCCAGCCAGCAATAAAAGGGAGGCAAGAATTCACTTCTTATCATACCTTCTCAGAGGTGTTGAGTAGGGTAATGAAATAGAAAATTCGTTTCCTAGATACATTCAGGCTTGATATCTGAGCATCTTTCCCTGGATGGTTGGGAAGGGAAAAAGAAATAAAATATGACCACCAATCTGCCATGGTCATGGCAGAATTTGAGGTGTTCATTTAAACAAACAAACCAAACCAAACCAAAAAGTTTTGGTTTTCTGGAAGAACTCATCGATGGGGCTGGTCACGCTGACACTTGCCAGGCAAATTCATCCCATGGGAGACTGTGGCAATGAAAGTAACTGCAGATTCTTTGTGGTTTAGCCACCGTTTGGAATGAAACACTGTATTTGGGAATTCAGGGTGATACCATCTCTCAGCTGCATTAAAAGCCAATGTTCAGATGCTCCCAGTGGGCCATATTTTGCACAGCCTCTATAGACAAAACATACTGCCTATCTGCCGAGTTGGAGCACAGTGCAAGCAGCAAATGAAGCATCTATCTAGGGAATATCTAGAGAACTTTGACTTCACAGTCCTCTTGCGGGACACCTCACCGCTGAGGCTACAGGTAAGAGGAGCAGGTACAGTCCCTGGGAACAGCAGCTTGTGCTGCGCTGCAGTGACAGCTCAGAACTGGAGCCTGGGGTGCAAGATCCTCAAAGCCATCCAGCCCTGCAGACTGCAGCAAAGCTCCCAAAGGACCACAGGAAGATAGGAAAGGTACTACTGAGCCCATGTGTGACAAAGCTAATCCAAATCATTTTGCTGGCCATGACAAGAGAGTCTCACTAACAAGAAATCTGAATTTATATGAGCAGATCTTCACACTCTGTGAAAATCCCCTCCTGCTAGCCCCTGTCACCAGAGATGTCCCCAGACAGGGCAGGGACACTGTGCACCTCAGCCCACAAGCACTGCCCAAGTCACCCTCCTTAGATGAACCTGCATAAAATTTGTGATGATCTGGGCCCCATCAAGCCCAACTCCTGCCAATCCCTTCTTGTGCCAGACCAAATGTCCTCTTTGAGCCCTGGCTGACTGCAGGGACACTGCTCTCCCCTGTCCCTCTCGGACAGTCTTCACCCTTTGGTGCTTCTCTCCCATTTCATGCTATATTGCAGGTTCCTCTCCTGCTGAAATGTGTGCTGAAAAGCCCATCTGTCTGCCTGCAGCTCCTGACAGATGTGTTGCCAATGTCCACACTTTCCCATCACTCTCTTGTCTGCCACTGCCTCTTGGATATTAAAAACCACCTGGAGCGATGATTCCTCATTGCTCTGTGCTCCCTCCTCCGGTCTGTCACCACGTAGAGCCACTTGACAGGCGATTATTCGGTCGCTGGAGCCAGGGAAGCCGGGCTGAAGGAAATGAGTGTCTCCTTAAATAGACACGCAGGCTGAATTAGACAGAGGTTCTCGCTGGACAAGTAGACTATTTTGGGATCGCATCACTAAGCTGCATTATGGCTTTGTGGATAGACTCTGTCTCTGTGCAGCAGGCCTGTTGGACTCTTTCACCACGGATGGCCACCTCTTGTTCCTCCCATGAAGCAACAGAGCGCTGCTTGGCCTGAGTCATGGCCAGGCTCCCACAGGCCCATGGCCATGGTTTCTCCACACCTCTTGGCACCACATGTGATGGTACAGGCCCAGGCCTCTGGTCATGTTGATGCATCCATTCAGGTCTCTGCTGGGTTTCTTTGCCAACAGGCTGCATTCATCTGACATCGCTCATCCACGCAGGGGTCCGGACTGCAGAGGACCACAAGTTCCAGTCCCTGGATTGTGTCCTCAGATGGTCCACTTGAGCAGGGCAGATCTGTCCTGCTGTCAGACCTGGCTCTTCCCCCTGCATGGTCACTGATTCAGTGTCCCTCTTCCAGAAAACACCATTTTTCCCCTCGTTATAGAAGATGGATAATAAGCAGCTAAAAACTGTAATGTCAAATGCTGGGAGGCCCGGACAGTTCCTTGGACATGCCCTGTTTTGTCCTGATTAAAGCACTGCACTTTCTGGCTTAAATAACTGATGTGGGGAGCTTTAGTCTTTCATGTTCTGCCATCTCAGCTAGAGACATCTCTGCCCCCACCACACTCTTCTCTATCACAGGGACCTTCATACACACAAGATGTTGTGGGTGGGCCTGGGTCATCCCCAGCAGTGATGCATGCTTGTTTGTCAGTGTCCTAGTGTCAGAGGGCTGCGGCATTGTGACATGGGACAAGGAGACCTCACAACAATTCTACTGCCCAGCAAACCAAGGACTTCAGCTCACAGCACCCAGAGCATGAGAACAGCCTGTGCTCACAGCACAGCTGTGTGGTTGTTACCAGATCAGCAATGGACTTTGGTTTGGCTGTTTAAATGCACCCAAGATGAGTCTAGAAAACTTTGGGATTTATTTGCTTTCCCAGAGCAATGCCAAAGCTCTCAGCACTGTGATGGGCTGGCCCTTAAAAGCAAATCTTCAAAAGCTTCTCAGTTATGGAAATTTGTTGTCTAACCTATGTAGGAGTTTCTGTTGGTTTGTTAGCTGCATCTCCAGGAACTGTTCAGAGTCATCCAAAAGGAGTAGAGCTTAGGTTGAGTTTAGACTCAGACACCTCAGCAGAAGGTCCTCACAACTAGATCAAAAGCAGTGTGGAACCATCCCTGTGGTTGGTGAGCACCTCACTGGCTTCAAAATGGTCATGAGGAGCCATGCAAAAGTCATGTCATCCTCCAGTTCTTTGCTTAATGATCCCTCCAAAAGAGATTTCACTGGGAGACAAACACTGGTTATGCTTCACCCAAGCCCCTCTACAGCCCCCTGGCTGTCATTGCTCTGGCAAGACACCCTCTACAACGCCATCCCTC
Source organism: Caloenas nicobarica (assembly GCF_036013445.1). NCBI lineage: Eukaryota > Metazoa > Chordata > Aves > Columbiformes > Columbidae > Caloenas > Caloenas nicobarica. The sequence continues at coordinate 100,236,832 of NC_088284.1, read as the reverse complement.
AGAAAACCCATATAATAGAGTCAAGAAAAATCAAGTTCTGGGTGTTTTTTCAGGCAGCTTGACATTTAACAAGTATGCTCTACAACTTGAAAGGTCAACTAAATCCCTGCTATTGCTGTGGCACCTTGTTATGTATTTAGAAAACTGATTAGGAACATGGGTACTACAGAAGGATTCTCTACTGCCCCCATGAAGCTTAATTGCTTGTCCTTTGAGACAGCAAGGAAAAAAGAGACAGGAAGAAGATGGCACTTGGAAGAGTAACAGTACAAGCTTGTACCCCCATCTGCCCATCCCAGTGACCAGCATTAATGCAATTTGCAAGTTTCAGGTTCCACCAGCCCAGAGCTTGCAGCAGGGACAGTGGGGCTGCTGACCAGTATCCACAGCAGGTTTAACACCCCAGCCCCACATCAGTGAGGGAAGTGGGAAGGGACCTTCTTCGCAGAAGGGACCTCTTCTGCCCTAGTTTCGTGGTGCAGGGAAAAAATGCGGGTTTGGAAACATCACAAGACAGTATTCCCAAATGCACTTTTTTTGAGAATTCTTGAACCACAGGGAAAAAAAAAAAAAAAAGACAAAACCACCACCAATTTGTCAAAGATAAAACACTTCCAGTAGCTGAGCCTCAACCCTCTTTGCCTTCTGCTCTGGGATCCTGCTTGATTAGGACTGGCACCAAATTCTGCTCACAGGCACGGCCCAAATGGCTGGTTGTGTGTAAATGAAGGCAGAGCAGCTGAGGAATCCCAAACAACTGGGCTGAGAGTCTCCACAACAGCCACAGTCGACAGCCAGTTGCTTTTCACTCACTGTCTGTCTGCTGTCAACCAAGTTACAAAGGAAACAAGCCCTCTCTCATTCATCACCTTAAAAAAAATCATCACTTAATGTCATCCCTGCCACAAAGATCTTCTCATTCTCAGAACTAATGCGCTGGACCTCGCACGAGCTGCAGGAGTAATGCTATTAGCAGGCAGCAGCGGGAGGTTTTGAGGTTGAATGTGAGCTGGGCATCCAGGCATGAAGCACAGCAGCAAGTCCTCAGAACTCGCTCCGTGACAGATTATTCCTTGTTCCTCTCATCCTACTTGAACCCACCAAGTTGATTTCGCTGTTTTCTGCACTGTTGTTTGTTCTCTCTGCTTGGCAGAATTTTCCTGTTTGATGGGCATATTTAATTTCTTTCCAAATGACTGTGATATCTGGGAATGATCATCATCTGTGTCAGGCAGAAGAACTAATAGCCAGGATTAAGGAAAGGGGTGGTGGGGCGAAATCCAGGGTCATTCACAGCTTGAAACTCTGACCTGGTTCTCCTCAGCCGTCTGCCTGTCATCCTCCTCTTGGCCTACTTAGTCAGATAAAATTTGCCCTGATACTGTCACGCAGTCAAAAAATTGTCTTTATTTCCTCTGCCAAAGAGGCCTTCTTAAAAACCAGCCAGGACAGAAGAGGGAAGTGGAATAATCAACACTATTTTGCAGACCAGAGAAATCAAGACGTGGAAAAGGGAAAGTGAGTTTCCAGAGGTCACAAGGGCTGTCAGTGGCAGAGAGGAAAAGAGACCATGGGACACGTGTCTTTCCAAGACCTCGACCATATCTTGCAGCCCCTAGGAGACAAGCTTAGAGAATCTTAATGCTTCTCTGACCCTCTTGCAAAGCATTTCCCTCCCGGCAGCTCACTTAACAGGGAAGGAAACTGAGACATGGACCCACAGCAGCACCGAGAAGCTGGGTGAGAGCAGGACCTGTGCCCTGTCTTGAGGTGTAGCCCAACCCTGGGGACAGGTTTCCCCATGGGCTGCACACATCCCTCCCTCTCCCTCTTCATCCCTGAAAAATCTCATTACTTAAATTGATGTCAAGCTTCTGCTAAGCACTTTCGCCTCTGTCCCTTGACTAGGGTCCGATTCTACCCCTCAGCATGGAGATACTCAAGAGCATGGTCATATCAGCATGAGCGCTGCTGGAATCTTTATCACTTGGTTTGGAAGCTTCCCTCTGGGAACACTGAGGGCTTGAAAATGTGGCCTTGAGCCACGAGTTGTCCCCACACAGAGGGATCTCAAAAGCGTGAAAGAAACTGTCTGAAGGCAACTGACGAAATACAAATCTCTGATTCCAGGAGAAAACCCTCTGGCTCAGAGCAGGGGTCAGGTCTCCTAGAGCTGGGGCAGTTTGGTCTCAGGTGAAGAACTAGACTCGTGAAGACCACTGGTTTCTCCTGTGGCAGAGGTCCTACTCCCAAGTCTCTGACCATGAGCTCTGAGCTCACATGTCCACCACAGCCCCTCACAGCTGGCTGCACATCCCCTAGGAGTGCAGGTTTGTGAGCAGATCTGGAAGATGAGAGGCACTGCATAAAAGGCAAAAAGTGCTACACGGTGAGAACATTAAAATGAGACATTTAGAGCTGCCTCTTTCTGTTGTGTCTTCCCCCACACTATCAGCCCCACCTTTTCTTGCTCTGCACTGCGGGTGTGACTGGCTCTAATTTATTGCCCTTTATTCCCATAATAAGCAGGACAGTTGGGAAATGAGCACCTCTTTCTGCCATGAAGCGTCATATATAGTTTTTATTAAAAGGTTGTTAACTTGCTTTTGCCTTTTTTTTTTATTTCCTCCTTCCGAAGTCTGTGCTTTTGCATGTCATTAAGAAAACCATAGCAGAGAATTTTAAGAGTTATGAAATGCCAAATTATGCTAAGTAGATTCTGAATGGTCTTAGCAGAAATCTGACATGTTGACAAACCTGCTACACCACCTGTTCTGCCAAATATTAAGTCGAAGTCCTATTTGAATCTCCTCCGCGAATGCCACATGGAATTCCACCAACTCAAGGAATGGTCCCACATGGTGAATATCTCAGTGCACTGGTAAGATCAGCTGTTCAATGAAGCAGAAATCCTTCTGTTGCAGTTATCCAGCTCACCTGACACTCTAACACAGGCCATCTTCTGTACCAGGCCCTGCTCTACAGACTAGACTTTCATTAGTCAAGTCTCTATCAAGATGCTGGGGCTGATGGACTTTGTCTCCAGAGTACTAGACAGTTTCCCTCTCTGAAAAAAACATACTTCTCATACCATCCCATAGCAGATGAGTCCAGGACGTTACAGAGCTTGCAGGATTGCTTCAACAGAAGGTCCTTCCATCGCATGCTCTCTAGCTAATTGGAAAACTCAATGGGGGCTGAGGAGAACAAATAGCTGCCCCTTAACACACCTGAGAGCTTTCCTTCATCAAGGAAGTCTCAGCATTCAAATGAGCTGCGTGTTTACATCAGTCATGCTTGCCTCCAAAGCTGCACTGCACACACTTGGATAAGTACAAGGAAAGGTCATCTGGTCCTGCTTCACGGAGAGCACTGCCGGAGGGCTCAAGACTCAGCACTCTCTCATGCATGAGCATCACAGAGATCCCAGGCATGCACATTCACAGGGAGGAGAGGTAATACAGTCTTTCGTCTCTTTTTCCCACAGAGGAAACGCCAACAACCACAGAAATCCAGGTTAGGGACCTTTCAGGGAAAAACGTTACAGCCCCCACCTACCTGCCTGCTACACTGGGAGATGTCCCCTCCCAACAAGAGCAGCTGAAGGAGATGTGTGCCCATGCCGCAGCCTTGCCAGCTCACAGCTGAGTGTGTTTGCTCGCAAGATGACACCCAGCTGAGAGCTGCAATTCTTACTCATCTGGAGCAGAAGAAGGTTTAGTGAGCCCACCAATAGGCAAAGTCATAAAGACGTGAGCCTTTCTGCCACGTACTGGTGCTAAGAGAGCAGTGTGGGTGAAGAGTTTACTTAATAAAGCTTCTGGAGATTTCTTTTTTCCTCTCCTATTCCAGCTGAACATGAATGATTAAAATCTGAAGCTTCTGTGAAATAAAAATGAAACAAAACTAAAGCCACCTGGTTTGGCCAATTAAAATGTTTTGTTTCAGTAGCTTCTGAACATGCTGTTAATAATCAGCTTAAATTGCAGAACAAGAGTGTTTCAAATTAGGAAACTAAAAATCTTTGTTGCCAAAGTGGGACTTTTTAATAACTTGAGGGCTCTTTTTAAACTGAGACATTTGTCAAAGCTGTCCTTTTTTTACCCTCAAAAAAGTTTCAGCTTCAATAAATCTGCTACACTTCTGACACAGAGACAAGGAAAGAGCAAAGCACGGCTGCCCTTGCCATTTCAATCACTGCCCAAAGCTGGTGGGAAACCAAGGTCGCACAGAAGGTCATTCACTACATCACCATCACATCAGAAGTTTGAAACTATAGGACCAGTCCTGGATCCCTCACTGGCTTTTGCTATTGCCTTTCATAGCACCAGGATTTTACTAATGCCTTAAAATCTCCAGCCCATCTTTCATCTCCAGGCATCACATGCAAACCACATTGCCTCCTTAGGAGATTAATGGGACCATATTGCACAGGAACTGGTGGTTTCCACATCATTTGCACTGCTGATCCAGGTGCCTTCTTCAGCATGCTTTATGATCACCCTACCTGGGCAGCTTGGACATGACTGGAGGGACAAGCAACTGCCTATGCTTTGTGTGGCAGAACAGAAACCTCCACAGCACTGTTTTTATTGCTAATGCAGAGGAGAAGACATAGCTGCTCTTCACAACATCAGCTTGGAGGCCCAAGCACCGTTTCAACAAATGATGCTTTGACACCTGAGTTGTTGCAAGTGGCTCCAAACATGGTCAGGTCCCTGAGCAAAAAGCAGACCGGTGTTCGCTTAGGAAGGGATTTGGAGACTCTCAAAGGCAGCAGTGGCAGAAAGAAACCTGCATCTCTGAGGTCTTCACAAGGACAGCAATGGCAAGAACACAGCAGGGAAGTAGCCCCAAGGCTGCAATAACAAGCGCACTTCCACACAAAGGTCAGTAGAGGACAGGTAAGATGCCTTCATGGAGCCACCTCAGCCACTTCCCCATGCCAATATTGGGAAAACAGCCTCAAAAAGACTTGCATGAAAGCAGAAGGGGTCCAGTAAAATAATGAAAAGCATTTTCTAGAATCCCAGGAAAACATCCTGGCAAAATCCTGGAAAGTGACATAAAATTCCTAGAAAGCAAATACTTTCCTAGAAAGCAAAGAATTCTTCCTACAAAGACTCCTTCCTACAAAGAATCCTAGAAAGTTCTGAAACATTTGCAAAGTTCCTGGTAAGCACTCTAGGACATTCCCAGAAAACAATATGGGAAATGGCTTGAAAGCAACATGGGATATTCCTGGAAAGAAAAGCGGAGATTTCTAGCAAGCAATGTGGAAATTTCCTAGGAAGAAACTTTAAAAGTCCTGGAAAGCAACATGAGAATTCCTCTAAATCATACAGAGATATTCCTTGGAAGAAGCCTGAGAAATTCCTGGGAATCATCCTGGGAAAAATTTTTTTAAAAAGCAAAGGAAAAATTCCAGATAAAAGGAAGATTTCTGGAAAACATCCTGATACATTCCTAGAGAGCAGAGGGGAGATTCCTGGAAAGCAACTGCAATGCAGAAGTGTCCAGAAAACATCAAGGGAGTTTCTAGAAAGCAAGTACCTGGAAAGTACCTGGGGACAATCCTAGAAGGCTAGAGGTGAATTTCTGGAAAGCAACCTGAGAAATTCCCAGAAAGCAACATGGCATTTCCTAGAAAGAACCCTAAGAACTCTGGAAAATTCTGATAAAATGTATGATGTGTTCCTGGAGAAAGCACTGTGGGACATTCAGAAAAGGCAAAGTGGAAATTCCTAGAAAACATCCTACAAAATTCCTAGAAAACATCCTACAAAATTCCTAGAAAACAATGGGAAAATTCCTGGGGAGGAAGGAAGGGGGGAAAAAATGAAATTCCTAGAAAGCATCCAGGATAATTTCTAGAAAGGGATGTGGAGATTCCTACAAGGCATTGGGGATGTTGGCACAAAGTGCTGCTGGTGCTGTTTTTGAGGGGGAAGAACGTGTGAGGGTGGCAGCAGACCTAGAGCCAGGGTCAGGACAGACTGAGAATGTAATGATACCCCCAAGATCCAGAGGGTGCTGGAGGCACAAGGCAGAGGAGCAGCCCTCATCCTTGGGAAGGTCCAGCTCAGTGCTGGGACAGCTGGAGAGCAGGAGTGTCACCTCAGAACTCCAGGCTCAGACATGGAAGCACACAAGGTCACATTAAGTCTGCCCACACTGGTCCTGATCCACATGCATCTAGTCTGCTCCTAGAAACCTTCAATGATGGATAAACTCCCTTTTTCATGCCAAGACATCTCTGTCTTACCTCTCCCCGCTTCTGGGAGGGCTTTCTTTGGTGTACAGCCTGAGTTTCTCCACCTACTCCTTCCCTCTTTCCCTCAGGCACTGAGAAGGATGTGTTCCTAGGGTCAGAGGATAATTCAAGTTGGAACGGAGCTCAGGAGGTATCTAAGTCCAACCTCCTGCCCAAAGCAGAGTCAGGTCTGAGGTCAGACCAGGTTGTTCAGGGTTTTGTCCACACGGGCCTTAAAATCCTCCAAGGACAGAGGCTGCACAGCCCTTCTGGGCACCTGTCCCACTCCTTGACTGTCCTCACGGGAAAAAACTTCTGCCATACAAGGAGGATGTATGTAACCTGTCTGAACCTCTCTTGTTCCAGGTGATGTCTGTCGCTGCTCACTCTCTCATTGTGCTTCACTGTGAAGAGCCTGACTTTGTCATGGCCTCCTGAGCACGTTCATAGCTGCCCGCACTGCCCAGGCAGCCCTCCCTTCCTCTCTGGCAGGCGATGGGCCCATCTGCCCGACTCCCTCCAGACCAGCTGGGGTTTTTTTCATGCTTTCTTCAGATGCTGTTTCTCAGCCCATTCCTGCTCAGGAGGAAGAAAAGATCACAGAGAAGTTGGTGCCATCACTTTTATGATGTTCCTCTCCCCAGATGACCCAGCTGAGCAGGGGAAACTCTCTGGGAGACAGCCTGGCAATTATCTCCAATAGGCCTCTGTATATTTGATTGACTTCCCTTTGCTTTCATGCCTGACACTTCAAACATCAGGGATGGCAAGGCAGGGGGAGGATTTGGCTAATGGAATGAAACAAGGACTCCAAAAAATATAGCTGCCTTATCTGGAAACCAGAGTGTCTCAGCCTTCCTGCTACACTCAGCCTCCAGGTTGCTGCCTGTATGCCCAGGCTTAATGGCACAGACAGTAATAATTTGTAAGTAACTAATTGTGAGAGTGGCAGAGGCAACACCCACATTGTTCAGTGAAAGCCAGCATGGGATGTGACCTCAGAAGGTGAAATCTACTCTTGGATGCTCCTGTTAGGTGTGGAGAGAGACCTGCCACATCCTAGGAAAATGGAGCTCATGCCTCTGCCGTTGATTCCAGCCAGGTCCTTCGACTGGTTTGTGCCTCAAGTTCTCCAGAAGAGCTGAGATGAAGGCACCTCACAGGGAATTAGTTTCAGCATCCCTATGTTCAGTCTCCTCCGCACCTGCAGGGCTTGCTGGGCATCTCTGTGGGGTGGTGGCTGCTCGCTGAGGGAATTCCTGCTTTCACGGGGTGCAGGTCTCTGCCTACGAGATGCCAGCTGCTGCTAGAGCAGATCCATGCACACCCACATGCTGGCTGAATAATGAAAATAAAATCACCTCAGTCCCACTGGATGCTGGTTTATTGCCTGGATCGTGATTGTTGCCACGTGACTCACTTCCAGTGGAGGCCACCCAGCACCTCTGTTGCAAAAAGAAGAAATGATTGCAGAGCCCGAGCTGCTGTGCAGTTGGGAAAGCAGATCGATACACATTTGGCAGATCAATCACTGTCCTAGGCAAGGGAATTCTAGCTGGAAAAGCTCTCCTGCTTCTGCTGGGTCATTAGTAGAGCCCCCTATTCTAAATCAGGGCCTCCATCTAACAAAAGTGCTCTACTTGATTAATGCTGATTAGCCCTGCTTTGCTTGGTACGTTGATTAAAAAGCAAGGTTCATTTCCCAGGTTTCCTTCCCAATCATATTCCCTAATTTCTTTTGGCACCTCCACAGCCTCTTAATTCTTCAGTCCTCCAAGAAGCACATCAGACAAGGACAACGCTGAGGCACTAACAAAGGTCAGATGTGAATTATATCCAAAGGGAAGTGCTCTCCTGTGCTATCTTACTCTACACGGTAGACAGGCTAGTGAGGTCTTCACTTTAAAATGTTGCTCACGACAACTTCAAAGGCAGATAAAATCCCATTGTCACTCAAGATTTCTCTACCTGCCAGCCTTCTCAGACACACCTGCTTGATTCCTACCAACTGTAGAAACAAAGGAACCTGTATTGCCTCTTCTCCAAATTATCAGCTAAATTGCTGTTGGAATGGCTTTATGGGTTTAGATCAATGACCCAGCCAGCTCATTCAGTGGCTGTAGAAGATGCATAAAAATAAACAGAAGCGGTATGTACAAAGTGGCCTTGACCCAGTTTTCCCGGGTTTGGTGAGCTATGGTTCAAGTGTCTTCATCAGCTAGAAGCCATACTCAGCTCACGGGGTTTAACATCCACTGACACTCTGTGGAACCCCTCCCTGAACTCGTGCCAGCCTTCACAGCATCCTATGGCCACAAGGTGGGCAACACAATTGCACTTCATGTGAAAAAGTATTTGCTTGTGTCTGTATCCAATCTACTGCTTGCTTGCTTTCAGAAACACCTGGTTATGGGCAAACGGCAGCAAGCCTTCCCTTCCAGCTCTGTACTGTCCATGATGTGACAAGTCTCTGTCATTGCCCCTTCAGGCACCTCTTTTTCTAGCCAGGGAATCCTAACTTTGTACAGAAACAATTTTGCAACTTATTGAAATTTGTTTCAATGAAACAACCAGGGCTAAAGAAAACAAAGATCCCCTTACTGCCTCTGTTTCACAATAAGAAAGTGGAAATTCAGAGTATCTTTAAAACACAACCAAGTAAATAACAAGTTGGCACCGAAAGCAACGAGTTAATCTGACATCTGAATATTCCCTGCTATTAAATAAGATGAAGACTTGCCTCCTTCAGCTCTCATGTAAATAGAACTCATCTGTGATGCAGATTTTATTAATTAACTGGCAAATCGAGAAAACCCCAATAGGCTGTAATTGAACTTCACGTTGATGATGGATGAGGAGACACTCACAGGCCATCCGCTGTGCCTGCACAGTCACTCCTGGAGCTGTCACCCATCCTCACAGCAGAAAGCCTGCCCCATCCTGAGCAAAATCAAGAAGATCTGAGGGGTAGATGCCTGGATCTGACAGGACACCTGGCACATTTGCCTCCTGAAGCAACCTCTGGCCACACTGCTCTGCAGGGCATCGCCTGACTGCATCACCCAGACTTTCACAGGAGGCAGGCACTAGCTGCTGAACCTTTAATAGAAGTGAGTATGCTCAGAGAATCATAGAATAGTTTGGGTTGGAAGAGATCTTCAAAGGTCATCTCATCCAACCCCCAATAGCTTTGAGGGGACTTTCTACCTAATCACCTCTAACATGCAGAGAGGACACTTGTTAGCATCATGGAGATCTGGGCAGCTCAGGTGTGCCTGGGGGTCTCAGGAAACCTCAGAAATGTAAGATTTCCAGGTACCTGGGGATGATATACCTGGGTAATGATATACCCTATAGAAACACACCCAAACCCAGGACCTAAGGTGAAGCACAGACCAGTCAGACTTATCTGGGTCCCAGAGATGACTCCCTCCTGGGCAACAGGGACAGTGACAGGGCAGCCTGTGTGGGGACAAGGCAGCCCTAAAGCCCCACAGCAGTGTCGCGCTGCCCTTCTCCAGCAAGGCAGCACATGGCAGAGCTCAGCGGGGAGAAGACTAAGGCATTATTGATGTAGGGGGAGAAGGGATGAACAAAACAACTCCCTGCATGGGTGCTCCATAGTTCTTGGTGGGGAACTAATTTTGCTTTTATTTTAATAGAGAAACAGCGAGGTGGCAGCGAGATGCTCACCCTTGGAGCTGCTGAAGCCTGGGTTAATCTCGGCATGGGAAAGGGAAGTGGCATTTGAAACACTGAGATGTGAGAAGAGTTTCATTATTGCTCTGGATGGCCCCTTCATTAGAGAAAAACAGTATTTAATGATGGAGAAATAAAAGAGGAGCTCCCTGCCGCGTCCAGAGAAGAATCTCTTTTCAGCTTTGCTCCATTCCCATTCATTCCATTATGGGAGAGAGGGAGGCTGGACCTATCCATCCCTGTAGCATTCCATCCCCGGGTCTCATGGGGGGTGCTCCAAGGCCACCCCCAAACCAAGACCTTCCCACAGAGGGCAAACCACAAGCACAGTCCCCCCTGGAATCCCCAGCTTTGGCGTACCTCCCCATGCCCACGCTCAGACTATCAGAGACTGGCCTTGTGTGTGGGCGTGGGTCACCAAGGTCTGCTCCCTCTCCAACCATGCGTACTCTAGGTGCTACACACCCAGCAACTCAGTGTCATTCCCTTGTTATCAAAGAGAAACTGAGGCATGAGAGATGTGTTATCCACACCTGGCATCAAGTTTGAAGACCATGTTTAATTAAAGGGCACAGGGAACACTCTCCCCATGGTTTCCTTGCAAGGCGCCCTCAGGTTACCAGGGAAGGACTTGATTTCTTCTGACTGGCTTAACAAATGCAAGGTGGGATTCACACATCAAGCTAATTCTTCCCAGCTGGCACCAATTATTTTCCAAGGTAGATTTGTGCTCTTAAATACATCCCACAAAGTTTTCAGTATGGAAAGGCAGAATCTCTTTTGTTTCCCTTCGTTGTCTCCTAGTAATTGGGTTTTTTTTTTTTAGCAACGTGTCAACAGACTTCAGGAGTAGAATCGGCTCACATTCCCTTTGCTGGGATGATTTTAGCTCTGCTAGGAATTGAGATGAAAGGAAACTTGCTTTCATGCCAGCATAAGCAGGCAAGAAATGGAGCAGGAACAGAGAGAAGATGAGCAGAAAATCAAGCACTCTGATTTTATTCTGGGTCTCTGCACCTAAAGCTGTCCCTAATCGCTACTCGTGACTCATAGTAATTTCTTTCACTGGGAGCTCCAGACAGGGTAATTCAGTTTTGGAGACTCACCAGCAAGTTGGCTGGAAGGGACCTCTGGATATCTCCAGTTCAACCATTCATAATTTGCTCCCAGAATTTGCTCAGGATCCCTTGTGACCTGTCCTGTTCCCAAAGTGATGGGCTTTGAAAGAGTCCTGAGGCAAAAGAGCATCCTGCCGTGGGGAACATGTTGGAGGATGAAGAGGAGTTTCAACGGTTGCCTACTCTCTTTGTTGCTCAAAAAAACTCCCCAGTCCACCTTCTCTAAGCCAGCTGTAGCAGGCGATGAACTTTAGGACCTGCGTGGGCTAGGATTCATGGAGGACAGGAGGAGGAGGGCATCCACAGGATCTCAAGAGGCTGAGTAAAACAAAAGGACATGGAACATGGTGTGCAGAAAGCAGTGAGGTTCAAGATGAGGTCAGGAGCTGGAGAGGGGCTGTGTGTGTGAAGGGCGGATAACCACAGACTCAGACCATCAAACCCAGCCATCATCTGACTTAAATAATTTTTTTCCTGCTTGACTCTCAGTTGCAGCCAGAAGCTGGACTGAGGTTTGCTTGGAGCCAGGATCTGAATCTGCCATGAGACCCTTTGCCTGTTCTGTCTGCTTCACTTTGAGAGACGAGTGTCTTCATGCTGGGCCTTCATGCATTATTTACAAGACTGCAGAGACCACAGCCCCTTCTCAACCCCACTGCTAGGACCTTCCAGTGACTTCCAAGCAAAGGAGCAAGTTCTCTGTAAATTATATTTCCGGCAAGTATCTCTGCTAATTAAAGAATATGAAATGAATTTACTGTTGCTTCAATTAAAATCCATTCACAGCTAATACCTTCCTCTTTTCCAACGTTATTTATTTATTGAGGGTGGGGAAGGAAGGAACTGCACTCGGAGTCTCCAGAAGTTCTCTGGATTTGGAACAGTCGGCTCTGCCTCGTTACATGGAATAGGTCCCTGGAGAATGTAGGCTGATTGCAATCTAATTTATGGCATTCATCAACATATGAATTAATCCTGGGGTCTCAGATATGAGATCTCTCTATTTCCCCCTCCCTCCTCGCACAGGCTCAGCAGCTCGGCTCCGCTGCCAGGCTTCCTTCCCCTTCAGTACTGCTTCTTTCCTTCACTAAAGAAACAGCCTTGATTTGGTTCTTAACCAAATTCACCTTGTTTATAGTGAATGAACTGGGCATCTCACGTGGCTTTCTGTGAAGTAAGGTCAAATGAAACCAAGGAGGATCAGGTCCCTATTTGAATAAGTTTGGGATCTGGTGCTCAGCTGTTGTGTGCCTCAGTTTCCCCATCTGTAACACAGGGATGCTGTTCCTGGCATACCTCAAAAAGCCACAGGGAGAATAAAAATACACTTGTGCTTTGGAGCCCTGTAGGAAAGCTTGCAGAGGGCTTTAATGTGTTTTATTATTGCCTCGCTGTATTGTTCTTGGCTTTGACCTTGGACTGAGCTGGACAAAAGAATAATCAAACAAAGCCACTTACATTTCAGGTGCATGTTGGACACTTGTTAAAGAAAGCCTAAAATTGCAAAGTCGTCTTCTGGTCGCAGCCATTAACCCATATGGTGACTGGAAGCCCTGGAGCTGTTGGCAAGGTTATAAATCATCAGCAGTGGGGGATGAAGGGCTGCTTGTCTGCTCTCTGCCGAGAGGCTGGTGCAGGCAAAACACGACAGCAAAACAAATCTGAGGCCAGAAAGTCGGTGTGCAGCATGCCTCGGGGCAGGGAAGGCAGATCTGGGAATAGGATGGGATGCACAGAAGAGAGATTGCATTCAGCTGCTTTAATGGGAGATTTTTGCTTACTTGACATGAGGAGGCAATAGTTGCATAGGGTAACAGTGCAGACAGGTATAGTCTAGAATGGGGACTATAGACCTATGATGTCTGACTGCCAGGGTCAGGCTTCCTTTCCGTGGAGCAGAGCAAGCATGTAAGGTCATATTTACACTAATCTATAGATCACTCTGTCCATCAAAAACGTTAAAGACTGCTCCAGGGAAGAAGGGAATAGGCAGCTCTCTGTGTTTGATGGGACAGAACAAGATCTGGACTCCAACTGTGGTGAAGTAGACTCGAGTTGGATTCACTAGAGGAAAAGCTATAACCTGACACCAAAGGACAAGAACTGACTGCATAGTTGCTCACTGACGAGAGACGTCTTCATCTGTGGGACAGCAGGTTCAGCCAGGTGAACGTGCAATGTAATCAACATTTTGAAAGCCAAGAGCTTGGGTGAGCTCTGGACTACTTGATGTAACATTAGTGGACATGTAATTGCTTCATAGTAGTAAGGTGCAGGAGTCAAAGGACTGTGTCTCTGTGTTGTTAAAAGCCTACACAACAAGATCATGCCCTGCTCATTACGAATGTCACCTTTAGTCTTAATTCAGCCTTCTCCTGGGGTTTCAACTCCTAGAAGGGAACATTTCCCTGGCTAAATTACATTTTGGTAGCATCAGGCAGGCAGATTGTAAAAGAAAACATGCAGCACTTTCATCACAAAATAAAAAGACAGAAGGAGTGCAATCATACCTCTGGTTGCTGGTGGGTTAAAAGTGGTTTCTATACCTGTTAAATACATATTTTTTTACTTTTTCTGGTTCTGCTCCTGAGTTTATCGTCTCCCAAAGTAATCAAGCGCTTTGCTGCCACTGCCAATCACGACTGTCTGCTGCTGACAAGAGAAGCGTTGCCGCTCGAGGTTGAACACCACAGGGTGCTTGAGGCAACGTCCCCACTGAGATGCAGCAGAGGTCGGTCCAGGTCGGAGCTTCTTCATGCTCCTGTCAGTCAGGCCGGGGCTCCTGCAGTTCATGAGGAGCTGGCTGATCTTGCCTGACCTGACTGGGGAAATGGGGTGCTATCATCCACTTCCAACCTTCAGTCCAGAAGGACTGTGCCCATCTCTTTCCTCTGTGCTAGCATCCAAGTACCTATCACAGCTGGATGTTCCGTTTCAGTACTTAAAGTGGGCCTATAAGAAAGATGGGAACAGACTTTTTACCAGGTCCTGTTATGATAGGACAAGAGGTGATGGTTTTAAACTCAAAGAGGGGGGATTCAGGCCAGACATGATGAAGAAATTTTTTACAATGAGGGTGGTGAAACACTGGCACGGGTTACCCCGAGAGGTGATAGATGCCGCATTCCCGGAGACATGCAAGGCCAGGCTGGACAGGGCTCTGAGCAACCTGATCTGGTTGAAGATGTCCCTGCTCATTGCAGGGGGCTGGACTAGATGAGCTTTGGAGGTCCCTTCCAACCCAAACTGTTCTATGATTCTATGATTCTCATCCATGATCCACCACTCGCACACATTGTTTTGGAGCACAAGAAAGGGAGCTCCTTTAATATGAGCACACCTGACAAGGCAGAGGTGACCAGGACATGGCCTCAGGGCCTGGTTTCCCACCTGTGAGGAGAGGAGGGGTCTGCAGACACAGACACAACCCAAGCAGGCAACAACATTTGGGTCAGGCATGTGATGCACTGCATGACGCCAAGCTGAATGGGTGCCAGGGAAATAGCAGGTGATTGAGGGTTATGAAAGGTGGTGGGGAAAGGGCACAGCTGGAGCACGATCTGCAATGCAGAGGAGAGCACTGCATCACCTCTCAGATGCGGTGGCAGATTAATCAGGAGTCACAGAGTGTATTTGTAACCTGCCTGGCAACCCAGCGGCATTTTACACGCTCAACCGTACTCAGCTCTTCTTCCACACCTGAAATACCAGCCTGACTTTACAGGTCCTGTGTTAGAAGCAGGTCCTGCTCTGAGAGGAGAAAACACTGGAGCAAAGACTTTACAAGGGACAGACAGCAGAGCTACATGCTCCTGTGTGCGTGTCTGCAGGGGAATGAGAACGAGTGTTTGGGGAGGTCTCTATTTCTGTACCTCTAGCTGCAATGGGGGAAGTATTTCGGAGCAGGAGGTAATTTTTCCTATTCGCCTGGCTCAATTCCTTCATCTCTACCTTACCTCTACTGCTGTTGACATTTAAAGTTTCCTCCTGGAGCCCAGGTATGGACAGACCCTTCAGCCCTGCCCTTTCAAACTCTCCAGACTCAGACAGGGTTTGCATCCATACAGTTTCTGCTGCATTTTACTTGAAAGAAACACCTGGTGATTTTTTTTATTTTAGCTTTGCATATCCAGCTTAGACAGTGGAGAAGATAGCAAATGTAGTCACTGCCAGCTTCTCCCTCCGGATGCTTTTGAGAGGCTTTGGGAGGTGTTGGACCCCAACTGCCTGGCTCACTTTCTCACTGGATTTCAGGATAGCGAAGCTGTGAGTGGAGGATGACATGGAAAAAACAGTAGTACTTTTCTACCTGTTGGGATGAAGACTTCCTGTTCTGCTTTGCTCATATGTATCAGATTTACCCATAGATAACCCCTGCAAATAATTTTCAGCTATTTTTACATGTTCTGTGGCGAAGCAGCCCTTTCTAGTGATGCAAACAGAACATGTAATTCACTCTTCCCACCTCACCTGGGTTCGTTTGCTTGGGTAATGTTTCCCTTTCTTTCAAGAAGCAAGCTTTTCATACTGAATATTTTTGTGCATGCCTTCAGCCCCTCAAATTCATTGAATAAGCCAAGCTGTTCATGAGATGGGGCCACACGCAGAGTTAAAACCCCACTTTGTTTACCAGAGACAGCAGATAGGGAAGAGTCTTACTAGGCATTGCATTTAATATGGCATGTTCATGATGACATTTGTTATTATAATCTGGACTTCTTAAGTTTTGGAAGCATGAATAATATAGCATCAAAAAAAAATTTAAAGGTGTTTATATATATAGATAGATAAAGATAGCTCAGTGTGATTCATCTACTAAAACCTGCTGCTGTTCCTTGTTTGTTTGTGGTTTTTTTTCAAGCAGAAATCGCTGGGCAAGAAGAATGCCAGGAATGGAAATCCAGGATAAGCCTCTATCTCTCAGCTTCTTGTCATGCAAGAAGGTTGCTGACAGAACTTTCGAACTGGTCTGGAATTTGCTTGGGAATGAAGTGGCTGCTCCAGGGTGTAGGGCAGCAGCCATGCAGAGCCAGGCAGTGAAGAGCATCTGACCCATCCGGGGATGAATGAAGGTCAGTACGCCCCATCCGTGGGAAGGCTCAGAGACTGGGACACGGGCTGCACAGACCCCACGAGCTGGCATCTGGGTATGAATGTGGCTGTCACCATGCATAGCTAGCACCTGAGTGGTTTGAAGAAGTCCTGTGAAGAAGAAGGATGTGAATCTTCGTGTTTGTTATTCTGCTGAAGAGGCACAGTGGCATCTTTGGTGAGGAACAGGGTATGTTGACATCCAGCACAGAAGAAAGCCACAAAAAAGCTTTAAGACTGAAAGATGACCCTTGAGCAGATGGATGTCATGCTCAAAAGTCCAGATGGACATATTGCTGCTGGAGCTGCACCTCCTGATCATATTCTCGGTCAGCTTCTGGAGAGCTCTGGGCCAGGTCAAGACACAAAGCCTTCCTCTGCCATGAGACACTTCACAGCGATGCACTCCCACACCGCTCTCCAGCCCTGCAGCCCAGTTTGCACCTGACAGTTGTTGCCACATCCGCAGCCTGTTGCCTCCACATCCCTCACAATGTCACACAAGAGGCTTTGCAGCCAGCAGCGGAGCTGGGAGCAGCGTCAGATCTCCAGCTGTGGGCGGGTGCCTGGGCTGTAGGACAACTCCAGGCTTCACCTGCCATAGAAACCCTGGGATCTGGTCCCGGTCACAGACAGAAAACCAGACTGTCTGCTCAGGGCATCGCTCACAATGTGTCAGAGTGCTTTTTCAGCTCTGCATGGACATAAGCATTATCAAAGGCATGTCCCAGGAGCCCGTTTGATCCTGCCTGTATGGAAATAAAACACCAGTGCTGTGACTGGAGTTACACAGAGAGTAAGCCGTAAAATTAAAATACTAACCAAACAACTGAAATAAGCACTCAACATCCATTACGAGGGACAAGATCTTTCTTGACCCACTAAAATATTATTTGTTCTTGTTCCCAGGGGCCAAAACACTGCTCTTCTGCATGAGATATGTGTGTCATTGGATATGTGCATATCCCTAAATCTAATTTGTCCAGTTGCACTAGGACAAACAGCTAATTCTGAAATACATTTTGCTCCCATAATCAACCCCTCTGCTAAATGGCATTTGGGTGGAATTGTGGAGATTGTGATTTTTATTTAAAGTGATTTATCAAAATCATTAGCAATGTTCCTAAGTGGAATCCATGGCAATCCTTTTAATCTTCCCCTCACCCCAGCAAATGCAAGCATTTTTTTTAATAACAAAGAGTTTGAAATATAAGGTTATTAAAATCCACATTTTTATATTTCTCTGTGCTCTCTCCCTCTGTAATGGGATGAAAACCATAATCGTGGCAATAAAGCCTCCCTTTCAGACAAGGGATGCAGAGGGTGTATAACGAACAATTAAGCATCTATTTTTTCACTTTGAATTGATATGGGTGTTAATGAAAATGAAAGAGGCCAACTTTACTTTCACTGCAGGCAAATGCAAATAGTGTTTGTTTGGTTGGGGTTTTTTTGGTATTACCCTAAACCCCTCTGATGGATTCAGTGCCTGCAGCAGACCGCAGAGCTCCCCCAAGCACTTTTCCAGCTTTTTCCAGAAGTGGAAATGGAAAACCAAGAGGGGCTGCCCTCCGTCCTGCTGGAGCGAGGTCTGGGCTGCTGTCACCAGCTGTCCCCAGGTGACCAGAGAGCCACCAGCTGACGATTTGTGTCATCCTCCGATGTGCTGATTCACAGCCGTGCATTTCCCAAAGAGCCAGGTGTGTGAGGCATGGGAGACAGGCCTGGGACAGCTGTGCCAGATGTGCTGCGAGCCCCTGGCCACAGGGAGCAGGTTGGGGACCACAAGCATCCACACTGCAAAGCCACCGGGCAGTCCAGGTAGGCTCTGCAAGGGGGTCTCCAGGGATACCAGCTTTCAGGGTGCCCGAAGGCAGCGAACCCCCGACAGGTGGGGTGCTCGAGCTGAGAAATGGCTGAGTGCCACAGGTCATTGGGCTGGCACTTGTGGAACAGTGGGGAGGTGAAGGAGTCAGCCAGGTCTCTGTATATTCTCTCTTCGTTTTCAGATGAGAAAAAAACAGATGGCTGATGGTATGAGCGACAGGAATGGGCTGTTGTCACCCTGGGTTTATAGGTGGGGAAACAGTCTCCCACATGCAACTCTGTTCAGCTGTTCATTTTTCTGGTCCTCATTGCCTATATATTCCTCTGTTTGGGGTGTTTTCACCCATATCACATGGGGCAGAGACCCTGACCCAGCTCCCTGGGAACTGTAACCCAGGTCTGACTGAAGCACTTGAAGGTGGTGAAGACCTCTAGAGCCAGAGCATCCCCCTTTGCCCTCTGTTCCTCTGATTATTCCCCCCAATGCACACACACCTTTGTAAATACTTTGCCCCAAACCACTCGGCTCCATCCCCTCCCGGGAACAAAAGGGCAAAGTGTGGGATGGTCACACCCAGAGCCAGACACAGGGATGGCTCAGCCCTGACCAGACACTCTCACTTTCCCTCTGGTTGATGTACTGGTGCCATGGCAACTGCTAACACCAAACAGCTGCGGTGAAAACACAGCTTCAGAGCAGCTTCAGTCCCCAAAGAGCAGCAGGCATGCCCCAGGGGTTGTCCTCTCCTCCTGGGGACTCTGGCCAAAGATGCGCCTTCAGAGCGGGGCAAAGCAAGACTGCATTGTGGTACCCGTGTGGAGCCCAAAACTCACCTTGCATGGAAGAGTTTCCTTAAAAAATATAATCTTGCCACATTTTCCCTCTTGGAAGGATAAAATCTGGTGTGGCAGGACTCAGATACTGAGAGAGGAGCTGTTTGCCTTAGCTGCTGACTCTTGCCCTGTCCCCCAAAGCATCCACATGGCTTCATGCTCCAGAGGCAGAGGAGAAGCTGCAACCCCAGGCATCATGATCCTGGGGCAGCGGGACATCAGGACGTGCCCCATTGCAGAATATGTCTCCATGTAGCTGCCCAGATGCATTTCTGTAACCAGTCGCAGCTCTGTCACTTGTAAAAAGAAAGTTTAGGAGGCTGTAAAGTGGTCCTGGGGGACAGTCACTACGACCTGGTCCATGCACACTCCAAGGGTGACAGAAAAGCTTTTTCCTCCACATTTTCTTTGCTCCTGGGCTATATAATCTGCCCGACACCTGCCTGTGTCCTGGTGATTTTATTGTAAGGGAGAAATGTTGTCATTTTATTCTATAACCTTCCAACGCCCAGGCAGCTGGCAGGATTGCTACTGGCCGGTAACACAAACACAAAAAAGTTAATCTTTTGCTATTATTTCTCAGAAGCTCCATTTGGCTGCGTTCAGGCCTAATGTGGTGATTTCCTTGCCCTCATGACAACTATTTCTTACATAGGGAAGCTGCACAAAAAAAAAAAAAAGTGAAAAATGGAGCTGTGATTTATTTTCAACTCCAAATATAGAAAGATGATTTCCCCCTCTCTAAGATTTCCTCTTCCTTCTCTTTAAACTCTTTAAATAAGTCCAAGTGCCTTCAAACCGAGCCAGCACCCCAGTGAAATGCCATTGCCAAGGTGGATGAGCAGAAGTGTTTGTAGGGAACCTGGACCAGTTAAACCGTCATCAAGATGGCCAGGGTCAAGCTGGCTCCTACCAGTTTACTCAGACAGCTAACCGGGGAGGGGAGATGGTGAGGGAGCTCGGCCCCAAATCCTCCGGGCTTTCTGCAAATCATGCATCCCGCTGATGCCAAAACTTGGCTGGGGAAGGCTGCGGGGGGAAGCAGGGCTGTGGGGACCATCGCTCTGCTGGGATGCCGGCGATAGAGCTGGTGATGTCCGCCCTCCTGGCAGCGCCCGCTATCCGGATTCTCCCTGCCGGCAGCGCAGCTCCAGACAAAGGCTGAGCCCAAGTGTCCGCAGCCCGGCTGGAGCGGGGGGTCGGGGACACCAGACCTGTCCCCAGCGCTGCCGCTGGGACACGCCGGCCATGCCCCCGTCCACACGCGTGTCCCCACGTACACGCGCATCCCCACGCACTCTCCGGCTGCTCCCCACCTTCCCCTCCGCCTCTCCGGGCAGCTCCAGCGGCCGGACCAAGGCACGTCTTTGGGCATCGGAGGGATGAACTCTCCGGGGAGCGGCGGCAGAGGCTGAGCCTGCGCTCCCGCCGGGTATTGCCGGCTCCACCGCACGCCGGGGAGTCGCGGAGCCACCTCCGGGCGGCTCATCCCCCCTCCCGGGGGCTCATCCCCCCCCGCCGAGGGCCGGGGCGGCTGGGGAGAGCCAGCGGGGGTGCAGGGTGGAGGGGCAGGAGGGGAGAAGGACGGGGAGGAGTGTGCACATACACACACAGGCACACACGCACGCAGCAGGCAGCGGCACCGGATCGGTTGCTGTTTGCTGGAAGGTCCGCAGGGAGCCGAGCGCTGAATAAAACAAGCCGGAGCATCAGACGAGCAGATCTGCTCCCTCGCAAAAGTCCTTAAGGTAAAACCCGGCTCCTCGGCTGGGCTGCCCTTCGGAGACCACCGGTGCTGGGCTCGCTGCTGTCGTGGTAATCGTCTCTGACTATGGTTTTATTTTTAAAGAAATCAATTCGGGGAACGCTGGCAAAAGAAGTTGCTGAAAGCCAGGCTGACGCGGCTGGGAGCTGCGTGCTGCCAGCTCCGTCACACACCAGGAGCAGCTGAACTTTGTGGGTTTTGAATATATGTTTTTCTTCTGCGGGCACTTCGGCCAGCGTTACGGTGAGAGTCACGGCACCGCACCGCACACGTTGCGCCGGCTGTTACCCAGACTGAGTCTGGGGGACGGCAAAGGGGAGATTTCTGTCTCTCGGAGGACCATCACCCTGTGAAAAGAAGCTGGAGAAAGGCAATTTATCTTTCTTTTCCAGATGACTGAAAATACCTACAGGATCCTGTCTCTTTGGTTTTCATCAGTGAGTAGCATCAGGGAGAGACGGCTGAGGAACAAAAATGATGTCTGTCAAAATTATTCCAGCACCTACTTTTTCCCAAGGAACTTCATGCCTGTAGGGGTTTGCTGTGGGCATTTCCAGGAGTGAGGACAACGTACCACAGAATCAACCCTACCAGATCATGTAAGAATTTGTGAATGCAAAACCTACCCCAGCAAGACCTTCTCTGCTCAGTTTGCAGTACATGGTTTGGTGTAAGCACAGCAATTCTTGCCTCTTTCTCTCCTTTTTAAATATCTTGGGCTTGGAGATCTCTTTCCTCATTGCAATTATGATTATTTGCAACATCAGTGCCATCAAAGATTGGAGCACTTTCCTCTCCCAGATCCTCCCCAGCGTTAACAAGACTCTCAACTTGGTACAGCAAGTGGAAGCCACCACCAGCTCGGTGGTAAGTGTCCTCCAGGACCCCGAGCAGGACAACTACCTGTCCAACAGCCAGTCCATGAACTCCAGCAACTTCACAGCTGGCCTGGACCACTTGTTCCAGTACTCGTACTCGGACAATGACCAGCTTTACAAGGAGTACAAACCCCCTCCTCGAGATGCCATTCCTCTGCCCAAGGCTGTCCTCTACCTTCTCATGGCAGCCCTGGTGGTGGTGGCAGTGGCATACGCCATTGTCGGACATCTCATCAAGGACCTCATTCATGACTTTATAGGTGAGTGTGGGCGTCATGCGTTGTGTGCATGTGGTCAAAAATACCCTGGTGCAAAGCCTGGGCACGTGGGGTGGTGTCTCTCCTTTGATTTGGGTGAGTTTTAGACCAAGCCTTGCCCTTTCACATTTACAAGAGTGTTAGTTTATCTCACATGCTCAGTTCTCCAAACTGAGCTATATGTTGATTTGCTTCCCAGAAAAAATCCTTGGGTTTAGCCCACTTCCTAAAGAAATTGGGCTTGTGCGTGTGTATATAAATGTATATGTTTGTATGCCTGTGCTGCCAAACAATTGTAAAATCCATTGGTCATTTTCAACTGAGCTTGGATTAGAGGTCTCCAAAATGAAAAGTTTCATGGCAACAGATACCTGAGTGCAGGATAACAACACACTAGTGCATTGTGAAGGAAAAGCTTAATCCATTATAAGACATCAGGGAATCCACAAACTCCTAGGAAACACAGGTCAGCAGTCTGCCTCCCTTGTACAGCACCCAGCACAACCATCACAGCTTCTGAAGCTGCTGCAACAAATCTGTAAGATGACAGCCCAAAGTGCGTGCTTTTTTATGAGAACTGGCTTCCCAGCTTTCATTTCATCCTATTGCTGATGAACGAGGTCCCTCACCGTCGGGGTTGACAGCACAAACACTCTGCTGGCTGCAGCCACCCCGGGCAGGCAGAGGTGCTTGACTACGTACAGCAAGCCCTCAGCAGTACTCTTGCTGTTTGCCCCATAATTTGTAAGGCTGGTGGTGCCAATGAGTGCAAATGTGCCCAGTTCCCTGCCAAATCCCTGGTAATTTTGGCCCCCACACCCCAGTAGCAAGCTCACTGTATCCTCATGGGGGACACAGCCCTGCTGCAGGGAGTTGGTGACAGTTTTCCACCTCAGATAGCAGGGCTGCATGGATTCACAGAGGATTTAAGCTCCTGGCTCCTGCAGATGTACATAACCCTCCTGAAAGCTCTGGAGAGGATTGCTCTCTGCAGGGGAGCAGGGCTGAAATCCCTTTGCACACCCCTTGCCCCGAGCCTGCCCTCCAGCCAGGGATAAAGCCCTGCAGGCTCCTGCGGTGGGAGGAAGATCACACTCATCTGGAGCAAAATCCATGTGTTCCTTCACAATTTCTCTTTATTTCCCTGCTCCTGGGATGCAGGAGATGATAACACTCCAGCTAAAACTCTGACCAGTGTCTACAGGACAGGCAGTACCCATGCCTTGCTGATGGGAGGGCAAGCCAAGTCCCTCAGGCAGGGGGTCCCAACCGGGCAGGGGCCAGCAGATCTGGGACATGGGTATTTGAGGAAGAGGTATTTGGGACAAGAAGGGCTGAACCTCCTGGCAGGGAGCAGCGCCCGGGTTCTCACATGAGGCTCAGCCAGGAAAACAGCAGGGGGATGCTGCTGAGGAGTCTTTCTTTGCCCCAGCTGGAAGGGAACAGATACTGTCTTAAAGTGTTAAATATAACACTTAATCAGCAGCTTGCTGGGGCTGTTACATCTCCCAGCTCTGCTGCTCATCTAATTTAATGTTGCCTTCCCAACAAAGGTAGGCAGCAGGGACAGCACCTAAAAATATACATGCTCCTGCCCTGAGATGCTCAAAGGAGCAGGTCAGAGCAGGTTAGAAATCCCCCAAGATGCGAGCCAGTGCAGTCACAGTGTCCCTGCAGAGCAGACACCTCCTGCTGTGATTGCTGGGGTCCCTAACACAAGAGATTGTGGATGCAGGTGCTCCAAACCACTCCTGGAGTGGGTACCACAAAGCAGGGCCAAAATTCACAGAAATATCATGTCCTCCCAGGCACGGAGAGAGGCTGAAGCTGTGGTTGGAGATACCCATGCCCTTGCCATGCTATTTCCAGCTCAGCACCAACACTCCCCAGTGACCTTGGGAACCTTTTGCTTTTGCCCCAGCATGGGATGGGGGTCAGTGGAATGCCCCTTCCCTCACAAAGCCCTTTGCAAAGGGAATTCCGTGGCCTTTCACAGCACCGTGGATGTCCCAAAGCGAGACAGGCAAAGAGACAGCCCTGGAGTCTGCCCACTTTCTGTCACTTGGGAAGAAGCCCTCTCCCAGCTGAACACCTGTGCTGAGGACAGAGCACCTTCCTTGCCCCAGCTGGAGGTGACATCTCTTCGAGTTAGGATCAGAAATCCAGATGTGAGCTGCTGCCCCATCCAGACAGAGAGGAGAAGGCATTCTCAAACTCCAGCAGCAACCCTCGGTGCCGAAAGCTGCCTCCAGCTCATCCTATTTAGCACTCTGGGCCCGTCTTCACACCATTTATACGCTTAAAATCAGCCAGTCCTTGGAGAAGAGCAGACGAGACTGTGTTTGTTAACACTGCCAAGCAGAAGCCTTTAAAGAGAAGGTTTCATTTGAATGAGTTTGCATAAAATGACAACGGGGACAGGACAGAAGGGCTGAAGGGTAGTAAATAAGAAGCTGGTCTATTAGCTGCTTTAACATAATGCCTGGATTTATATACTCGACAGCAGCTCCAACCTCCACTATCAGCGTTTCTGTGCTAATCATATTTAGAAGGATATGGAGAGAGAGGGAAGGAAGGTGCCGAAGGGCTGGAGCATGTTTCAGGGAGATTAAAGTGTGAATAGTTAATCGCTACTTTAAACAGTCACTTGGAGACATCAAGGATGATTTGGACTCCTCAATAATAGCTTGTAGGACATGGCTGGGGGAGTCAAAACATCACCCAGCCCTGTGCATTCACGGGGACCATGAGAAGCAGGTCTTGGGCTCAGTTCGGGATGGTAGAAGGGCTCTTGGGATGCTGCCGAGCTCTTCCCCTGTGAAATCTGAACACGTATTTGAGACATGGACACCTCTCTCACAGCCACTTCTTAAAAATTCGATTACAGCTTGTCCAGGCACCCCTGGGGGGAGACAAATGCTGCTGCGATGGCCAGGGTGGGTGGGAACAGCAGAAAATGAGAAGATGCATGGGAGTAGAGGGAAAATTGTGTTGCTGGAGAGGGGAAAGGCAGAGTTCCCCTAAGCTGGGGTAGGGATCCTGTCTGTCCTCATCCTCCAGAGCACCTGGATATGGATAAAAAGGCTCTGAAAGAGGCTGTGTCCTGCTCTTCCTGGAGAGACCTACCCAAAGAAAGCCCCAAATACCCTAATTTCTCTTCAGTCCCTCCCGGCTTGCTCTGAGCTGACGAAGTCTCATGTTTATGACTTTCCCAAAACTCATGTGGTATCTCCACTCGGGGATGACTGTGACCTCCCGAGGCGGGAGGATGGCTCCTGCATGAGCTCAGCTCAGACCCAGCTACCAGTTAAGACAAACTGGGTCGAAGCTTTTGGAAAGCGGCTTAACTGGGGAGCGCTGGAGAGCTGCCGGAGACGGCGCTGCGGCCAAGTGCCAGCTGGGCAAATGACAAGCCTGTCACCAACGTATGAAGCAGCTAATTACCGCAATCCTTGGGAATCGGCCCGCCCTCCCTCCTCCATCCCCAGCAGTTCACTGAATATTGCCCTTATTTAAACACATACACAAAAGGAAAAAAAAAAACGGGGGGAAAAAAAAAGTTTGCCTGCAAACAAAGCTGTTGCCATGGTCACTGTGGTGTGTGTGGTCTCCAGGAAAACATATCTGCTGCTCGGGAACCACACGGGAAGGGTCTGTTGGTTTGCATGGAAGCTGACGTTTTGCAGGGAGACTTCTGCCAGTGTCACCTGGTTCAGCCGAGGTCTCCTCTGAGTTGCTGGTCTTTGGAGAAGACCTTGAGGAAACTTTTCTTTCAGGAATGGGCCCAAGGCAGATACCCAGCTCGGGTAAGGCGGTGCAGGCTCACAGACACTGGTGGGACTGTGTTGGTTGATGGCCTCAGGACTGCTCAAAACCCTAAGCCAGTTTCAGAGCAGGGTCTTTCTTTTCTTTGCCCTTTTGACCTACCAGCTGTATTTTTATTTTTCAGCCTTATCTCCATACAGCACATTTCAGGCTTCTTTAGGAAAGCATCTCTTTGAACAAAGAAACTGAATGAATGTGGCGTTGCTGAGAATAGCTGCTGGGTGATCCTGCAGGGACTCAGGATCCACTTTTAATTGCTCCCACGCAGAACCGCAGGGCTCTTAGGATAATTCAGCCCGTGACAGGGATTGCAGATAGTGTCTCAGGCCCATCAGAGAGGAGTTACATCTTCTTTTCAGGCTCTGTTTTGAGAGTGATTCATTTGCCTCCCAAAGTCATGGGAAAAGAAGAGACTGTGACAGGTTCCCTTCTGTTTCGCCACCACAGTGCTAAGGCACCTCTTACACTAAACCCCTGCCTCAGTTTTCCTTTTGGGGCATGGGGGTGCATTAGGAGGTCCTTAGCTGCTGTTTGGGGTGCTGATGTCTAGCAGCGACTGCCGTAGGGTGGCTTTCACTGAGTTAATTCCCACTCCCAGCTACTGTAATAACAGGCAGGTGCCTCATGCCTTTTCCGTGTCACGCCCTTTCCCCTCCAGACCCCTTCGTGCTGGTGACAGCTCTGCAGAGGGACAGTGTCCTTATCTGTCCATTGGCAAAGCACTGAGCCCACGTTGCTCGGGCTGCAGGACAGTTTTGACTCGACCAGCATGGCTGACCGAAGAAATTTCTGCAAAATGGGGAAGGAAGAACAGACTCTGACAGCAAGTTAATTTAGAAAGATGTGAATCTAGGGTGCAAGGGGGACTTCTTGCTGACAAATTACTACTGACAGAGGCAGACAGAGATTTTCCAGCAGAATAAACCTGGGAGATATCTGCTGATTTTGCTAATGAATAAGCAGAGTCTGTCCTGCAAACGAGACAGCTACAGCGTCCAGCTGCGACTGCTGCATCGTGTCAAACCATGAGGGGTACCCTTGAACTTGTGTCCATTGCGAACGCTTTGGCTGCTGCTGGTCCTGCCTTGCTGCAGAGTACAAGGCGATATCTGAGTCGGGACCTGTTTCACACAAAAACATCTTATGTTCCTGCTGCTGGGAAAAGGGCTTTTTTAGCAGCTGCTTTCACACCCAGCTCCATTTAAAGCAAGTAAATCTAGAACATGAGTTTGATTGTTCATTTAACATGTTTCCCCTTCCGTTGCCTGCTCCCATCCCTGCAGGGAGTGTGAACATCTCACTCACCAGGTTGTATTTAAATTTCAGCCCTTTCTCCCACCTCCCCCTGCTCTTCTGTCAGGGACATCTATTTTCCAGTGGCTGAAGCGCCACATAGACATTCTGCCCTGTCACTGGTGAATGCAGGGGACCTGGCCACCCCAGCGGGATGAGACTGGGTGCAGAGCATCCCTGCACCCCTGTGCACACAGGCAGCAGGAAGCTGCTCCCTGCTGTCTGCACCGTGAGGGGTTTCCAGGAGAGGATGGTCCCTCGTGCCATTGGTAAAACACACTGTGAAATCTGGGCAGCCCAGAATGGTATTTTTCTGCCTCCTTGGATCAGTACATCCCAAGGGTCCTGCTTCCAGGAAGGAGACTCAGGCATTTTGCCACATTGCTCTGCTATTTAGGGAGAGATGCTACTCTGCAGCTCCTGATTTACCCAGTCTACCCTATCTCCTCTCCTCAGCTGCTTTGGATCAATCACTCAGTGTCAATCTCACCCATCTCAGTACTTTCCACCTTGCCGTTTGCCCTGCAAGACCCAAGCAGACACACTGAGCCTTGGCAGCACCTGGCAAGCCAGGAGAGGTGTCTTCGGGTTAGACGCTGCTTCCCCAGCCTGGCTGAGAAAGTCACTTTGTCCCTGTCTTTTATCTGAGGCATTCACAGCTGCGCTTGTGCGGGTGCCCTGATTTTGCAGCGTGTGTCACAAGGTCCGTCCAGGGACTGGGTAGGGACAGGCAATGCTTTTCCTTACCTCCAAAGTGTGACCATTCTGGGTCCAGTGGTGCAACTGCCCCAGGAGTGCACTGTGAGATCCCTGCTCAGCCCAGCTCTGCCCTTGGGTGCCCCAGGTCCATTGCGTGTCCCAGATCAGCCTGAATTTGTTTGCCTTCTAGCTAGAGCACGTGAGAAGCTGAATGTGGACTTTGCTCCAAAAGAGGGTTTCATTTTCCTATTGGTGCCAATTGTGTCTGTTTGCTGTTCGTCATGCAGACCCCCTGCCAGATGTAAGGGATGGAGAGAGAAGTCTCTGTCGTCATGCTAAGGGCTTCAGCTGCCTTCAGTCAGTCACCACCATCTCTGGGCTCCCAGCATCACACCACTTCCCATCACCTGATTACAACCCCCCGCAGGGTTCATTGTCCAAGGTTTCTAATGCATGTTGTGCTAGACGTGAGGTTGTACATCCCATCCCCTGCAAAGTTCCCTTCTGCACCAGGACAAGGTTTAATCACATCAGGACCAAAGATGTGCAGGTCCCCTCCCTCCTTCCCCTCATCCCTCCCCAGACAGCCCAGGGGGGAACCTGGGGAGCCCCAGTTTCTCATCCACAGGCTGATCAAGCTGGGCAGGAGTCAGAGGAGAAGCTGGGCAGGAGCATGCGTGGCTGAGACAGAGCTGGCCGGCGGTGGCTGGCGGGAGAGGCGAGGGCGCTGACATTTTTATGGTTGTTTCTCCAGTGTCCTGCTGGCAGGACATCCTCCGGCAGCTCCACGGGTCCTCACTCCCCTCTTCCACACATGGCCACATGCTGAAGTTACAGGCCATAAATGGCCACAAATAACGTGTAATTGTGTAATTATTTCACTCCTTACTTACACAGTCAAATCATAAAGGCATCGCAGTAAATACCCTCTAATGACAGCCTAATTACATCTTCCTGCAGATTACCGGGTAATTAGATCCAGCAGGCTCCAGAAATAATTCCCAGGGAAGCAGCGGTTCGGATTAGCATGTACAATCCAGCCCGCATTTACCCAGGAAGAAGGCTGTGGCAGCCTCACACAAGCCGCCTTGCTCAGGCACCCCGGCCAGCCATGTCCCTTTGGTGACAACGCACTGTGACCCTTTTCCCATGGAAATGGATTTTGCTGAGCCCTCCTAGTGCCTTCCCAGAACGCCCATCCTCTGCGTTTCTGCCTTTATCACAGTGCCGTGCCCAGCTCTTGCTTCTTCTGCTGCCTGCAAATGTCCTTAAGGATTCATTGCTGGGCCACCAAACGCCACCTCCCCTTGCTCACACAGAGCTATGCTCTTTGCTTTCCACTGCAACCCTCACCCGATGGCTCCCAGGATAACTGGGGACCTGTCGCCTCTTTTTCTACAGGTTATTCCCCTTCTTCCCTGCTGGATCAGGCCCAGCTCCCGCTAGAGTTTTACCAGTGACATCAAGGAAAACAAGCTGAGACCTTTAATAGTGTTTGTAGGAGGCAATCTTGTTATTGCCTGCCAGATCATGCTGCAGGGGACATCTCAGTCACACTGCATCCAGCAGCAACCACTGTATTTTGGAGGGGGATCGGTCACCCCCAGGGTTGTGAGAGTGGCAGGATCAGCTCAGAGCCATGTCCTGGAGCACCGGTGACCTGCCAGCAGCGCAGCCCTGAAGCTGCCCGTGGAGGGTTTGAAGCCCTGGTGTGGCTGTGATACACTCCTGTGTCAGATAAGCCGTGTCCCCAGCAATGCCTCCAGCCCGGTTTGGATGTCACATGGTTATTTCATCGTTCCCTCCGTTTGTGATGGCAAAAACACACTGTAGGAAATACATTGCCAGAGAGCCCAGATGCACACTTCATTTCAGAGACACTTCATTTTTATTCTCAGGATTAGCAGGGTGATTTCATTTGCCTAAGCTGGGAGAACTTCCAGAAACCAGCAGCCAGAAAACCAGCCCAGTGCTGGGAAGAGCAGAGACCCCAGTACCAGGGGAGCAGAAGGAGCTGCAGGGGCAGGGTTGGGCAAGGGACCCTCCTGGGGGCTGAACATCTGGAGCAAGGGGTAGGATGTAACAGGGGGCAGCGATTTCCCATCCAGCTGGAGGTAACCAGGGTCTTGTTTTGTGCTTTTCCCTCCTCCAGACTGGATCTTCGGCCCCAGCCCGGATGACAACAGCAACAAGAGCGACATCAACTGCATCAGCAACAGCGTCAACGAGATGAGCGAGATGCCCGAGGTGCCGCAGCGCCGGGACCGCCAGCCCCAGGACGTGGTCATTGCCATTGGCGAGACCTGCCACCTGCCACAGCAGACGTGACAAGCACAGTGGCTGGGCCAGACGGGATGGATGGAGCAGCAGGACAGTGCAGCAGCCACCTTGCAGGACCAGGCAGTGAGAGAAAGGGATGGGCAGACCTGGCACCATGGAGCAAAGCCCTCCTCATCCCGGTTTTGCCAACCTCTTAGGACTTTGCTGGGCTGGGTGGCATTGCCCCTTCTCCCGGGCTTATCAGTCCTGCCTTGACATCTGTCCATGGGTTTGTGACCTCCTTTTCTTCCCTGTGAATAGCAAAAAAAAAAAGAAAAAAAAAAAGAAAAAAAAAAAAGAAAATACCAAAATACCCCCACCAAACAAGGCTCGCAAGAGAAGTGAGCAAAAGAGGAGCCGGGCGGTCCTGGCGTGCAGCTGTCCTGGGGATGGGGTGGTGAAAAGGGTGAAAGAGATGAGAAGGCTGCATGAGAAATGGGGATGTCTGTGTTTCTGAGGACAGACCCAGAACACAGCCAGGAGCTGTGGCTGCGGGAAGGCACTGAAAGGTCAGCAAAGACCAAATCCAGCCCAATACATCAATGACCTACCTGGGCCACCACTCCTCCCTTTAGTTTTGCAGCTCCAGCTCAGAGCCTGTTTCACTAGGTGCATCCTGCAGCTGTGGGGCAGAGGGGTGAAAGTGCCAGGACCAGCCCAGGGACACCTCCCCAAGGACCCTTCCTCCTCTGTACCCAGGGCCAGGCCTGGGCCACCACCAGCTCTGGTTGATCCCAGCATCCCCCGACCAGGAGAAGTCACGTCTGCACCTGGCAAACCCCCTTTCTCCAAGGAAAGTGGCTGGAGGGGAGGGCAGGGACCCCAGCTCTTCATGGGGGAAAACAGCCCCAGTTTGGCTGCATCTCTTGGACTCATCCCAGCGTGTCCATCCCCCTTGTCACCCCCAAACTAGCTGCCACCAGAAGGGGTGCTGGCTCTGCACTTGGGACAGCCACATGTGCATGTGCTGATGGAGGGGGAGGACCTCCCTCATCTTGCTGGGTGCATTCCTCCTCCCTGCCAGGGCACTGCCACCCAAAACTGCCCTTTTCTCTTCCTGCCACCTCTCTCTGCCCAAAGGCATCCTTTCCCCTTGTCAAGTCCAGGCAGATCTCTGCTCCCCTCTTTTTAAGGGGCTCAGGGAAGCCAGTAGCAGCCAGGATGGGGGGCAGGTTCCCAAACCAAATGGAAAAAGGCACATCCTCATGGTTTCACTGGTATTTTAAGGCCAGCTCTTGCCCCACTGGGGATTTTAAACTAGGATCCATCATTTCTCTGTGTAGCAGAGAGGAGGCACCAGGACCAAGCTCATTCCTTGGTCCTGGTCCCTCTTCCTTATGAAGATCCCTTTGATCCCCACATCTTTCCTGGACTTAAAAAAAAAAAAAAAGGCTATAGTCATGTCTCAGAGACCAAATCCCAGGAAAAGGCAAGTGGTCAGGACTTCTGGCTCTGCGCTCAGGGAAATGAGCCCTGCCTTTCTCAGCCTGAGGCACCCAGCACACCCCTAATAGCAGGGGCCAGCACATCATTTTGCCCTTCTGAAAGTGGTTAGGGAAAATGGATGTGGTTTCAGCCTCCTGCTCTGATGGCTTTTAATGAGAGCCATTACCAGCGGTCCCACACTGGGGTTTTGTCAGCTTTGCAGCAAGCAAAGGCAGTAGCAACAGTACTGCAGACCTCCCCCCAGTAATTAACTATTTCCAATCAGATATGTCATCACTGCCACCACCATATTTCTCTCATTTTTTGGCCCTGGATTTGGAATGCAGCTGCTCTGGCAGCTGAGCTGGTGCTGTCAAGGGACTCTGGGCAGTGATGTCACAGCAGTGTGGGGAGATGCTGTGGGGTGAACTGGGTGAGTGGGACTGCAGCGCTGGAGCGGGCTGTGGGCTGGGGAAACTTGGAAGGTCCAGATTCCTGGGGGACAGAAGACTGTACGGAGTGGGGGTGACTGGTTTCCTTGCTCCTCTGCCCTTCCAACATCCAGAGGCTGGGCATCGGGATCACCCAGGTTCCCCCGGCCACTGCTGTGGAGGGATGGTTAGACCATGTGTCTGGCACAGATACTGCTCTCAGATGGGCTGGTCCCTGCCATGGGGACATGTCACTCACTGGGGATGACTGGTCCCCCTGTGGCTGTAGGCAACAACCCAGATGGCTCTTCTGTATTTGGGACCAGTCACACCCACCAGCTGCTGGAAGTAAGGAGGGGGCTTCCCTGAGGATGGAGGCAGCCTGCTCTGCTCCAGCCAGGTTCTTGCTCCCTTCCCATGACATTTTGGGTCCCACATGCCATGGTTTGACCATAGGGAGCTGCTCCACACCAAGCAGCAGCTTGCACCCAGGGCCAGCATGGCTGTCACCCAACCCAGGCCACTGTCCTCCGAACACAAAGAGAAGGCAGGAGCCAAGCTCCCTCCTGTGGCCGCCCGCACCGGCTCCCATCGGGCTGGAAAGGGGCCAGTGAGGAAATGCCCTTGACCAGCTCCCTGGCCTCCAGGAGCCAGGACCATCCCTTTGAAGGCCCTCTTTTGCAGGGATGCAAGGATGGATCCTGATGCTGTGTCCAGCCCCTGGACCGAACAAGCCCTCGGGTAACATCACAGTGGTGTGTATGTGGGGAGCCACCAACCACCCCCGTGAGCCACACGGTCACACCTGTCACCACTGGAGCTGTGCAGCACCCTGCAGCTGGAGCTGCTTCTCTACTGAATCTGCTGGAACCTTTCACATGCCAGGGCAAAGCTGCAGAGGACAGCGGTTTCCCATGCCACCTTCCTTCACATCCCCCCATCCCCACATCACTGCCATCATCTGGCACCTGCCTTCCTCCTCTTCCCCCTAATTTGGGGAGGGGAGAACTGTTCGGGGGCAGGTACAAAGAGGGCAGTGACCTTATCTGCTCTTCTCACTGACCAAGACCCCCACTCCAGACTGGGTTGTCCCCCCCAGCCCTGTCCTTGTCCCCCACATCCTCTGAGTGGGGAATGAAGGTCTGTCCATCCAGCATCAAGGGCCCAGGGAGAAAGACCATGGGAAGAGGCAGTCGGGGCTGCTTTACCCAGGGGAGGTTTTGGGGGATGCTGAGAGGGAAGGGGCTGATGAGGGTGCCAGGCTGCTCTGACTGCTCCAGTCCCTGCAGCTCCTCAGTGCAGGAGGTTGCTCTTTAAGTCCCTCTTTCCTCCCCTAAGCACATTAGGTAGCAGGGGCAAGAGATGCTGGTGCTTTTTATAGCAGCTGTAATCCCCGGTGCTCACCCCGCCTGCGCCCCACTGTCCTGAGGCCCAGGGCTGAGCTTCTGGAATAGGGGCAGCTGCCCAAAAACTGCCTCGAATCCCTTTGGTTCCAGGACCATGGCCATCCATGGAGGACAGTGAGCGCTGCAGTTGCTTCACTCCCATTTTGGGACATCCCCCTCTGGTCCTGCTCCGCATCTTTCCCCACCGGTGTCCTCAGTGGGGATGTATCCCAACATCGCCCTGAGAGGTGGCCATGCAGCATGAGACCACCAGCCCTGGCCAGGCAGCGTCCCTGCCATCCCCTGCCAGCCTCTGCTGCCCACCCTGATTCCGCCCTTCAGCAGCTCAGCTTTTACATATCTCCAGCCAAAAGTCCCCCTGACTCTGCAGCCTGCCAAGGGGAACGCAACACACCTTTTAACCTTTTACTTCTTCTGTTTTACTGCCCATGGTGAATGCAATTTTCTCCAGCCCCCAAGGACCAGGGGCTCTCACAGGAGAGGGCAGCACAGGAAATCCTGCCGAAAACCATTGGGAGCATGCCTTTCGCTGATTTTCCTTTGCTGCAGGTCTGGCCCCTGTCTCTCGCAGCCTCTTTGTAACACGTTTGCTGTAATTTTCCTTTTAAACACCCCATAGGGAAAAAAACAAAACAAAACAAAACAAAAACAAAAAACCCAAACAAACAAACAAAACCAAAAAACACCACACACACAAAAGGCAAACAGGGGGGTTCTTCTAGGTCAGGCTGCACTAAGACGATAAAAGCAGATTAATTTATCAGAAGAGCAATTCAGATTTTTCTTCCCTCCCCACCAGGAACTGAGGCTGGTGGGCAGGAGGCAGTGGCAGGAGCACACGCAGCTTTTGGTGTCACCCCTGGGGTGGCACTGAGCGGAGGTGTCCCCGCGTCCCAGCCCTGCGCGGGAAGCTGAGGGGGACTCTTACCAAGTGGTGGGTCACACAGGTGGGAAGGAGAAGGTGGCACCTCTGGGACCCTGATGGGCTGGGGAGGGTGCCCACCACCCAGGAGGAGGAGAGAGTTGTGCCACCACTCCCTGTCAGCGCCCAGGGTCCCCAAGCCCAAACTTGTCCTTGTCACCCACCCATGCTCACGTGCCCACAAGGCCCAGAGCAGTCACGCTTGTTTTTCACTCCCAAGGAGCGCCGGGAAGCTCTAAAGCTGCAGGATTAGTCTCCAAGGCAAAGGCCTGGCCCATGGCCAGCCGGGCAGGGAACAGCCCGGGGAGGCCTTTCCCAAAGGCTCAGCTTGCTCCTGGCTCATGCTCCAGCTTTGTCCCCATGTTTACCAGCCTCCCGGTTCACTCAGTCACCAAGAACAGACTCAGGAGGGAGCTCGGGGGGGTCCCACAGGTGGGGAGGAGGCAGGAGGTGACCGCGAGACCTCCCGAGCCACCCTGGGCAGTCGGAGCATCCCCCGCCTGTTGTGGTTTCTCCAGTGTGTAGTAGAGGTTGAGCACACGCTGCAAGCCCTTTGCTTAGAAGATGGGCGCTGGGTGACATCTCCCTCTTCTCCTGGCTGCATCTTTGTACAAAGCCCGAGAGGTTCCTGCCTTGGAAACCTGTAACCGTAGGGCAGAAAGAAGGAAGGAAAAGCAGCTGGAAACCGTCTGGAAACCCAGGACAGAAGAACCCTCTGCTGGGCAGGTTTAACCCTGTGCTGGGAGGTCCTGGGCAGGGCTGGGTGAGAGGTGCTGGCCAGAGGAGAGCTGGACGATGAGGCCAGGCTGGGTGCCAAGTTCCTGAGTGATGCACAGGGAACGAACAGTACAAGGGACACCAGGGACCATCCCCAGCCCCAAGGAGAGTGGGACTGCCAGGATCCAGCCCCACAGCCTGTGCTTGCACCCACACACCTCCTGCACCCACTCCCTAGGTCACCCTCATGGTGATGCACCCCATGCCAGCGAGCCCACGGGGTGTGGGGCCATGGGGCTGGCAGAGGGGCTGGATGCCACCCTCTGACCGAGGGGACCAGGCTCTTCTCCCTCTGGGAAAAGGTTATTTTCACACTGCCTCCTCGCAGGAACTAACATAAATTGCTTAAGTGGCTGCGAAGCTCATGGGACAGGCCCTTTTGGAGCCGAGCTGCACACGGGGAGGGGAAAGCTCAGGGGACTTTGTAATAACTAGCAAGGGTAGCCATTAAATTGTTTTACTGCCTCGTTAAGACAGTCTAATCTTTGTGTATATCTTTTTAAAAAATGGTGGTTTTACTGTAACGGAGGTGGGTGTTTTCTGGCACAGGCTGGGATCCTGCCTGCCTTATCTGCTTGTTTTCTTACCTGATCCAGGCACTGAACAGCCCAAGAACAGCCCAAGGGCAGCAGCAGGCAGAGCCAGGCAGACCACGGCAAGGACAGAGGCTGCAGATGTGCACTGCAGGTTGTTTCCCACCTATGGGTGCTCTGCACCCCATTGCTGCACCCACCTTTCAGCAAGACAGAGGTCCCTGGGTGCAGGTCTCCCCAGGGGCAGGTTTGGGACACGTTGCTGCATGTGTCTGGGCAAAGCCAAAAGGTGGGTGACCCCTTGTCCGAGCAGCCTGGGGACAGGGCAGGGGATGGCAGGAAAAGTGTGAGATCTTACCGCTCCTCCAGCCCCAAGGGCTGGGATTTGGGGGATACCCAGATTTTGAGGCAACTTAGGCTCCTGCAAGCTGGGCTGAAGAGCCTGTGTCCAGGGGAGCCCCAGCAAAGGTTCACTAGGGACCCTGCGGCCACACAGCGCCATCCAGTTGCTGGGGTCTCGTTTTGGAAGAGGAATGGGCTGGACGGTTTTTTTTCCTAAGGTTTTATTTGTTTTGTTTTACTTTATTTTCTTTTTTTTTTTTTACCTCAGCCCAGCAGAAAATGGGGAAATCCTGCAGAGTCCTGCTGGCTCCACCATCCACCTCTCCATCTGCAAAAGCTCATGGTTTCAAAGCCAGGAGCAGGAACAGATTCTGAACTGGGATGGTTGGGCTGGATAAGCTGCTTGCGTTTTCTTTGGAAAGGCTGATGTTTGCATGACCACTGGCTCCAGTGGTTTTAAAGGGACCCACCCAGGAGCAAATCCCAACAGCCTGAAATCAGAGCTGGGGCTGCTCCCAGCCTGGGCTGGACTGGAGATGTCTCTGTCCTGCATCCAGACGGCCCCTGCACATCCTGGGTGCAGGATGCCACAGGAGCCAAGGCTGCAGCTGCAGAACAAGGGAAGCAAATGGAGACCCCAGCACAGCTAACAAGCCTGGCAAACACCTAGAAAGACCTTCCTTGGAAATTTGAGGCATGAAGGGTGAAGTTGCTGATTGAAGCTGGAGACATAGTTCAGCCGAGCTCAACGTGCCCCATCTCCTGGAGATCCGGTCTCACCAGCATCCTTGGTGATGCACATCTGCTGGGAGCTCCAGGGCATTTCTAACCAGAGTCTCACCCTTTCCCCTAGAAACCCCCACAAGCTCAGCAAAGCACCAACAGCATGGCCTGGGAGAAATGCTACCATTTATTAAGCCAGCTATTTTTTGTCAAGAGTCATTTTAACAGTGCTGGAGGACTTACCCCGCCTCCCCCCGGGACCCTCAGCTGATGCATCGCATGCAGGGCTAGAAGGAAAGCGAAGGACAGCCAGCCTTGGGAGACATGGTGGCAGCAGCGGAGCTAGGCAGGGAGCCCTTAGCTGCCCACAGGCGACAGCAAGCCAAGCACGTCTGCTCTGCAGCAGGCAGATGGGATGCTCACATAGGGCAACCCGGCCCCATTTTCCTGGGATTCCCCCAAGTCCTTGACAGGTGCCATCTTGGGGAATTTTGGACATTGTCCTGCTCTCCATGTCCATCCAGGGAAGCCCTGAGGATCTGCAGGGGAAGGGAGGGTGCTCAGGGGTCTTGGCATGGAGTGTAGTTTCCACTGAAGGTGCTGGTTCAGAGGTACAAAGCTGAACCTCTCGTGCACCCGATCACCTTCCTAACCACAGCCAGCTCGCATCTCACATCTAGACAGAGTTACAGCCAGGTCTTCCCTCTCTCTTGGCTTCCCATCGACATCACAGGATGCTGTCCCCACTCCCACCACCCCAACAAGGAAATAAGCCAGGCTGCAACCCACACAGGCAGGGGAACAATGGCACCATGGTGAGAGCAAAGCCACCACAGCACTCAGCCAGAGACAAACGCACCCACACGTTGTGAAGCCAGGACCCTCCAGGCTTGTCCAAATGTGTGGAAGAGACCCTCTACTTGAAGCAGGGGGCCGCAGGACATCCAGGTCCTTCCCTGCAACACCTGGTGAAGGCAGCAGGTCCTGCTGCAGCTCGCACATGGCTCCAGCTGCAAGCCATGTTCTGAAGCCAGCGAGGGGCAAGCGGTGTGCTGGGTGGCATGGTGGGGGGACAGCAAAAGGCACAGGCAGAAGCCAAGGCTAAAAGGACAGAGAAGTCGTCTACAGGGCAGGGCTGCTGCAAATCCACCCCAGCAGAGGAGCCTCATGTTGCTGGTAGGGAGCAGAGACCTGGCAGCACTCATCACACAGGTGGGGAATCCCGGCCATCACCCCCATCATGCTGCGTCGGGGGAAAGCACGAGCCTTTCTGAGCCTGAGCCCCCGCAGGCTCTGCCAGGCTGCCTGTACACTGCCATGTCCTGCAGTTCTGCAGGACCTGGTCCCGAAGTGGGACATAGTCCAGAAATAAACTGGGAGAGCTGGATCTCCATCTCCCATCCAGTGTTTTGCCCTTCTCGTAATTACATGGGGAAGGGAATTCTGCACCGCCATCCTTCCTCCGCAGGGCATGGATGAAGGCTCCTCAGCCCAACAGGAGCAGCTACAGTGACCATCCTGATCATGCTTCAGCTCAGCTTCACAGAGGCGTCTAAACCAGGCAGGGCTTCACCCGCCAGGAATGGGGTTTTGGCATCCACCATGTGCTGAGGCCAAACCCCAGGTGCCCAAGGTCAGCTCTGCCCTGGATGGACACTGGCCTTGAAGATGATGGAAATGAGCATGTCCAACAGGGATGCCCTGCTGATGATCCTGCCCCACACCTTGCACCGAGCATACTGGTGCCACCCAGCTGCGGATGCATGGGAGCATCTCCTGACCTCCCTGGGTAGCCGATTTGGGGAAAGGTCCCCAGTTTTTGCAAATAGGAAGCTGAAGATCAGAGAGCAGAGGTCGAACCAGGGAGAGGTCCCAGGAGTCCCACTGTCCCAGGTTTCCGCGCCAGCCCTTTCCCGCCACCAGCATCAAGGACAACAGAAGGGTGACCAGCCACCTGCAAGCACCACCCCAGAGCAAAGGATTAAATTTATGGGGACCCACCTCATCCTGCCTCTCCCAGAAATTCGCCACAGGGCGAGCACCCTGTCCCTTAGGGCTGCATCACCAAACACTGAGGGAGGTGACACCACCAAGCCAGCCCGTCCCTCCTCCCCAGCCACCCCAACTCGCCCAAGCAGAGACAAGTGAAGCAGAGAGGACAGGCAGGAGAGCTGGACTGGGAAGGCAAAGCCATGGGCTACAAGAACGTCACATCATCCTGAGACTGGAGCCAGCGCCAGTGGGCATCGTACTCCAGGTGCAGTTTGCTGTTGAGTTTGCAGTTCTCCAAGTCAGCCTCAGCTTTCCGAGCCTTCCCACCCGCGTTCCCCTTCCCCAGCCTCTCCCCAGCCCCTGACGGCAATTTGGTGTCTCTGCCTGGTTCCAGAGAAGATGGCTGCTGGCCCAAATAACCGTTGGCCACCTGGGGCTCCTTAGCAAACCGGTGATCCTGGGGCAGCCCAGGTGGGGAGAGGTCCACATGGGGCCACTCATGCTCCGCTTTGCCCTTCTCTTGCTTTGCAAGACCCCTTTCGGGGTCAATCCTGACCCAATCCTGCTCTGCCCTGATCAGGGCTCTGCCTGGCACGGATGCAGCGGCGGTTTCAGCGGCGTTTTGGGAATACTCATCCATGTCATCAGCCAACGTGTCCAGGTAGCTCCCGACGGAGATGCTGTCCAGCCTGTCGTTGGGGTCCTGCAGGCTGTCCCAGCTGCCCCGCCGCGAGGCCGCCTGGCTCTCCACCAGGCTGTACTGGCTGCTGGCCAGGCTGCTGCAGCGGCTGGTCAACGTGCTCCTCTCCTCCAGCAGCCACTTCACCGCCTCGATGCCCTCGTTCACCACCACCAGCTGCTGCAGGATCTTCACGTCGACCGCTCGCAGGTAAGCCTGGCAGGGAGACAGAGAGTGCAGGGGTGTTTGTGGGGGACTGAGGTGACCCTGGTGGCCAAGGGACCCTGAGTCCCAGCACACCTTGGCAGAGTATCATCACGGTGGCTGCAGGAGTCCCAAGCTGCTTGATGAACAGCACAGCATGGGGGAACACCCTGCAGGGAACCATCCCAGGGGACCCTGTCCAAGACCTGGGGACACGACCATCAGGGACCAACAACTTATGGCACCCACTGGCCACCAAACCCCTCAAGGAAATAAATCTAGGGCACTTATGCCACTGTCTCCTATGGGGACAGGAGTAAGCAAGGAACTAGAGGCACTGAGTGCAGGTCTGAGCCCAAAGCATCTCCCAAGCCCTAGGAGACAGCTGGCAGGGCAGGAGGGACCAGGCAGGAATGTGCCCGGACATAGCTCAGATCTGCCTGGACCACGAGCACCTCCCTGGGCTATTTCGGCTGGTCTCTTCATGCATTTACTTCCCCCCTTCTCAGGTCTGATCCAAGCCTGGTGACAGCATGGTGTGGCAGGATTTGGAGCCTGAGACACAAATCACTCCCAAAACAGGGGAGTATGGTGTGAGGGACAGGCCTTGCTGATCACACCACTCGCCTCACCGACTCCTGCCTCTCTGAGCTGG
Organism: Caloenas nicobarica; assembly: GCF_036013445.1. Taxonomy (NCBI): domain Eukaryota; kingdom Metazoa; phylum Chordata; class Aves; order Columbiformes; family Columbidae; genus Caloenas; species Caloenas nicobarica. Next base: position 100,196,885 of record NC_088284.1, on the reverse strand, counting down.
GGGAAGCTCTTTGCAAAACTTCAGTTGTTGCAGAAACATCTGTTTTCCTAACGGAAAGCCCCACATGCCAAGACATTCCTGTCTGTGTGATACTGGCCGCCGAAAGCCACTGGATTTCCCCTGCACAAGACGCAAATATTTTGCCAGGAAAGGGAATAAGGCGGCGGCGACAGAAGAGGGAAAGAAACCGGTTGGGGGACAGGGACAGACAGCCGAGGAGCTGTGGATGCCCACGAGCTCCTTCACAAACACACCCCATTCCCATCGAGCTGCAGTGGAAACCCACAGTGTCCCCCAGGATAATTTCTAAGCCCAGATCCCAGTCCCCAGCATCCGCTGCCCTCAGAGTCACCCATCCACCCGCCCGCGGGTGACCCGCCGGTCTCCTGAGACCTCTGTCTCCGGTCCCACAGTGAGTGCAGCAGCAAAAGCATCCCAAGAAGAAGCCTGGGAAAACTCCAGCCAGCATTCTGGTACGTGACACCTCTCAGTCCAGAGGACACAAAAAAAAAAAAGGAGCAGAGATTTATAGAGACCCGATACCAACACCCATCCCCTCCTCAGGCTCCTCAAGTTGGATGTAAATAAAAAATAGCAGTGATGTGCCCGGATTGGGGCAGGAGCCAGCTTCAAAGTGCAGAAACTTCCTTTCCAGGCAAGTTATTTTGAAAACTGTCTACAATGGACTTTTCTGCATGCGCTGCTAAAGCATCAGGCTTTGGCAGGGAGAAGACATGGAAGGAGGAAGCCTGGGAAATCCTGATGGGGGGTTCCCTGTTTTTCTCTGCCACACAGAACTATGGCTGTCAGAGACGCCAGGGGAGCCACCTCGAGAGCAGAGAGTGGGGAAACACTGCCCACTTTCCATATAATTTGCTGGAAAGATTTTGTCATTGATTTTCTGCTAATTCACACTGGCTTGACCTCCCCCACTGCACTCCAAGAAACACCCTCTCCACCAAGGTGAGGTCAGTATGAGAGGAGACCAAGGTCCAGCCACTCTCCATATTCCTCCAGATGCGGTGATGGGTACACCACATCGATCCTGTACCCACCCCAAAGCCTGCCTGGTGCTCCCCACATGGTGCCCACCGGCATCTGGACCCAAGGTGGCAGCAGCATCCCGAGGGGACAAAGGCAACCGTGGTCCCAAGTGCGTGGCAGGGGGCAGAGGAGACCTGCCTGGATCCCTGCTCTGGGATGTGACACTCCACACTGCTCTGTGTCTCAGTTTCCCCATGTGCATCCTGCAACGCCACCCTCCCCCACATCCAGAAATGCTCCGCCTGCCCCCTTTCAAGTGGGACCCCATGGGCCAGTGGAGCTGGGGGGACCAGCTCTAGGGGCAGGCAGAGCGGGGAGAGCATCCTCCCAGGGGGATACAGTCCTGCTCCCCTCCCCAGTGCATGAGAAACCCACAGGCACCGTCTCCCTTCCAGACACCTAGCCCTGGTATACAACATCCTCCTTGGAGAAGGTGAGATGGGAATTTGCCCTCTCCTCCCACTGCCCCACTCCTAGGCCATCCTTTCCTCTGAGCACTGGGTTTGCCGGTCTCTGCTAGGAGCGGGGAGAAGATTTCAGTTCCTGTTTATGGGGATGGGGATATGGGGAGAGCCCCGTGCTGGGTTTTGGGCACCTGAGTGCCATTCCCAAGCTGCTGACCTGGGTGCGAGGTGTCCCCGCTTCTTCATCGGCCAGCGAGAACAGCCGAGGCAGAAAAAGGAAAAGATTTTCTGAGCCGAGGTTAATAAGGCACGGCCAAAACCAGGCCTTGCAGACCGTGATCTGCCCCTTCCTGCACCTGAGCAGGGCAAACACCACCGCTGCTTCCTCCTCCTCTGAGCAACCCTGGGCCCGCAGACCTTTCTCCTCTGGTCAGAGTGCAGCCTGGCAGCCGCTGCGGAGGGAGGATGGAAGCAGAGGGAGCATGGAAGCTTTGATGCCGATGGGGAATATCAATTTGGCCAAAGCACTGGTGCGGAGGGCTCAGGCTGGGTGGGTCCCCAGCCCTCCCTGGGTGACAGGTGGGATGCCGGCATATTCATCCTGTTTCCCTATGGAAACACCGCTCATTCCTGCCCGCTCGGGTGTATTCGTGCGTGGGAGAGTCCCTTCCCCCAGCAGCACTTGAACCCATTGCCCAACCTCGCCACGTTTCGCGGAGGCGCAGGCATCACCAGTATTCGCACAAAAAGAAGGAGGCGAGAAAGCTGCCACCAGCACTCCCACGGGAAAAGCAGCCACCGGAGCCCGACCCTTTCTGAGCCACCGGAGAAGCACCAGCAGGAAGCAAATCCCGGGAAAGCTCCCGGCGATGCTTGTTCCTTGTCACCCAGGGGTGACAGCGGTCAGAGGGAGGACCCACCACCATGCCCTTGGCGAGGTCCCTGTCCTAAATCCTGATCTCCGGGACACCCCGGTCTCCCCAGGAGTCAGCACCACAGGGGTGTGTGGAGTGAGCGGGGCGGGACAGGGGTGGGCGGAGGGGTCCGTGGGACACGGAGGGGGATGCTGCGTGGGACAGGGCCACAGAAAGGCCGGGGGGTGCGGGTACGAGCTGGAGGCTGTTAAGCCGTACAGGAGGGAGGTCCCTAAAATGCGGGCAGAGCACAGGGCACTGCCGGGGGCTGTTAACCGGGGGGGCGCAGTTATCCCGAAGCGGGGCGGGAAGTTCCCCGGGGGGGGCAGGCAGTTACCGGGGGGGACAGGCAGTACCCCGGTGCCGCGGGACTCACCAGCTCGAGGCGGAGCGCCCGGAGGCTGTCGGCGAGCGGCGGGCGGGCGCCGCGGGCCGGCGGGGCCGGCGGGGCCGGCGGTACGGGGGCGGTCTCGGCCCGCAGCCCCCGCAGCAGCCCGGCGGGCGGCCGCCGTCCCACCTTGCTGGCCAGGTCCCGCAGGTCGGCGGGCAGCGCCTCCCCGCCGCCCTCCATGCGGGTGGGGCGGCGGCGGCGCCGCGCGGGGCGGTGGCTGCGCTGTCACCCCGGCCCGAGCCCCGGCCCCGCCCCGCCCCGCCCCGCCCCGCCCCCCGCCTCCACCTGCCGGTGCCGGGGGCGCGAGCAGCCGCGCACCAGCGAGCTCCGCCGGGGAGCGCAGAGCGGCGCTCAGGGGGCGGAGCCGTCACCGGTCCCGCCCCCGCGGCGTCTATGCGGCGCCGGAAGCGGCGCGGCCCCGCTGGCAGCTCGCGGGGCGGCCGCAGCGCCGGGTCCGGCCCAGCCCAGCCCAGCCTCCCCAGGCCCGGCCTCCCCTCGCGGACCGTGAGTAGCGCGGCCGGCACTCCCCCTCCGGGCCGCACCGCCCGGCTCCCGGGCCCTCCGCCGTCCCGAAGCGCCCGCGCCCTCTCGCCACCCCCGCTCCCCGCCGCGGCTCCGGTAGGGCCGCCGCTCCTCGCCACCTCCGTGTGTGGGCTCCCGGCTCTTCTCTCTCCCCGCCCGGAGCGCCTGGGTCTCCCTCACGACCCCTCTCCGCTGCCCTGGGCCTCCACACCCCGCCAAGTGCTTGGGTCCCTCTGCGGTGCCCCCCTCCGGCATCACCGGCTCGTGTTGCCCTTCCCCCGGGAGCTCGGGGTCTCCAAGGCCTCCTTTCCCCATCCAGAACTGGTGCTCCCCACCCCGCCTGGGCCTGCTGGGGCGGCCTGTGTTCCAGCCAGGCCCTTGGCTCTGCCCCAGGCACAGGGGGTTGCATGAGAAGCCTGGAGGTCTCACCTGTGGCCAGCCCCTCTGCCCTGGGGGCTCTCTCCAGCAGGGCAGTGGCCCAGCTCTAAGCAAGCTGCAGCCCTGTGAGCAGGGACAGTGCTGCTCCACAGCCCCGCTGCTGCAGGTGGGGATAGGGCCTATTGCCCCAGGGACCCACAGGCTGACATGGCCAGCGATGGTGCCTCCACACCACCTGCCAGTCCAAGGCCCATGGCCAGCCTGCGCCTCTCGGCCGCTGTTGTTTTCCAGAGTGTGGCAGTGGGGGCACGCTGCTGCAGCAGCCTCGCTAAGGGGTTGGCCGGGAATCATAGAATGTCCTGAGTTGGAAGGGACCCACAAGGATCATTGAGACTAACTCTTGTCCCTGCACAGGACAACCCCACAGTTCACACCATGTGTCTGAGGGTGTTGTCCAGTCTCTTCTTGAAAGCTACCAGGCTTGGGGCTGTGACACCTCCCTGAGGAGCAGAGCTCCTCACTGGCCCCTGGGTGTCAGGGCTTCCCCTCATGGATTGATCCCTGCAGGGTGGGGAGTGCTGGCAGGTGGGGAGGTGCAGTGGGGCTTCTGTTTATGGTACATGAGAGCCATTCATGGCCGTTCATTGTGCCAGGCCCTGTCTTTGCTGGGGGGAGGATTTGAAGGTGCTTGCCGCCCTCACCCTGAACCCCTCCTGGCAGGGAGCCCCAATGGGCACAAAAGCGGAGCAGAGCGTGTCCTGACCCTTGCCCCATGTGGCTGCCCCAGTGTCGGCCCCTGTGACTATGGACGAGTGGAAACCCAACCCTGCCATTAAGCCCCACAAGAAGCGGAGCTGGTATCTTGCCTGGAAGTACAAGCTGATGAACCAGCGCGCGCTGCGGAAGCTGTGCCAGGTGAGTCGCCCGCAGGCCTGCGATTGGATTAGGGCAGATAATCTATAGGGTTTACGAGTTTACGGAGCAGCTGTGTGGGTGGAGGTGGGTCTGCTGGCCGTGCTGGGTGACTTAATGTGCTGGGGAAGCATAGCTTGTCCCCCTCCGTGGGTTTGTGCTCATGCACAGAAGGATCTGTCATGTCTAACAGTTCCTTCCATCTTCCAGTGGACCTGTTGGGTGACTATGGCAGGAGATACAGTTATCCACGTGTCCTTGGGAGGCTTTCAGCTGGAAACCTGACCAGTTCCTCCCTTCCTGGTTCTGGACCCATGCTGAGTGCAGCAGGGTTCTGCCTGCAGAGTGAAACTATCCATGCCCCATTTGGTTTGCAAACCAGGCCTGGTATAAGACGCAACAGGTGGACAGAGAAAAGAGGGCTGAGTAACGGGATCTCTGGCCCCAGAGACAGCTGGCGTCTGGGAACAGGCCTGGTCGCCTGTGCAGTAAAGCGGCTAATCCTCAGCGGAGCTGGCGTCCTGGGAAGTGTCTGGGGGTGTAAGGACAGGGAGGGTTTGGCCCCATGGCAGCAAGCTGCAGAAAAAGGGCCATTCCTGAGATGAGCAGAGCTTGTGAAATCTGGCAGTTGGTTGCTGTGGAAGGGAGCAGGGGAGGGTTTTGCATGTGCCTGGGAGGACAAAGGCTTGCGAGGGCTCCCTGGGGAAGGAGACTGCTCAGTCCTGCATATCCTGGGGTGCTCAGGGCTTGGGAACGGGCCTGATGTTCAGGCAGGCATTGCTCATTGTGCTGGGTGCAGTGGGCTAGAGCCTGTCTGCTGTCATCTCTTTTCATGGCACTGCTGTGGCTTGAAACACAGATGAAAAATGAGCTTAAAATATGTAAACCAGAGCTGGAAGTATGGAGTAGTCAGGTCTCCAGCAGCTGGGCCTTTATCAGCAGCCTTGAATGAGCCAACCTAGTTAGACCCGGCTGCTGGTCTTGCTTAGTGTTGCCTTGTTTGCTCTGGTCACTGAGGCTGTTCCCACATGTCTCCAGTACCGACCAGGCTGGAGAGTCTGGGCAAGTTGGTAAGGTGACCTTGCTGCTGGCCACCAAGTATAACTTGCTCCTCACCACGAGCCCAAGGCTCTGTTCTTGGCTAATTAAAAGCTTTCTGTGCACAGATCCCAAAAGGTGCTCCTACTCCTGAGTCAACAGCAAATCAGTGAGCCAAAATACCATAGTGACATTTATATCATCACGTTGTCTTATTGCTGGTATTCCATCTTCATCTTCCTCAGTTCCTTCCTGAACCCATTTGGCTGCTTGGCAGAGGCAGCAGCAACGCGTAGCTTTGGGGTGGTAGCTGGCCAGGTGGAGGGGGGATCCTTTTAGTGCCTCTCACCAAGGGCAGGCCTATGTGTGATCTCAACCCCATACCAGACCTCAGAGAATCAAGGGTCCTAGAGCTGAAAAAGGCACAGGTTTTTAGGAAGCAAGCTGTTGGGGCGTTGAGGGGCAAGGAAAGTCTCAAAACCACCTATCAAGAGTTCAGTGCTCTCCATCTAATGAAAGCATTTCACCTTGATAGATGAGAATTAACCCACTTCCAATGTGTCCAGATTGGTGAGCAGATTCCTGCTAAAATACTGCGTCAAGGTTGAGGGTCTCTGCATGGAAAGAGTTTGGTAATTCAGAGTTACAGCTCCCATGGTAAACTTAATCTGTTTCTCCTGCAGCATCACTACTCTTGTCCTTCCCTCTGCACCCAGAGGATGTATTCAGGGGGAGAGGAGATGCAAGTCCCCCAGTGCAAGCACCACCATTTCTCATGGCTCTGTTGCTCCCAGACCAAGGGGAGGAAGAAAAGACTACAATATTTCTACGAGCACCTCTATTTACTAAAATGCATCTTATTTTTCTCTTGCCCGACTACAGTCTTTTTCCTGGTATTTGGACCCAGTGCAAAGCAGAAACTACCCCATGCTAATGAAAGCGTTTCACCCTAAAACTCGATCACCTGTATTTCTTTCTCTTTGCCTTTTCCTAGAAGAAAACAGGAGAAATGTCAGATGATAATGATCCCTTGCAAGATCTCCTTGGGGTTCCCTGCAGCCTCTGCCAAGGAGGTTGCCTGATCTTGGATTTGTTACTTACAAGTTGGTAACACAAAGCGTCCTGCTTTGCAGACGGGTGCTGTCCTCTTCCTGCTTGTGACTGTAATTGTGAACATCAAGCTGATCTTGGACACCAGGAGAGCTGCTTATGCGGAGGAAGAGGAGTCTGCACAGGACTACGGTGAGGGGCAGCATCTGGCTTTTTTTTTTGAAAGCAAAGAAACGAGAGAGAGGAGTAATTTCTTTAAGTCACAGCAAACTTGTGACCAGCTACGGCACGGAAGACAGGTCTGTGCATGTGGGGTTGAAAAAAATTAATAGAAAAGGCTATTCCTGTTCCTGGTCTGTCTACTTAAAGCTTTAGCATGTTTGACTGCAGAGGTCTGTGTGGGCTGGGACCAGAGCTGTTGCCATTTTGGATTTCCTTTATCTGCTGCACCCCACTGATTCTGACCCATGGCTTGCTGGGCTGGGATACCTGGTGGGCCTGACCTCCTGGAGGCTTGGGTGGGATAGGGCCAAGCAGGGACAAGCCAGAGGTGCCTTGGCTGGTTAAGACTGGGCATTTCTCCCCCATAGATGACGAGGTGCTGAATGTGGAGGTCCCCAGGCGCCCTGTCAGCAACAAGAAGGTCTTGGATGTTGAGGTGTACTCCAGCCGGTCAAAGGTCTACGTGGCTGTGGATGGGACAACAGTAAGTGATGGGTGCTGGCTGTCCCTGTGAGCAGAGGATGGGGGGAGCTGACTGTGTGAAGCCTCAAGCAGCAGGTGGTAAGAGTGCTTTGGTGACTGGCAAGAAGGTTGGGAGTGGATCCCCCTCCTGCCAACAGAACTGTGGCAGTGTTGTCCCACCTTATCTTCTACTCTGGCATTCATCACTGCCACGAGCAAAGCCACAATATCACAGGAAGGGGACTTGCCCTTTGTTTGGGGTCACTGCTGTGCTGAATGGGCAGGGAATAAGAGATCCTGGCCTATGGTTCTCATTGCTTCTCCACTTGCAGGTCCTGGAAGATGAGGCTCGGGAGCAGGGAAGAGGGATCCACGTCATCGTCTTAAACCAGGCTACGGTAAAGCATCCCCACGTGTCGGCATTTGTCTTTCTTCCTAGGCAATGTTTGTCTTTGCTCTTTAATTGTTGGGTACCTGAGGCAAAGGGCAGCCAGGAGGGAAGGCCCTGAATGCTTGTTTGCCTGTAGCTTCCAGAGCACGAGTTGGTCACCCAGAGAGTCCCTGCAGGGTTTCTCTTGTGCGTGCCTGGCTGTTCTTGGGGAGCAGGCAGGAGAGGAGCTGTGAAGTTGGGTAATGCTGTCCCGTGGACCTCAGTGCACTTCATGTTGTGTGGGAAGGCCCAAAGGCTGAATTTGCCTGGGGACTAACTCCCTGGCATACCTGAAAAGTAACTCATCCTGTTGTTCAGGGACTGAGACTTCCAGGACAGATTTCCATAATTCCATGTGTCCTGGCCATGTCACATTTAAGATGCATCTGACGTTTGAATACCAACAGGGTCATGTGATGGCCAAGAGGGTCTTTGACACCTATTCTCCCCATGAAGATGAAGCCATGGTACTTTTCCTCAACATGGTTGCCCGGGGCCGGATCCTGATCTTCACCATTAAGGTATGTGACCTTAGTGTAAAAAGAAACAGTCATCTTGAGTCACGATGCCCTACAGCTCAGCTGAGCAGTGGCCTGCTGAACATCATCTGAGATTCCCAGGGCTAAATGTCACATCCCTGCTGGGCTGTTTCTCCCTGGCAGGATCACCTCCCTTGTCTTCTCGCTCCCCCTTTTTACTACAGATACTCTTGTGTGCCCAGCAAGGCAGGACAGCAAAAAGCAGATGTGTCAGTGTCTGCAGCAATAAGCAAGAGGTTAGGTGGAGAATGGACTTGAGAAAAAATATGAAGATGGTGGGACCCTTCTGGATCTGAGTTCCAGGCTGTTGGGTGGGAGAGGACTGTGGACTGTGCTGGCCCTGGGCTGCTGTGTGAGCAGCACTGTGCTGCTTCAGGGTTTCAGGTTTAGCTGTGTTAAGTGTTGCTAAACACATGGCCCCGCTCAAGAACAATTTGGTCTCAAGGAAACAGGAGTCTGACTCCTCTGACATCCCTGTGGGTCATGGTGAAGCCACCAGCAGGTTTAGTGGCACAGAGACTGTAGGAACGTGCTCTTGAAGATGTCTGGCTCGGGTGGTTCAGGGGTAGGAGTGGGCCCTGTACCTTTGATATTGACAGGAGGCTTTCCTTGTCTGCACTGGGAGACAGACCTCAGCTCCAGGGTTGTGTTTTGTTCCAGGATGAAGGCTCCTTTCACCTCAAGGACACAGCCAAGAATGTCCTGAAAAGCCTGGGGAGCCAAGTCGCGCCATTCCTGAGCTGGAGAGACATGTGGACATTTGTGGGGAAGAAGGGAGGTGAGTCTTGCACAAGCTGTGAGGGGGTTCATGGCCTCTTTTTTTGTGGAGAAGCTAGGTGAACACAAACCCAGCCCGTCCCCAAGATGCTGTATGAGCTCACAGAGAGCAGGCAACTCTGTTCCTGGGCATGAGGGAGGGGATGGGGGCAGAGCATGTCCCTTCAGCAGCTCACCAAAGGCCAAGGGAAAAAGGTGCCAACCTGCCACCCTGAGTTACATGCCCAGATCATGCCCTGACACAGCGGGGATGGGCCCTTCCAGACAGTCCTGACCCTGTGTCCCTGCTCCAGGGGAAGTGTATGGGGAGAAGCACGCCAAGTCACCCGCCCTCTCGACATGGGGTGACCCTGTCCTGCTGAAGACAGAAGTTCATCTGACATCTGTGGAAGGTAGGAAGTAAGATCTGCTCTGTGGTGCCAGGTATCTCTGGGACAGGTCTCCCTGCTGCTCGTGGTGGTTTTGAACCGAAGCTGTGGGTTTGTTAGCAACATCCCAGGATGGATTTAAGGCTGTTTGGAGTGGAGATGGTAACTTTTAAAATGGGGCCAACTTCCCTTCTTCCTGCTTCCATGGCAATTCCAGGCATGGTGGTAGGGAAAGATGGGGACAGGGGAATGGGGACATGGTCTGGCCATTTGTCACCTCTCCGAACCAAGCCTGGCTCAATCTTTTCTGTTAGCCTTGAGCATGGCCCATTGCTGCTCAGAGAGGCCGTGCAGTGGAGTTAGTTTCTGAATGGTGCCTGTGCTTATATCCTGCACCCAGAAGTGTTGCTTGTTTGTGGCAATAAGGACTAGGCTGGCAATGGCTGAGCCCAAGGAGAGCTGTCTGTGTGGCAGCGCATCCTGGAGCACACAAGGTTGAGGCCATGGGGATGAGCAGTCTGGTTTTTCTCCTTGGCGCCTCCAGATGCTGAGTGCCACTGGCCCGACACAGAGCTGAACCGCCGACGGAAGAGGTTCTGCAGCAAAGTAGAAGGTTACGGCAGCGTCTGCAGCTGCAAAGACCCCACACCTATCGAGTTCAACCCCGATCCTGTGAGTGCAGGGGCAGAGTATTGGGAAGACTCCAGGAGGGAGGGCTAGGCTGGACCAGGTGTGTTTGTAGATTGTCCTTAAGCACCAGCTGAGTGGTGAAAACTGCCCCTGGGCAAGCTTTTAATGCCAGCAAAGGTAAGGTGAATACAGGTAGTCAGGTCACGCTGGGGAAGGGGAGTTCCCTTGCTCTACGTCTGCCATGACCTGTGAGATGCCCATGGCTCTAGGGACCTCAGCATGAGCAGCAGAGCCTATACATGAGGTTCTCTGTAAATGAGGTTCCTTGGGACATAGTTTAGTGCCAGTGTTAAGGTTCATGGTTGGCCTCAATGATCTTGAGGGTCTCTTCCAAGCAAAATGGTTCTATGACTCTGCATTTGGAGACAGAGTTGCTGTGATGGCATTTGAGATGTCCTTGGCCCAGTGCTGAGGGGTTTGAACAAAGGGTGGATGCAGGTTGGGATTTGGGAGCTGGGTCTGAGGTGTGGTATAGGGAGGAAGCTGGCAGAGTCTCCAGCAGTGCTGGGTAGAGCACTGGCTGGTTGGTGTGGTCCTGAGCCCAGGATTGTGCAGCTCTACTGTTTAACAGTGTGGCTGATCCCTGCCCCTTGGATCCTGCTTTCAGTGGCATGGCCTCCCACAGCACCACTTACGCATGTTTTGGTTTTTTTTTTTTTTTCCTCTTCCAGCTCAAAGACAATAAAGTCTTTGATGTGCCTGTAGCTGTTATTGCAGGGAATCGCCCCAACTACCTGTACAGGTGAGCACTTCCAGGGGACACGGCTTGGCTGCTTTGTGCCACAAGACCTGGCCCAAGCTCTCCTCCTCGTCCTCCTGGTAGGATCTAGCCTCCTCCGGGGATTGCAGGAGCAATGTGTGCAGGCCTGCTTGGACACATCCCAGGCTCCTCGGCCATGGGAAAGGGAAGAGCCTGGGGTCCTGTTTCCTTCCTGTGCACCCCTTCCCCCACCCCAAGGGATCCGTACCCATCTGGCACTCCTGGGCCCACTGGGGCTGTGTGCTCAGGCCCCTCCATCTCTCCACAGGATGCTGCGCTCCTTGCTGTCGGCTCAGGGCGTCAATCCACAGATGATCACTGTCTTCATCGATGGGTACTACGAGGTGAGGGCACTCCTGGAGGTCCTTGTAACCAGGTTCTTGTTCCCCCAGCCATGGGATGTGGTGCTGCCCCAGTCTTTGATGAGTGGCAGGCTATGGCCCCTTCACCCTTCCTTCTGCTGTGGGTCACACTGCTCCTCCTCACTCCTACACAAAGTCAATCAGCTTGACCAAGCCATGGGTATGGATAAAGCTGCCTTGGCCTTTCCCAGAGCCCAGATTTTACATCCCCATGTCAGAAAGAGGCTGGTGCACAGGAATTAGGTGGTCGTGCTGGGCTCCCACCGCCTCCCTCTCTTGTCTGATGAGTGTCACCAGCCCTTTGAGCAGGGTCTGGGTGTGACACTGCCTGTCCAGCTCCCTCGCATGAAGCATAATGAACCAATCCAGCTGTGCCCATCCAGCTCCACTCTCAGTAAAAGGTGAAGAGACCCAAAACTACCTGTTTTCACAAGGCTCCTGAAAGCTGTGGCCAGGTAGAGGAGAGCTGGTCCTTTTGAGGGCAAAGACCTTCCTGTCAGCTCAACCCTATAAAGCCCTTGGAGGATCCCACTGCACGTCCTGGCTCTCTGCCAGTGGGATGTGCTTTGGGACAGGCCTTTGGCATCCTCGCAGGTCTCAAGAGCTTTCTAGCCCTCACCTCGGCAGCAGCCCATGAGGTATTGTCTAGTTGCCTTGTGACGGAGACAAGGTAGGGAACAGGCTCGTTCTCTTGCAGGCCACTCCCACCACTGCCAGGTTGTGGGGCTGGAGGGGGCTAGTGTGTTTATGCAGCCTCTTACTGCAGCACATCAGGGTGGTTAAAGATAGCAGCATCCATTGCCATGGCAATGGGAGCAGCATCCCTTAGCTATGAGGGGGACAGCCTGGATGCCTGGGCTGCCATGGTGGATGCCAAGGAAAGGGGGAATAGTTGGTGCAACAGGAGCTCCTCCTCTCATTTGTCGCTAAGGGGTGGGATGGACAGGAAGGGGACAGAGAAGGCCTTAGTGCGGCCTCCTTGGGGCAGAGGTTAGTCAGCCCACACCTGGGTTACTTCTGACCCCAGCACGGATGTGCTTGGTCAGAGAGATCCCTTTCTTGGCAACTGTGAGAGAAAATAAAGTCGATCGTAGTCTCAACATTAAGCAGCTGGTAGGTGTTCCTGGCTGTACCTGTTTTCTCTCTACACTGTCCAGGGAGGACTGGGGATTTGGGCTTCTTGGGTATTCTTGGATACAAGTTTGAGTCTGCAAACTAGCAGGGCTAACAGAAACTTGTGGTGATACTTAAGGGCTGAAGGGCTAAAAGGGTTTGGTGAATTCCTTGTTGTGGGGTCTTCAGCACAGCACCATCTGGAGCCTCACTTGTCCCCAGGAGGACAACCACACATAAGAGATCTCACAGGCATGTTCCCACTGTCCCAGGGAGGCGCCATTGCTAGAGGATAAGGAGAATGTGTCCAGACCTACACGTTTGATGAGCTGTGTATTGTTCCATTGCAGGAGCCGATGGATGTTGTGGAGCTGTTTGGCCTCTCAGGAATCCAGCACACTCCTATCAGCATTAAAAATGCCAGAGTTTCCCAGGTGAGAGACCTTTCCCAAATCCTGGGAGAGTTATTTCCTGGGACCTGGAATAGCAGTCAATGGGGCAGGCTTAGCCCCACCGCTGTGCCAGGCTGCCCTTTCCTGTGGTGTGGGAGTTGGTGCTAACACAGACAACGATCTGTCTTATCTTGTAGCACTACAAAGCCAGCCTGACTGCAACCTTCAACCTGTTCCCGGTGAGTGAGGTTTCTGCATGTGCCCCATGGGAGCAGAACAGCACAGGGTTTCCCTGGGAGAGTGGTGTCTGGGACCCCCAACTCACGGGAGCTGGAACTAGTCCTGTGGAGCAGCGAACAGCACAGACGGGAGACACTGCTTGGTGTCTCTGCTCTGTTCTGGTCCTGTCCTCCTGACATCTCTCCTTGCCTTACAGGATGCCAAATTTGCTGTGGTTTTGGAGGAAGACCTTGACATTTCTGTTGACTTCTTCAGGTAAAGCTGTGGGTCCCTGAGCTCCTGTTTGGGAGGAGCATTTCCTAGGAACTCTCTGGGTACTCATGAGAGACCAAATCCCTGCTGTGCTGTAGCTCACCTGTGTGAGGCTGAGCAGCGACCAGGCAACAGCCATAACTGATCTCTGCCTGCCAAGAGATCAGGTCTTGAATCCACTGTCCTTGTGCTTAGCACAGGGTGCCTTCAGGGGCTGGGATCTCTTCCTGGTTCGCTTTTTGGGGCTGCCGATCCATTCTCTATGCACATGGTTGGGACTGCCCCATAGCAAGAGGACAGGGACAGTATCTAACAGGGCTCCTGTTTCTTCTTAAGGAGGAGAAACTATGGGACAAGAGACAATATTGTCCCCTCTCCATGGTGAGATGCAGCTTAGCTTGTTTACATGTTCCTCCCCTGATCTCATACCAACATCAGCCAACTTGGCCAAGAGATGGGTTAAACAGTCCCAGTAGTTGGAGGTGACTTGTACCTTGCTGGAGAATTTGCCTTGATTTGCCTGGGGGAAGGATATTTGACCAGAGACTGGGCAACTCTTTCCTCAGCTTTCTGAGCCAGTCGATACACCTTCTGGAGGAGGACGAGAGCCTGTACTGCATCTCAGCTTGGAACGACCAGGTGGGTGAGGGAGGATGGCAGAGGAGGGACATCTCTGCCCTGTGGTGTTCCCAAGTTAGGCTGGGGTCTGAGTTCTGTCTGTAGAGCAGGGTGTTATCCCCATCATCATTGTAAGTGGGTCTGTCTCCCCAGTGTTGAACTGTTCAGAAGTGCCACTGCGAATCACCATCCTGTCCCTGCTGTGTCCTTCTCAGTGGCTGTCACCTGCTCCCTCTGCTGGAGGTCTCCATAGAGCAGGGTGCCTCCTGTTTTGGCGGTAGGGGTGCATTGAGCGTGCTGAATGTTCCCCATAACATTGCAGGGCTATGAGCACACAGCTGAGGACCCCTCGCTCCTGTACCGCGTGGAGACCATGCCAGGCCTGGGCTGGGTGCTCCGGAAGAGCCTGTACAAGGATGAGCTGGAGCCAAAGTGGCCAACCCCTGAGAAGGTGAGTACCCTGGAGGCACCTTGTCTTCTGCACCCCATTTCTCTGCCTATCAGCAGTCCTTGATCATCACCCAGTCCCTGTGGGTACAACTCTTGGAGGGTTCCTGGCTCTTCCTGAGCTTCTGCTGTGAAGGAGGCCCAAGCAGAATGGATTTGGGACAGGCAATAACTTGAGGACCATGTAACCAGCCCCAGGACTGGCTGAAACAGCACAGGCAGGCTGGGACCAAAGGGACTGGAGCTGGTGTGGGCAGCCAGAAAGGTCCCTGGGCAGCCACTGCACCAAATCATGTCCCCAAACTTGAGCGTGAGTTGCAGTTTCCCTTCCCCAGCTCTGGGACTGGGACATGTGGATGCGGATGCCCGAGCAGCGGAAGGGCCGGGAGTGCATCATCCCCGACATCTCACGCTCCTACCACTTCGGCATCGTGGGGCTCAACATGAATGGCTACTTCCACGTGAGTGACCTCCTGCAGCCCCCAGGACCCATCCTGGTGCTGAGCTCTGACTCCACCATCTTTCCAGGTAGTGGGGATGCTTGAGGTGACCCCCAAGTACTGCTGACTCCTGACTGAACCCTGTGTTCCTTCCCTCCTCTCTCTCTTCCTCCCAGGAAGCCTATTTCAAGAAGCACAAGTTCAACACAGTTCCCAATGTCCAGCTTAAAAACGTGGAGAGGTAAGTGCTGGTCAGAAGGAGATCTGGATGGCATGGTTGCTTGACCTGACCCTTGTCCCCTTGTGCTGGGGACATTTCCATTCCTTCTGGAGCAATAGCCATAACATCCAGCCCCAGCACACTGGCCTCCACTGGGAAATCTTTGCAGTGTTTTTTGTGAGGTTGGATTCAGCTACCTTGTGCTCCTGGTGGACGTGTTGAGGGGTCACGTTTTTGTTGCCACATCTTCCAGGCTATGTGGCAGTCCCTGCTCTCTATCCATTGGCTCCAAACTGCCTTTTGTATTACGCTGAGGCAGTCTTAAGTTTGGATCATCTTGGGATGATCCCTGCTTATCAAACTGTCTGGCTCTACCCTGATCTCTCTGCTCTCTCCCCCTCCAACAGCTTGAGGAAGGATGCCTATGAGACTGAAATCCATCGGCTCCTGGGGTAAGTGCCTGCAGGAGGCTTGGGAGACCATGGGACACACTGGGTAGACCAACCAGGACAGAACAAAGAGTTGAGGTGGCCTCAGCCACGGCTTGCTTGTCTGAAGTACAGTAGGAACAGGCAGGAGGTGGTGGGGTCCCCTCTCACTGCCTGTTCTGTTTCAACAGTGAGGCTGAGGTCTTGGACCACAGCAAGAACCCCTGTGAGGACTCCTTTGTGCCCGACATGGAAGGCAAAGTCTACGTCATGTTCATCAGGATGGAGCAGGAAGCAGATTTCACCACCTGGACTCAGCTTGCCAAGGTGAGGCCCCTGATGTGACCTGTCCTCACCCCTGTACTGATCTTGGCATCGCCAGGAAACATCTGGATGTTGTTCTTGGGTTTGTCCATGGCCTTGAACACAGCTCAGCAAATGGATTCTTGCTGTTCTTGGGTGGTATTTAAGCTTTTGGTGTTCACAAAAGTCACTAGGTCATCCAGGGCAGATGCTCGGCTCAGTGGAGATAAGTCTTACGACCTCCCTCAGTGGGAGTCCAGGGTCTGAGTGTGTCTGGATGATTCTGTCACCTGGAGGTGATGGTCAAACCCCTGTCCTGAGGCAGGAATGGGAGTGGGTTCCCCCTCTTTTCTCACTGCTGGTGGGTGCTGCCTTGTGCTTCCCCAAACAATATGCTGTCACTTTTGCTGTATCTCAGTGAGGACAGGGGTGATGGCTCTTCCCTTGCCAGGGGACACCTGGCCCTGGGGTCTGCCCAGGCTCTGATGCCTCTTCCTCCCTCCCCACCATCCCAGTGCCTCCACATCTGGGACCTGGACGTCCGTGGGAACCACAAGGGGCTGTGGAGGCTCTTCCGCAAAAAGAACCACTTCCTCGTGGTGGGAGTCCCTGCCTCCCCCTACTCGTGAGTATTGGGGGCACAGCAACCTGAGTAATACCTCCCCATCCTCATGGCACTGTCCCTGCCCAGGGCACTGCACCACCCACTTCTGTCCCAGCTCAGTCCTGGGGCACGCCACCCTTCTTCTGAATCGTGGTGGTGGGAGCGGGGACAGGATACATGCCCAGGGCTGGAGGATGTCCCAGTGGGAAGGAGATCATGTGAGGGAGACAGGCTGTGCTCTTGGGAGTTGGGGTCCTGAGGGAGACCACCCCGTCTGCTCCCATTCAACCTCCTCACCTGCAGGTCCAAGAAGCCCTCATCGGTGACACCCATCTACATGGAGCCCCCCGCCAAGGAGGAGGGAGCAGCGGCAGTGCCAGCAGTTCCTGCAGCGGAGCAGACGTGAGACTGGCAGCTGGGAAGCAAGGGGAGCCAGGGGAAGGCAGAGACCCCTGCGGTGCAGACAGAGTTCGCAGCAGCTCAGAGGCTGGTGACCAGACACAGACTCCCTTTTCAGGCTGCAAAATGAGATCTTGGGCTCCATCCAGCCCCCCGTTGTGGTCTCCCTGCCCCTCACACAGGACAGAGTCCTTCCCTGTAGATATGCCACACCCCTGTCCCAGGAACTTTTTTTTTTTTTTTTTAACACAGACTCTTTACTAACGCTGCTTCTATTGCCCCCTGGCTGGGCAAGGCTGGAGGAAGGAGATGCTCGATTTGGGGGCTAGAGGGAGCCTCGAGCAACACCTCAGCTTCCCTTTTCGGCCCTTGAGTCCTGAGAAGGCAGCATGCTCATGTGCAAGTGCTGCAGCCTCCCAGCTCGGTGTTATTTATTAATTCTTGCCTGGCTGGGTTCATGCCCAGCAGTGAATGTGGTGTTGAAGAAAGGATCTTCCAGCATCTCTTCTGTCTCCTGCACAATGGATGCACCTTGAGGACTATGCGAGGTTGGGTGTCTCCCTGCATGCTGGCTTCACTTCTTGGGCTGCGGTGACTGGTGCGGCCCAGCTCATGGAAAGGGAATACAGAAGAGGAGGTGAACTTGGCTGTGGACATGGAGGGGACACTGCAAACCTGGCCTGCAGGCAGTCAGGTGCCCCTTTCTTTACCCTGCAGTTCTGGGTGCTGGAGATAACTGCAGATGGAAGTGGACTTGGCTGCGTGCTGCGGCTCAGACTATCCTCACCTGCCTTCTCTGTGGGGAGCAGCCCTGCCCCC
Organism: Caloenas nicobarica; assembly: GCF_036013445.1. Lineage (NCBI taxonomy): Eukaryota > Metazoa > Chordata > Aves > Columbiformes > Columbidae > Caloenas > Caloenas nicobarica. The sequence continues at coordinate 100,179,347 of NC_088284.1, read as the reverse complement.
AAGTCATGGGAGAGGGGGTGAAAGTGCCTTGCAGAGTGCGAGGGGAGCAGCCAGTGGACACCCCCCGGCTGCAGGGGTAGGATGGACCCTGGGTCCTCTGGAGCAAGAGAAGCTGTGCTCTGGTGTGGTCCTTTCCTGTGGTACTGTACCCTGTATCTCTCTCCTCCCTGGCCAGGTACCCCCAGCTCTTGCTGAAGGCCGAGGGCTTTGTTCTTCGAAATTCTCACCCTTCCCATGGTACATTGCTAGCAGGGAAGCTGTGAGCTGATCCAGAATGGGCAGCCTGGCTCCCCTGCTGTGGTATGCCCCTCATACAGATGGAGGGGTCCTTATCCCCCCTCCCATGCCTTAGGAAGGACCCCAGAGCCCCCTCCTAACCCCAGCCACTTGGTACTAATATCCCCCTGCACTGGGGTCAGTCCTGAGCCCTTTGCTCAGTGCACGTCCCTGCCATGTCCATGCAGCAAGAGATCTTTGCCCAAGACTGCCAGCATCGGGTGTGGATGCTACACTCTGGCTTGCCCTTGAGAGGAGGATTTGCAGCTCGCACTTCCCCTGTGGTTGCAGGGGCTCTTCCCCTTTATTTTCCCACTGCAAACTGAGCGTTGGGGTCTACACTACACTAACTTATTTATTTATTGCTTGTGGGAAGGGGGGGATGGCAGGAAAGCAGCATGGAGGGCTGGCAGCCCCGAGCCTGTGTGGGGGCGGCTGTGGGAAGGTTTGTCTCTTGTCCCTCTGGCTCTGTCTGTTCTCTTCCTTCCTTGCCTGGGAAGTCTGCTCCTCTCTGGCCAAAATGAGCCCTGTGGGCACACAGCTCAATGCTAGCATGGCTCTGGGGACTCTGACCCTTGTAGTCTCTTCCATGCCTGTTCCAGCAGCAGGGATGGGACAGATGCGGGAGGGGAACAAGAGGGTGCAGGGTGGCATCCTTTAGACTGCGGTACCAGGCTTGGGTTCATCCCTGCTGTCCTCTCCCACCCCCTGGGGGTGAAGCAGATATTGGGAAAGAGATTTGGCTTCAACCCTGGGAAGGCTGCTTGTCCCCAGGCCCTGCTGGGGAAAACCTCTAGTTCTCCATCATGATGCCCTTTCCTTGGCATCGTGGTTCCCAAGGCCCAGTTTTCCTTCTCCCTGAAATTCCCTTTCCCTTCTTCTCTGATGGGACTCAGCCCTGCCCTCCTCATAGCTCTTTCTGGGTTTGGGGAGGGTGGTCCTAAGGGTAGGAAATGGCTGAATATGAGGTCCCCTCTCCTTCCTGGCTCTGCAGTGTCCTGGGGGCTGAATCTCCCTGCTCTTCGTGACAGCAGGACTTGACCCATGGGCTATGAGCCCCTCAATTTTTCCCCCTCTCCTGCAGTGGGCCCACTGGGTGCTGTTCTCCGTCCCTCTCTGTTCCTCCAGCAAGGCTCCGGTGTGGTGGCCATGGTAGCACCGGATGCATAGGCATCCCCAGGGCTTGCTGCTTTCTCAAGTGAATTATTTTTTCAAGAATAAACATTGCAAAGCTGTTGAGCCTACTGTGTTTTCATGGCTGAGCTTGTGCACAGCCCAGGGCTGGGGTCCCCGGTGCTGGCCACCTGCCTGGAAACGACAGCCCCCTGTCCTCTGGTGTCTTTCTGCCCTGTGCACCATGGGGCTGGCCGTGGGCTAATGGTGGCCCTGGGCCCCTGCCCTGTGGCTCCCATGCCAGCAGAGGTCCTCCAAGCCATGCAGTGCTAGAGCATCTGTCACAGGTCTGTGAGCTGTTTCCTCCTCAAGCTTTATCCCCTTAATCTTCAGCAACCAAAGGAAACTGTCGACAAGCTGCCTGAGGACTCCTGCTTGGCGTAACCAGCTCCCATGTCCCCCAGCACCTCCAGCTGCTGTCCCCTGAGGAACGCAGACCCATGGCCCTCTGCCCCCCTCTTGGTGTCCCCTTGGGGGTTCACAGGGTGAAGCAGCTGCTTGTCCTAGGGTGGGGGGCAGTGAGCAGCCAGCCCCAGCATTTGCACCCCACAATCCAGCAGTCTGAGCCCCCCAGGGCTGGGCTGCGTTGCTGACCTCTCTGGTGGATTTGTGTTTCTTTCCTTTGGGGGAAATGGGGTCTCGGAATAAGGACCCCTTGCCCAAGGTCACAGCCGAAGGATGTTGTAGCTGCAGGGGATCAGGCCTATCAGCCAACTGGAGCTGAGATCTGACAATTCACACCATGCCACACCAGGATCAGCCCCACACACTGCTCTTGGGCTGCTCAGCCCCTGCCCGGTTGTTGCTGTGGATGGCAAAGCAAAAGCAGGGGCTACAGGAGGGACCACCAGCAAAACTACCCCTGTACCACAAAGGTGGGTGCAGGCAGGGGTGAAGTGAAGCCAAGCCAAGTGAGGAGCCGGCTTGGTACTGCCATGGGATAAAAACAGCCACAGAGCACCTCGGTCAGCCCTGTCTGCGTGACTTTTGCAGGAAGCCCAAGAGACCTCTCCAGATTGCTGCCCCCGTGGAGCAGGGAGGGCTAGGGGTGCACCCATTTCTGGGGCAGAAACCGCGGGACCCAAAGGAAACTGCAATGGGAGAGCGCTGGCCACCAGCACAGACTGGCTACAACCTGTATCCCGTGCCAGGTGCCTCTTGCTCCCTGCAGCCAGGCTGGGCTGCTTCTGAGGCAGCTGCCCCCCTGCTCCCTGGGACCAGTCACAGCTTTCTGGGAGGCACCCCCTTGCCAGAGGCTTTTCCCCAGCCCCAGGGACTTCAGGGGCTTTGCTTGGTGGTGCTGGACCAGGCTCTCACCTCCTGGCAGCCTCCCTGTCCACATCCCCAAACCCTGTGGTGCTGAGCCCCTGCCAGGGCACCATGGGCGAGGGGAGGATCCAGCTGCTGGGACTGTCAGGGTGAGGTGGGCTCAGGTTTGACACCCACCACATCATGCCCACCTCAAGGAGCTGGTGTTTGCAGACTGCTGCGTTTATAGGAGTATCCACTCCTGAAATGGAGGGATGATGCTAAAAGCAGGTTAACCCCTTTGGAGGGGAGCACTTGTTCCAGGCTGCTGTAGAACTTTTTCATTGCACAAAGGAGCTCAGGCCCAGGGAGCTTGATAGAGGAGCTGGGTCACTGCACGTCATGCCCTTTCTTGGGGTTCCGCTCACCTCTCAGTTCAGCCTGCAGATGCTGGAGTATCCCTGGGTGTCTGTGAGCCAGCTAGGTGATGGGCCCATTGCACGCCCTCCCTGGGAAGACTGACCTGTCGGCTCCCACAGCTCAGCCCCATGTGGCACCAGCTTTACCACATGCTGCCCAAGTTGCCAGTTCCCAGGTCTCACCCAGCCCCACGCAGCCCCCCCACGGCCCAGCCTCCCTGGCTTTGTGCAGGCGTACAAAAGAGAACCTGTCTGAGCTGCTCCGTGTCCCAGGAGCTGGCTGATAATTAAACAAAAGCAAAATAGCCTTGTCATGAAACTTAACCTTTCCAGAGCTTGAGGGGGTGGGGGAGAAGGGGAATTTTGCATAATTTCTGGTGATGGTTATTTTTATGCATTATGTGTTTCTGATGGGGATCTCTGTGTGGGGGCAACAGGGAGTCCCACGCTCTGACAATGGGCTGGGACGTGGGAGAGAAGGTCCAGGCTGACCCTTCCTGTGGCACATTGGTCCTTCTGTGCCCCACAGATGGAGGGAAGCACCTTCCAGCCACCATCCTCTGGGATAACAGGCACAGTGCCCTTGGGTGGAGGGATCTGGGCACTGGAGGGATGCCAGTGCCTGGGGCGTGCTGGCCCATCCCCATCCCTGTGTGGGAAGGAGGCAGTGATGCTGTGCCCAAGCCACCTGCAGCCCAGGTCCAGGAGCTGATCCCAAATTCGCAGCACCCTCTGCTTTTTAAAGAGCCCTGCAACGCTGAGGTGCCCAAACCACTAGCAGCAAGGGGCTCTGCTTGGCTTCTCCCCAGCCCCCTCCCCTGCCTCTGTCCCTGTCCCTATTGCCTGTTGCACCTCCTGGTGTGGGACTGCCAGCTTCTGTGCTCGCACCCAACAAAGCCCGGCAGCAAGTTTATCTTCAACTAGGTACCCGCGATTGTTGACATGATGGTCATTACACCGTGTCCTGCCCGGTGCGGCATTAATGATTAACACGCCACGTTCAATGTCAGGTGCTGCTACTGCCTTTTGAATGCCACTTCCATCACCTCCTCTGATATCCCGACAAATAACCAGAGCATGGAGCCGCCCAGAAAACACATTTGGGGCTAGGTGGGCACCCAGGATGGTTTATCTCTGGGACAGGGAGGAGGAGGAGGAGAGCCAGGGAGGAAGGCTGTGCAGAGGAAAAGGTGCATTGCCTCACTTCTTTCCCTAGGCCAGCCTGTGCCCTTCGAGGATGTCCTCTCCTCCCTGATCCGGGAACGTCCTGGCCAGGCTGTTATAGCAGGTGGGGGGAAATTCCCCGCAGTGGGCACTCCTTGGGCAGCTGGTGCCAGATGAGTTTGTTTTTGCTTACCATTCACTCCTTTTATTAGCACAAACCCAAAGAGCTGAGATTCCTCCTCCCACTCAACGGTGACGCTGTCCCCCACCAAAGCTAATTCCCAGGAGGGAGGGGACAGCTCGTTTCCTGAAGTGCTGAGTGCTGCCCACACCCTGCCAGCACCCACCTCTCTGCCCCACAGGGTTTTGCGCTTTGTGCTGCGGGGCAGGTGATGCCGGTGGTGAACACACCCTGCAAATCCCCTGGGACTTTGGCCCCTGCATGGTACCTGTCATGGTGGGGCTACACGTGAGCCGTGGGGCTGCTGGGGGGTGGAAGGCAATTGAATTATCTGCCTTCTCCATATGTCTGGAGGCTGCAGACCCTCATTTTCCCCATGGGGATGCTGCCCCAGAGGCTGCCAGGGGGGCCGGATCCACCCCACCCATCCTCCAGCCCACACACCAGCACCTTCCTTATTGCTTCTGATGGAGCAGCTCCACCTTGAGCCATCCTGCTCCCCAAGCAGGGGGGAATTCCCCACGTGAGCTCCAAAAATGGCCATTTCCCACAGGGAGAAGGTCTGGGGCTGCTGCACAGCTGAGTGGGGAATATGGTGGCGTTGAGCTGGTCTCCATGGCATGAGGGTTTGCAGGGCCACAGCAGATGGGACAAAGGCACAGATGCCACCAGGCTCACAGGGGCTGTGGGCAGGAGGGGTCTGCGTGCACAGAGCAAACCCCGGAGCATGGGAACCAAACACCGCTCATTTGCTGAGCCCATCTCTGAGGGTGACCTGTATGAGCGGGTCTCCCCCTGCCACCCTCATCACCTGCCCAGCCAGGAGAGGGCAAGCCCAACCCAGGAGAAACGCAAAGGCTGTCCTGAGTCCAGCTCACCTGCCTTTCACTCCTGCTAGCCCTGCACATCCCAGAGGCTTTCTGCCCGCTGCCTGCAGTCCCTGCCAGGGACACCTTGCCCTTCTGCTCTCCCCCACCCTGTGTCACGGCTGGAACAGAGAATCTCCCACCCTGGCACGCACACACCCCATCATCTCAGCTGTTCGGGCACCTCAAGCCCAAGGACGCCTTCCTGGGTGCAACAAGGAAGTTTCTGTTTGCTCCCATGTGCCACCAAGGAGTTTTTTCCTCAACGCTCTGTCGGCACAACTGTCAGCTTTTGGGGAGCTGCCAGGCACCCTGGGGTGCCGGTCTGGGGGAATCAGGCAAGTCTAAGGGCTACAAGGTGCAGAGATTCCTGGCGGCACCCACATGGGTCGGTGGGGATGGGTGGTGGGCTGGGGTACGTTCCAGGGCTGGTGGGGGACCAGCTGGGTTGGGGTCTCCTCTGGGGAGCCCAAAAGCTCCAGTGGTGCTTGGGCAGTGGGAATGGAGGGCACAAGCACAGTGGGAGCACTGGGGGGGGCTGCACCAGCCTGGCTGAACCCACCCCTGCCCCGCTGCTGCCCTTCAGCTGCCAGGACAGCCGAGAGCTGGGAAGGGCAATGGGGAGGAATCGTGTCCGGGAGAAGAAACTGGTCCTTCGAGTTTCCGCGGCAGGTGGAGGGAAGGAACCAAGCTGGTGGTTGCGGGGTTACTGCCAAAACTCAATGCCACAGAAACTGCGTGCCCTGTCCCAGGGAAACCCTGTGGCCAGGAAGAGGCACAAAGCCACAAGCCTCCGGCCAGCTGGGCATCACCTCCAAACCTGCTGCACCCCACTGGGGTGATGGCAAAAGGGTGATTGACAGGAGCTGGCTCTGCAAGGCAGCCCCAAAAAGAGAGAGCAGGGGGGACATGGCCAGGCCAGGAGTGCCCGGCTTGGACACCTCTGGAAAGGTGCCAAACTCCCATGTGCTTGGAGAGGTAAAAGAGAAATAAAAGCCCTGACGTCACCCACGAGGTCACTGGTTTATGGTGGAACTGGCGCCTTCACCAACTCAGCAAGGAGGAAGAAGAGGCCATTTTCTGGCAGCTTCCTCCACACCTCACCATGGGGCAGGACCAGAACTCATGTCCCCGGGGCTGAGTCACCCAGGGTGGGGAGCGGGTCCCCGCACCCATCCCACTGCCACCCGGCTGCTCCCGCCAGCGTGCTGGGTGCTGGACGGTACTGGGGAGATACTGGACACCAAGCGGCCGCGGTGGTGCCCCGGTGCAGCCCCGTGTCTGGCGCAGGAGCTGATAAGGGGGTGCCACAGCAGGCACGGACCAAGGTGGTGCACAGGGAGGCTGTTTGCATGCTGATCTCCGGTCTTGCTGCAAATTGCCCCATCCTTCATCACCATGGCTTCACAGCCTTCCACTCTGCCCCACAACTGGACAGATAGGGAGCCTCATGTCAAAAATGGGGTGAAGCAGCCCTCTGTAACACCCACCCCCTAAACCATCTGCCTTGGCCTTGTTTTTGAAATGGGAAACTAAGGCACAGCCAGTGGATGCTCAAGCTGGGGCGGTGCCAAAGGCAGGGAGGGAGCAAAGCTGGGGAAAGAGTGGGGCTGGAAACCTCCCCAGCCCACCCACGACCCCCCATGTATAGAGGCACTGTGGGTGCACCGCACAGGCAGTGGGGACAATGACGGGAGATGGAAATGCTCGGTGATGGGGCTGGCAGGACCCACTCGCCCTCACCACCCCAAGCACCCCACTCGGGGTTCCCAGGGCTGATGGGGACACCAGTACACCCACCCCAGAGCCAGCCCTGCCTTTCAAGCTCTCGCTCAGTCCATGAACCAGTGTTGCTGGGTGAGCAGCAGTTGGCACAGGGGGCAGGGCAGGTTTGCAAAGCTAATGGTAGCCCCCACCACTCCCTGCGGTTGTGCAAACACCATGTGCTTGTTGTTTCCAAGCACCAGAGCAGGTGAAGACTCACGGTGGAGGTAGGGCAGGCAGGTTGCAGGCAGGGCTGTGCTGTCTGCACAAGACTCATGGGTGGGAGGAAGGCAAGGCTGCCCCCCATCCTTCTGCACACCCCCAGGCAGAGGCTGTTGATTGAAGGCAGCACTGAGATCAACTCCAGAAAATAATTTGTACCCAAGATGAAAAATTTATTTTTCTTTACAGCATGGAGAGGAGCTCGGCCATGAAATGATGGGGGATACGGGGCAGCCCCATCCCCTGCAGGGCCAGGGAGCGGGCACCCACAGGGCTGTCTTCATGCCAGGGCAGGGGCAGACACCAGGCAGCATCTCTTTTAGAAGACAACATGATGGCAGGGTCACAGCTGGCAGAAAATTAGTGTAAGGGTAGGTATGTCCCCATTTGAGGGTGTACTTACCACCTACAACACCTTGGCTCAGCCCCAGTTCAATGGAGGGATGCTGGGGGGCCATGGGCCAGCCTCAGTGCCAGCCCCTGCCCTGTCCCCACATAGGGACATCGTGGGGATGGCATGGGAGAGGTGCAGGACATGCCTGCAAGAGTTTAATCAAGACACTGCTGTGTCACTGCCAGATCAACAGCCCTGATCAGCCCCATGTTGCTTTATCTCCCGCTGGCATCAGCCAAACATACCAAGCAGCTTCCCCCTTTTAATCCCTTCAAAAACAGCCCCAGATCTCTATGTACAGAGTTGGTGTGCCACATCAGTACAAAAATATACACAAACTCTACAGATCCCAGCTCAGTAGATCAAAACACAGCTATAAATCACAGTGCACAGGACAGCATCAGGCTCAGGAAGTGATGGGGGCCCCCCGAGAGCACAACAGGTCACGGGCGCATCCCGGCGTGGTGGGGGGGTTTAGATCATCCTCCTGCCTCGTGGGGTCATTTCTTATCCAGATGGCAGTACAGGTACATGGAAACCGCCATGGATGCGATCTGGGGGTGGCAAAAAACAAGTCAGTACCCACCCCAAGTGTCCTCCCCCAGGATGCGTTTGGGTCACAGCCCGGAGCATCCATCCCCAGTGCATATAAGGAGGAAGGGCTGGGTGTGCCCAGGGAAGAAGGCTCAGTAGTCACACTGGGGCAGATGGTGGTCCATGGGGCTGCACCAGCCCCCTGCAGCCCTTTGGCCACCCAGGCTGGTCCCAGCCCCACTGCTCATCCCCAAGTACAAAGAGGAGGTGGCAGCACAGCAACTGATGCTCAGGCACTCACCTCCAAGGCAGCGATGCCGGCTGCCACGCCGCCCACCACACCCGCGTTAGTCCTGATTTCTTCCAAGATCTGATCAAAACAACCCTGTTGGAGGAAACCACACAGGTGAGGACAAGCAAGGGGGAGCGATCCCCTAAACAGTGGGGCATAGCAGCCCCAGAAAGGGAGGTACAGTTCTCCAGCCCAGAGCTGCACAGCCGTGGAGAAGATCTGGAGGCTTCAGGGGGCATCTCAGCCACTTCTCAGGCCAAAGCACAGTACTGGTGGGCGGCGAAGCAACAGGGAAATCACTCAAAAAGGCAGAGTGGTGCCTGGGTTCATGCTCAGCTCCAGTCACACCACCCTGCTGCAGAGGTGCCTTTTGGACCAGAGCAATGGTAGCAGCTTTGCTTGTCTCCATCAGGGACAAGCCAAGGCCACCACAGCATCCCCCAGGACTTAGAGCCCATGGGACCACTATGTCCAGAGCTGGGGCTGGAGCTGCAGGACGGGTCTCCCTCCCTGTGCCAGGGCATACCCCAAACCAGGCTCTGCCAGAGGGCAAGAGCCACTGCCGTGCCCCTACCGTGACATGTTTTTCTGCTGCGAGTGTCTCGTTGCAAGGACTCTGGTTCTCACAGCAGGCTTCCGGGTATGTCTGGTATGTCTTATACCAGGGGGAGTCAGTGAAGTCTGTGTAGTTATTCAGGCCACAGCACTTGATCTGAGAGGGAGAGAGAGGAAAGGATGTGGGAAAGCATCCTGCAGGTCCCCCTCCTGGGCCAGACACAGTCTGGACCCCGCTGCCCCATGGAGGGGGTCACCCAGCTCAACCCAGCTCTGGGAGGATGTTCAGGGGCCTTCTTGGGACCAGGATTTTGTCCCACACTCCAGCACGGACAGCTCTCACCCAAGCCATGGGACCACTAGATCCCAAGTGAGTAGGTCCCAGGCACCTGGGAAGCTGACAGGGTAGTGACAGATCAGCACATCCAGGGTTGAGATGGTGTCGCCATTCCCACCCCACTGGCCCACCCCAGCGTGCCCCACCAAGCCTGTGCTGGGACCATCCTGACCCTCAGGGCTCAGCACACCTCGTTCATAGTGATATTCCAGATACTCGTGAAACTATCATCTGACCCATACTTCTCCTTCAGGAGAGGGGTCACCGTGGTCGTCAGCAGCACCTGTGCCTGGAAGAAGAGACAGAGAAACACCATCAGAGAAGGTCCTTGGGAACGCCACAGACCTGAAAGCCCCTATATGGGTCTCAGCCCATTGGGAAAAGACCAGCCAGATCTAGCACGGTCAGGAGCACATCACACTGCGTCCCTTCGGCCCAAGGACAGCTTGGCTGCTTCCCTACTAACCAGTGCTTTATTGCACCAAGGCCATTTATAACCAGTGAGTCATTTGATAAGCAGCATAACTGAGAGAACCAGGAATGACGTTTGCCCCGCGGTTGACTTCTCCAGTGACTAATGAGGCAAAGTCACCTTTCTCCGCAGGTAGTTTCTCAGGTGCCTAATAAGATGTTGAGTTTGCTCAGCATGAAGCATTAAGGACTTCCTCTCCCGTGTGGCTCCTACCATTAGAGGGCGAGAGGTGTCAAGCCCAGCCTGGTACTTGTACCAAACCCTAATTTCTTGAGGGCAATGTGACTCCTTGTTCCTGCCACCTTCAGCCCAGCCAGGCCGCCCCAGCCTGCCCACATAGCAGGTGCCAGCAGGGACCAGCATCCCTTCCTCCTGCAGCAGTGCCCACCTCTCAGCATCCCTATCCATGGGCAGCAGTGCCAGCCCCCCAAAGTCTCCTGTTTTCCCAAGGGGTAGGACAGGTCCCAGCTTAGCTCAACCTGAGACTCAGATATGCCACTCACAACTCCTGTGTAGGCCAGAACCACCACGGCAGCAGCAACTTCGGCAATGAAGATGATCAGCACCACTGAGAAGAACTAGGATAAAGCAAGGGAAGGGAGGTCAAAGCAAGAGCCAGAGTCCACAGGTTTCCCAGGAACGCACCTGCTTCCCAAGGGCTGCAGGACCCTACCTCAGGGCTCAAGCCCTGTCTCATTGCCTTCAGCTCCACTCCAAGGCAGAAGCAGCACAACCTTGGGGCCCTCCAACCCTCTGTTTGCATGGGGCTGACCTCTCTGGACATGGTCCAAGAGAAACTTCTGCTCAGCACCAGCTTTTGCTTCTCTTCACCCTTGCTCAGGGCAGATTCTGTGTCCAGCACTGTTTTATCAAGGTGCATCCAGCCTTCCACCACACGGAAACATGCAAGGAGCACATCTCCACAGAGAAATCTGTCCCTCAGATCCCCCCTACCAGAGACCCGGCTCAAACGAGGCTTGATAAGGAGATAAGTCAGGTCCATACCATAATCAGGAGACACTTGCTCTCCTTCTGGGCACCGCAGCACCCAAGGAAGCCAATCACCAGCAGGATGGAACCAATGACGATGAGGAAGTATCCCACATTCACAACCTGCAGGATGCTAGAGGAGAGTGCTCCAAATATATCCACAAATGACTGTCCATCCACTGAGACCCAGATGCCAACTCCCAGAAGGGTTCCACCACCGAGCTGGGAGGAGAAAGACAATGTCAGCTCCCAGGCAGGAGGAGATCTGTGATGTGGGGAAGGTCCTGGCACAGGTGTTTTTCCCTCTGCAAGTTTCCGCTGTACCAAGCAAGACTTTGTGGCCACTGAGGGCAGCTCAGGGCGTTGCTGCCACACACTTAGGGTGGCCGGATGGGTCACTAACCTGGAACACACCCAGCACCAGCACATCCCCAGCTGCGGTGTCGCAGTTGTCCCCTTTCCCAGCCCAAGGGATTTTGGTGCCAGCAGCAGGGCAGAAACCTCCCATGTGGAACAGCCAAGCCAGTAGTGCCACCAGCCACTCCCTGACCCCAGAGGGACCCACATGGCCAGCTCAGACACTGGCCACCATCACACTGGCCACCATCATGCTCAGGGCTGCCTCCAGCCTGCCCCAGCCCTGTCCTCCTCCTGCTCGACCTTCTCCACCAGCCCCAAGTCCTGGCAGGAGCTTTAAGGAGGGAGTGCTTCACCAGGGCGAGCCTGAGGGCTCTGCACCCCCCCTTCCCAAGGCTATATCTGACCACAACCCCTTCTGAGTGGTTCCACTGCTCCTGCAGAGACAGGGTAGCCCTCAGGAACTTCACTACCCTGGGCCCCAGGCAGGAGCAGAGGTTGTGTGTGCTCCAGAGATCCCCAACACCCCTGACACTGCAGGTTGCTGCCACACACATGGGCTGCTCCCCTACAGAGATGGACCCCCCCAGGCAGGGACCCACCAAACCCCCCATGCTCTGGAGCACTCGGCACCCTCTGCCAGAGCTTCAGCACAGGGAGGGACATGGGTAGTTGATGCAACAGCTGCTGTCCCCAGAGCCCAGCACAGTCTCCTGGGCTTTGACCAGAGCTGGAGAGTGAGAGACTCCTGCAAGGTTAAGTCCTCAGCTTGGGGGCAGACACCAGATCTCGCACCCTATTGGGGTACCAGGAGCACAAGTCCCACCAACACCCAACATCCCACTCTCCCATCCCCCGCCAAAGGGACATGGAGAGGCAGGGGAGCCCACACAGGCAGGCTTCACCCGCCCCAGCTCGGGGTGCTCCCCAGAAGCTGCTCCCGTAGACCCCAACCCTTCATCCCAGTTTCCCAGGGCAGCTGGGGGGGCTGCCAGGCTCGGGCTCCCTGGGCAGAGATAGCAGCTGGGGGGGAACTTACGAATATGGTCAGGTTGAAAAGGATCATCATGACCTTGATAAAGGTGAAGCATCCCATCTTTACACCTGGGGAGAGCAGAGAGAGGTAATCAGGGGGAGCTCCGACCACGGTACAGCCACTGCCCTCCTGCGAGTGGGGCTTAGCCCCGCTCCGAGGGAGTCTGGGGGCTCCCCACGGGCAGAGCTGGGGAAACCCACAGGGTCCACTCCCCGAAACCGCCGAGCCCACCTTACCTGAGTGAAGAGCAGGTCCCAGAACCCCGACCCAGCCCGCCCCGACTGCACAGCCCTCCCCGTCCGGCCGCCACCGGCCTTTAAACGCGCACGGCCCCGGGGCCGCCTCCGCCGCTGGACCCCCCGCCCCGTCCCGCCCGGCCCTCGCCGGGGCCACCCCCCGGGGGTGGCGAAGCCACGCGTGTCCCTGGGTGCCTGGTGGCTTGCTGCCCTCTGCCGCCGGAGCCGCCCGCCCCGGGGTACCCGCCTGGCCCGGCCGGTTGCCGCCCGCGCCCGTCGCCGGGGCCTCTGGGCGGGAAGGGGTGGGCGATGTGATGTCCCCGTCCCACTGCTGCTGTGAGCTGACAGCCCTTGTAGGCTCACCTGTGTGCCCCTGCCTGTGTCTCTGCTGAGTACCCACCCGACAGAGCCGCGCTGAGCAGCAGCCTGTGTCCCCCACCCCAGGATGGGGATTTTGGAGGGCAAAGATATCAGTCCCGGAGGGACTTCTCCCCATGGCAGCTGCTGTAGCCGTGGTGAGTACCAGCCCCTGACCACCTCTGCGGGTGCTCAGCAGCGGTGCTGGGCACCGTGCTTGGGATTTTCCAGCCAAGGGCAGCCTCGCGGGTCACAGTCCCCCGCTGCCACGCACTCCTCGCACAAGCACGGTTGAGCGAGCCCGTCTTACCGGGCTGATGCTGTGGGAGCACTGCTAGCCCCACCGCTCGGGACTGCTTGGGCAGGGACCTCTCCAAAAGCCAAATCTCCAGCCTCCTGGGCCAAACCAGAAGCAGCCAGAGGAGGGCACAGAGGAACGGCTGTGCGAGCTGGTTTGCGCAGGAAAAGCCGAAGCTGTATGGGCCGTCCCTAACTGCTGTGCAGGGAGGCAGATTTTCACTGGCAGGGACACAGCAGGGTGACAGCAGGAGAGGACAGTGACAGCCATAACAGATGCCAGCGCTGTAGCACGTCATCGGAGACCAGGGCTGCCAAAAGTGATTTTCTTTGAAAAGACACTTTGAAACTGGGCTGCTTTCCCACGGGGAGGGGCTGCAACAGGGAGTCAAACAGCACAAGGGGGGATCCCGCATCCCCAGGCCTGCCCATGGGGGTGGTCCTTGCCTGTCCAGTGCACCTCTGGGGAAGGGGCTCATGTTGGTCCCCTCCTCAGCACCCGCAGTGTGTCCCTTCAGCATGACATCAAACTGAGGAGTGACACAGGAGGCTGGGGAGCCCTTATCATCCCACAGCAGCTGGCTGCAAACACAGGCTCTGGGTGCTCAGCACACTCTGCCCTGCGCCTGGCTCCCTCGAAACCCCACAGCAAATTCCCTGCCTGGCCATAATGATACATTTCAGCAGGATGAAGTCAGCAAAGCCCAGTGGCATTTGGGGGAAGGCTTCGGCCCTCTCAGGCACCCTGGGTATTAATGCACCCAGTGCTGGATCCAGGGGCTTTAACCCTTTCCCCCTTGCCACCTGCAGCCTCAGCCCTTCCCTGCAGCAGCTGCCCATCCACTGCTGCCACGAAACCACTCAGAGTGAGGGGCTGAGCCTTCATCCCTCTCCCAAAGGGGGACCACAACCTCCTAAATGTGAATGAAGACCCCCATCATATTGCCCCTCTCCCAAAAGTTGTCCCGTCCAGCCTGAGCCTATTTGCTGCATGCGATTGCCCCATCCTGAAAATAAGTTTTGGCAAATATGTAAATATTTGTTCTCATTACCAGCCTCGGGGAAAACTAAAGGACAAGCTATGGGCTGCTCCACTCGCCTCCCCAGCACCTGGTGCCTCAGCCTGGGGTTTGGCCACTCCCCAGTGTCACCCATCTGAGCCCGATTAGGGAGCTGAGGCTGGATTTTCTGGCTCTCCAGGAAGGCCTGACCTGACCACAGCAGGACAAGCCTGGTGACATTCCCATGTCCCTCTCACCTGGCAGGGCCCTGCAACTTCCCCACTGTCCCCAGCCCCACATGCAGCCCAGCTGGACCCTGAGCATCCCTTTCCTCAGAGCCTGGGATGCCTTTCACCAGGGTGTGGGTACCATGGCTCCTCCCCAGCGAGTCGGCCATGGGAAGCTGAGAGAGTAAGGTGACTATGAACAGTCACCCCTGCAGTTCTCTGTTCCCACCCAGCCACTAGCCCATGTCCCAGGGGAGCACAGGAGCCAGACACATGTCTAGTGTCATGATCCAGCCATGGTGTCTGCACCCACCACCCCCCACCACGTGTTTCTTCAAGGAAAATCTGCAAGCTCTGCTCCCAGCCTCATGCCTCTTCCAGCTCATGTTTGTATTTTGAGCGCTGAATTTCCATCTGGCAGCTCATGTTTGTATTTTGAGCGCTGAATTTCCATCTGGCTGATGATCCTGGTCCCAGGCATCCTCCAGTTAATGGCTAGGCTCACTGTGGCCACAGCTTCCCTTGAGTTGGGGCACTCCTACCCAGGGCTCCAGTGAGGCAGGGCAAGCGCTGCCCGGTGCTCCAATGAGGCATTTCAGAGCAGACATCCATCCCTCTCTACAGGCAAATTAGCCTGTGATGCTAACAAAGCATCTGCTTGGGAATAGGTGGGGGGAACCTAAACTGGCATCTCGCACCCAGCGGGGCATGGATGCCCCAGCAGCCCTCCTGCCAGCAAAGCTTGCTGGAGCCTGCTCAGCCCCCTGAACGAATTAGAAAACGCTAATGATCCTGAGAAATCTGCCAGGGAGGAGGCCAGGTGGGTACGGAGCCAGGCTCACTTGGCTTAATGCCATCCACAGGGACTCAGCTGGGCACAAGGGACATCCCCTCCATGCCTCAGTTTCCCTCCTGGTAAAGCATCGGGTAGCAAGCCCTGAGCAGAGTCAGCCACGGAGACTAGAGACCAGCCCAGTTAACCCCAGACAGGTAAGCCACTTGCAAAGGGCTTTCCCATGTGTGTTTTTGGCTGGCAGCATCTGTCCAGCTGTCTGTCCAGCATCCAGTCACCTGGAGAGTAGTGGATGGATGGACACACTGCAATGTGCCAGCGACAAAATCAGCTTCAGATTTGCAGATGGAAGTTAATGAATGTTGTAAATTTGTGCTGAATTAATCATTTCCCACCTCCTGCTGGGGGGAAATAAAAATCTACAGGAGCCAAAAGTTTTTGACATCTTGAAAATGAGATATTTCAGTTCTCAGCTTTGAAAGAACTCAAAGAATTTTGGCTGGAGAACTGGGGAAATTACCAACTCCTCCACCAGGAGGGACCAGGCAATGAGACCACACTGATTTCCCTGCAGCTGCAGCTGCAGCTCCCGCTTCAGGGGAATCCTTCCCATTTCTATGACTACATGCAAAATCACAACTTGAGCCCAAAAACCAGGAACTGCCCATCTGGTGACACAGTCTGTGCCATGTGGGACCCAGGGTGTAAATACTGGCGTGATAAGCTGGGGCTGCAGGCATGTCCCAGTGGAGCATCCCCCCGGTGTGAGTCTCTCAGGGCAAGGATCCAGCCCTGCACCTTATATAGCTGATTTTAATCATTATGCTGTTTCTAGCTGTGTGTTAATAACACAATTAAAGAGAGGCTCGGTGACATCTCCTTGCCTGTGTATCGGGCTGAACTTCTTCCCATGCATTTACCCCCTGCAGCAAGTCCCCTCCATGCGTGTCCTGCTGCTGTCCGCCTGCCTGTGCCCCTCCAGATAATATTTCATTTCTCACGTGTGTCCAGGCTGGCAAATCCCTCCCGAATTAATTAACAAGGGCCATGCCGAGGCACCAGCTGCTGTCAAGCTGAGCCGAGTGGGTTCAGGGATGTGGAGGGCTGCGCTGTGGGGTCATATCAGGACAACCTTGTGCCTGAGTGCTGGTGTTCTGGGGGCTGCTGCAGGCAAGAGCCGCGCTGAGAAGCGTTTGCCTTCTTCTTGAGGATGGCTGGAGCTGCCTGGTTGATGGAGCTTTCTCCAGCCACAGGTTAGGACCTGTTCCAGCTTGGGGCTCATGCTGGGGTGCACTGATGGCCACTGCCCAGGGAGGTGGCACTGAGGGACATCAGTCCCTGGCATCATACTGGGATGCCCTGCCCTGCGGTCTCTCCTCCAGCAGCTTCTGGCATCTGCCGTGCTGTGAAGCTTCAACCCTGCGGAGAGGTGCAGGGAAGAGCCCCGGCGCCAGCCCTGGGCAGTGCCCCAAGCCTTTCCTTATGTTCCTCAGGGTTCTTCCAGCATCTCCCTCCCCAGATGGGGAGTACACCCAGCCTCAACAGCGATGGCAGAGGCAAAACCAAAACCCATAGAGGCCAGAGCTCCCCTCTGGGCACCCTGGGAGCAAACCAAGAGAGAGGGAGTTTTCCTGCTCCTAAAGAGAAGTAAAAGCAAAGCATGCCCCACTCCTAAAAGGGAAAGAGAGATGAAACCAAAAAAGCCAGCTCCAAAATCTCAGCAAAAATCAAACATTGTTTCTCTCTGACTTCTCCAGCTGGGAAGGGCTCAGCCCACTTTCACAGCCTCACTCCATCCAGGCACATTAACCACTCCATTTATGCTCTATTTATTCACAGATGTGTGGCTAACTTCTCCCAGCCACTGCCAGGACACATGGCATGAGTGCGGCCAGCACATCTCTGGGCCGACTGGGATGGCACTGGGCAGTCCCTGAAGCAAAGTGTGGAGCAGCAGAGCCACCCCTGTCACTTTGGGAAGGATGAGGTGGGCAGCCAAAGCTGGTGGCTGCCCAGCCTCTCTTGGAGATGCTTCCACCAAGGGCTGTCCCTCTGGCCAGGAGAGGAGAGGGGCTTGCAGCAGAGCATGGGGACCTCAACAAGGAGACATGTCCCTCTCCTACCCCATATCCCATCCTGGGCTGTACAGACAGTGAGCAAATGGGAGCTTGAAGAGGAGCATGGGGTGCAAGGGTGCCTCCTCCAGCACATCTGGCAGAAGACCAACAGCCAGTGAAGCCGAAGGCAAAGCTCTCATTGCAATGAGTGCTGCTCATTAAGCAAACGAGGAAGGATCTGGAGCTAATCAGGGCCCAAGAGGCCGCTCCTCTGCTTGCTCCATAAATAGCAGTGAAGGCCTGAAGCACCTTTGCTTCTACCTAGGGTGTTGCCTGGGGGCTCTCTGCCCACTCTGGGGGATGCACCCACCTTGGGGCCAGAGTAAGGTGAGGGGGTAGAGGTGCAGGGGTGATGTGGAGGGTGAGCCCAGGATGGGGCAGTTTTGGGAATGACCCTGCTGCGGTGCAGCTGGGGTGTGGGCAAGGAGTGCTCTGGGGAGTGTTTGGAGGCAAACAATGTGAAGGGGCACTGCGACAGGAGCTGGCCATGTTAGGAAGCACTGGGGTGATACTCAGCCCTATCCCGTGGGGAGTGGGGCAATGGGACTGGCCTCCAGCAGGAAATAGCGCCTTTGGGTTTGGGGACCCTGAGGAACATCCTGGCTCCCCAATCTGGATTCACCCTCAGGGTGGGGAAGATGTCTCCTGCTGAGAGGGAGAGGTCCTGCTCAGCAACCTGGGAATGGGAGGTGGCGAGTATCATGCCAGGGTGTCTCCCTGCTCCAGAGCCCTGGGACTGTGTTATTTCCTGGCCTGTACATACCGCTGATCCTAGGCTAGAAAGGGTGGTAATATCAGATGGCGATGCACCCACTAGCCCCCCGTCCCAGCTCTAACGCACTCCCAGGAGGAAAATGCCTCCTCACCTTTCCCTAGGCAGCCTCTAGAGCCACAGCACTGTGCTCAGCCCTATTTGGTTTGAAAGCCCCATGGGACAGGCTGGGTAGACCAAGCAGGGCTTTAGGCACTTGGGAAGACCCCATTGCTCCCAATGGGGCACGGGGGACATGACAGGGGCAGCCCTAGGCGTGGAAGCGTGATATGAGGAGAGAGCAGTATCCAGCTGTTTGCCAGCAGGAGCAGGCTGCAGGAGAGAAAAAACTCTTTTAGTCCCTGAAAAGCAGCAGCTGGGCTGGGTCCAGGCTGGGGAGCAGGGTGGTGGGGGCTGTGTGCTGCCCAGGGCAATGCAGCTGGGGTGAACTCCCCTAGGATGCTGCTGCACTGCATGGTCAGGCCATATGCTGAAGTGAATGGAGTGGGGAGTTTGCTGAAATTATGAGTGAGAAGGGCCATACATCTCCTGCATCACTCTGCTGGTCTCTGTGCCTCAGTTTCCTCTGTTTTCCCATCCCTTCTGGGTGCTCCTGGGGTGCCCCCTTGGACATTGTGCCACCCCAGCACTGCTCCAGTGCTGCCCTGAATTCAGCCAGAGTGCATTTACCAGAGCTTGGCGTTTAAGTACCATTTTTAGGATGCCAAACCTGCAGGAAAGACAAGGAGCAACTTCTAGTTTAGAGAAGTCACCATGAGAAGCAAGGATTTAAAAACCAAACAAACACAACAAACAAACAAACAAACCCCTCTGCACCTCTGGGAACATCACAGCAGCCTCACTGTAGCTCACAATCAAATTCTGGGGCAGCTTGTCCATGCCCCAGCGTAACTGGCTCTGCTGAGACTCACTGAGACGTGAACCACCTGAGGGCAGAGGCACCCCCAGCATGGGTGTTGCCCAGCTGGCAGTGAGCTGAGAACTGATGCTCTCGACACATGTGACCGTGCTGCCTTTGCCACAGGCTGGTGATGTGTGTGTCCCTGTTGTGGCCAAGCTTGGCCCTTTCCATATGGGCCCTGCCAGCCCACTCCAAGTCCTCTGCCCCATTAAATTTTAACTCATGTCTCAAATTTTTAAGGACTCTCACTGCATGCAGGAGCTCTTGCAGCATCACCCTGTGTTCTTTTATAGGGTGCTCAGTCCTTAACCTGGATTTGGAGAACGTTTCTGGGCAAATGCTCAAGAGAAGAGTGAGGAACCAGAGCATCCCTGGACTGGAATCCTCCACGGCAGCTCCTGCCTGTCCTGTGAGTGTTTTCTAGCCTAGCTATGAGATGGGGGTCCCCTGCGAGCTGGCTGGTATGGGGGTGGTCCATGGGGCACTGGTCCTTCCCGGTCCTTTAGCATCCCGATGGATGGAGAGATACTGCATCTGGAGATGAAATCATCCACCTCCTGCTATAGTTCCCCCCCTCCCCGGTAGCCGGGGAGGGGGAGGAGGGACGCTGACATCACCGCCGGAGCTCGGCGGGGCCGGGCCGGCTCCGCTCCCGCTCTCCGCTCCCACCGGGGAAGCCGCCGTGCCCGGTAAGGCTGGAGGGGCAGCGGGAAGGTTCTGGGCAGTGGGTGGATGGATGGATGGATGGGCAGATGGATGACCCCTCCATCCCTCCTCCGCAGGGTCCTGTGGGAAGCTCCGGGGCAGCGGGTTGTTAGCAGCAGCACAGCCTTTATCCCTGAGGAAGAGGTCTGTCTCGGAGGAATATTTTAAAATGCACCCTCCCCAAAAAAAAATGGAAGAAAGGAGAGGAAAAAAATAACACCCCAAAATCCTATGTCTTCATCCACTGGCTCTGTGCAGCGATGCTAGGCTGGAGCTGCCGGAGGGGAGCTGTGTGCAGCAGGAGGTTTCTCAGCACATATGTCTATTTTAAAAGCCCATGGCGTGATCTCTCGCCCTACTTTCCAGACTCTTTGCCGGTACTTTACTTGCGTGCAGCAGCTGAGCTCTGCGGGCAGGAGCTCCCTGGGAAGCCAGAGCTGAGCCAAGGTGTTGGGCTCTCCCCAGTATGATGAAGGACGGAGTGATGGGGTTGGGGTTGAGACACCGATTTGGTCATTAACATGCTGTCTTTCTCTCTGGCAGAGAGAAGGATGTCCCAACGCCATGCGGATAAGACCAGGCTGAGAAGAGGACAGCAAATTTGTTCCCAGCACCCCAATTAGCCTCATTTGCTCCCCTCCATTTGCCTCTGTGACGAAAAGGCTCCCTATGCCCACCTGAGCCAACCCTGCCAAGCCCCGGGCACTGTTGCCTCTCTGCAGCAGTTTTGAGGTTGGAGGGGTGAGGAGCTGCTCTCCGACAAGGAGATTTTCCAACACCGCAATTTTATTTTCTGCGTGCACAGAGAAAGGAGCGCTCCCATCCTCACCACCTTGCCCCAGCCCAGCCATACCTGCCCTGTGCGGGCACGCCGGGCCCCCGATGCCTGGCTGGATTCAGGAAGCGTGACCCACCCCACGGCATTGCCATGGCCTCCTCAGACGGGCTGCAGTACCGGGCTCTCTACGAGTACAAGAAGGACCGGGAGGAGGACCTGGCGCTGTGCCCCGGGGATGTGCTGACAGTCAGCAGGGCCGGGCTGTTCAGCAGCCCTGACTACAAGGATGGGGACGAGCGAAGCCCCCAGGGTTGGCTTCACGGCATCAATGAACGTACCAAGGAGCGTGGCAACTTCCCCGGCACCTATGTGGAATACCTGGGTCCCACGCGTATCCTTGCCGCCACCACCAAGACCAGGCCACGGCCCTTGCCAGCACCACCCGCTGGGACCCCCGCACCCTGGGGTGAGTTCTGGGGGAGCAGGAAGGTGGGAAGCCTGTGGGTGGGTGTCCCACGCAAGATGGAGAGGGCGGCGTGGAGCCCGGGGGGATGCATGCATGTGGGGTGGCTTGGTGGGTATTCAGCCCCAGAAGGAGGAGCTTCACTGGGAATTATCTGCCCTGGTGCATTGAAGCAGCCATAGGAGGGGCAGGGGCTGCTCAGAGTATCGCTCCCTCCAGGGAAACACGCTGCAGGGATTGCTGCTCACCAGCATCCCAGGCTGGCTGCTGTGCTGGCATGGGGTGTCCAAGGGGTCTGTGAGTGTGAGAACCCAGGACAAGATGCAGAAACCCCCTAGGGAGTAGCAGAATGTCCCATGGTGATCCCTGGGGACCTTTTTGTTCCCAACTGCTCTTCTCCTTATCACTGCGGCACCCAATTCTGGCTGCTCTCGGTGCCTGGGTGAGCGCTGGCCCCTGGCCAGCTCCCGGCCTCACTGTCATTTTGTGCAAGCAGGGACAGGGGACAGTCTTGGCAGATGGTGGAGCTGGTTCCTGGGGGGTTCCTCTATCCCTGGGGGCTGCAGCACAGCGCTGGGGGGATATTCGGCAAGGTACTTCCTGGCATGGGAGCCTCTGGCCATTTCACTGCTGGGATGTACCAAGCTCGTGCAGCCAGCTCTGCCCTCACCACTTACTATGGTCAAGTGCATTGAGGCTGGGAGGGATTTCACAGCGGTTGCATAATGTACCCAAGCTTAAAAAAAAATAATAATCTTAAAAAAGCAAAGTAAGAAACCCCCGCTTCCAGCCAGGCATGACCTGGCAACCCCAGCCAAAGCCGCGGTGTTATCCTTAACCAGGATGTGACAGAGGAGAAATGGCTCCATGTGGGCCTGGGGCTGGGAGAGCAACAATGCCTTTAGCCACAGCTGCCCAAAACCTTCCTGGTGCCCTGGGCACCTTCCTTGGCCAGTTTGGGACCAAGGCACAGATGTGGTAACTAGAGAGGCTGTTTCCTTCCTGGGCTGCCTGGGCATCTGAGGTACCTTGGTCCTGGGTTTGGAGGGGCACCTGCTGATGAGTCAGTCTGCCTCCAAAATATGGTTCAAGGTCCGCTTGCCAACATGATTTAAGGGGGTAGGGACCACCTGGCACAGCAAGACTCAGCTGGTGTGGGGCAACTCCTTTCCCCGACACCACCGTGTGTGGGGTTACCTTGTGGATCCTGCCACTCAGCCCCCGCAAGAGCACTGGAAGGATACTGGGAACCCCCTTTGCTTCCCCTCATCGAAACGTGGATGCCCCTTCCCAGTCAATGCTCTGAGTGCACCAAGGGAGCCGCAGTCCCGGAAGCACTGGTGAGGATCAGTGAGCAGCCGTGTACTGCCTTTGCAGGAGGGATGAGGCCAATTTTGGGGGGTGTCTACCCTGCCAGACAAGGGGTTTGAGCCCCCTTCCCAGTCAAGCTCACTGATGCGCGAGGAGCCCTCTGCCCCAGGGGTTTGGCAGGCAGAGCCCTAGCAAACTCAGCGCTGTAGTGTGCATAAAATGGGTCACACAGGAGCAGACCCAAGGGCTCTCCAACCCCATTCACCAGGGAGAAGCGTGAAGCCATCTTCTGGCTTCTGCCCTTGCTGCCCATCACCATCGCCTCGTGCCTGCCCCACGCAGGGGTGGGTACAGGCTCCTCTTCAAGAGGCTGGGAAATGTGCCCAAGGACCCTTGCCCATGGGTACTGGGGACATGGTGATGTCCCACAAATGGAGGCACATCCCCAGCAGTGAGCGCAGCCTGGCTGGAGAATCTGGCCCATGTTGAAGGTCTCAGTGCAGGAGCCCCAGCCTGTGTGTGCTTGAGCAAGAGAACAACTTAAACCTTAAAAAAAAAAAAAAAAAAAAAAAAAAAGCTAAATTGAGGGATTTTTTTAGTAGGGGGAAAAACTCACTAAAACCAGATTTTGGGGGTAGACTGGGGAGGGTGCTGCCATCTGCAGGACATGCTTTGGCCATGGCCTTGTGTCCAGCCCTGCTGCCCAGGGGTATGTTGGGTGTTGCACCATGGGTCTGTGTGGCCCACAACCATGTCTTTCTGCAGCAGGGGAGCAGCGTGGACCATTTAATGTCAGTTTAAACTCAAACCTCCTGAATGGCCAGATTTCCCTTAGAGTAAATGTCTCCAACATGTTCTTGGAAGCGAAAGGACTTTTTTTTTTCTTTTTTCGGAAAATTCTTCCCGTACTGTTTCCACTCCCAGATGGAGGTTTTGAGGGGCATTTGTTTTGGATGGCCCTAATGCTTTTCTTTCTGCAACAGCAGTGTACCATCCTGGGTGCCCATTGAGCCCTGGTGCTGGCTGGGGACCCTGGGGACCCTGAGCAGGGTGGAGCTCTGAATGGAAGAAACACACAGTGTTTCCTGGCTGTGTCCCAGAGCCAGGGCTGGCTCTATGGGGAGGAATGGTCTTTATTTAATTAAATAATATCCCAAAAAAATGGTTCTGCAGTGGATCTGAGTCCCCAGGGGCCTTCCCAGGAGCTCGGCGGCTGTTTTGCCCATGCCTGGTTGTCCTGGGCAGCATCACTGCTGCAAGGTATCACCTCTGCTTCGCCCGCAGCTGGAGCCAAGCGATGTGTCAGGATGCTGGGGTCCAGCCTGGCACCCTCAGGGGAGAGGATGGGCTAACGCTCCAAGTGCAGCTTGGAGCTATTCTTGCTATTTCCAGCAAGGAGAAACAGATGGTTATTCTTTGCTGTTCCCACCTTTCCCCAAGTCATCACCTTGGAAGCCAAAATCCAGTTTTCCCTAATTAAAAAACCACCCATGTGGTGGGGACACTTTCCATGAGATCCCAAGCGCCTGCTTTGCTTTAGACCCCAAAGTCTTCCCCGTTCCCACCCACTGCACCCACATGGGCAGTGGAGGGGATCCTGTTGCCAGCCTTGGGGGTCACAGCTGTGCCTGGGGACCAGATCAGCCACCTAAGAGCAAGAGCTTTGCTTCCCTCCTCGTTCTCCAGGGAGCACCAGGACATCGCCACGGCAAGGATGAGAACCCACATCCACCCACTGCAGGCAGGTTGTGGTTTTGCAAAAGGTCAAAGGCAGTGTGGTCCTGTCCACAGCCCCTTTTTTTCCTTTTCCATTTCTTATTGGCTTCACATGTGAGCTCCCTGCAAAACCAAAGACAGAATGAACCTAAAGCTGGAGTTGGCCAGGCTGAAGCATGCCTTGCTGTAGGGGGGAAGTCACACTCAGGCTTTATTTAATTTGCTATAATTTAAAAAAAATATATTTCCACCAGGACAGATCCACTCACCACATAAAACAGACAGAAGAGCTCCTGGCACATCCTTTCCAGATGCCATCCATGCCCCAGCAGTCACACATGGCTCTGATGTGCTATGGCTGGTGGTGTCCCCTGCCTGTCCCCTGCCTTAATGGGGGGGTTCAGGGCCACTAAGGAGAGAGCGTGGGGGGAAATCCCAACACTGTCAGGGTCTCTGTCACAAGTGGAGTATGGCCAGGGTGATAAGAAGGGAGGGAGGGGTGGATGGAGTATGCCCTGGGGTAAGTAGAGCTGCTCTCACCCATGCTAGGGAGTTTGCTCCTCCATGGCAGGGTCTGGGGCAAGGTGTCCTTGGTACAAAACTCAGGAGGCAGCAGCACCTGGGGACTTGTGTCATGGGAAGCTTGACCCATGCTTGGCTGAAGGGCCCCCCAAGGGCTGGTAGAAATCTGTGGCACTCAGGGGGTGGCTGAGTCCTCCCTGGGCTTGTGCTCAACCCTGTTGTAGACACCAGAGAACCCAAGTGGGTGAGAGTTGCAGGGAGCCATGTCTGTGTCAGGTGTGGATCTGGGCCCCCAGCTCTCACCTGGTGCTGCCAGGAGCTGTAGGTGATGAGAGGGGACGTGGGAGTGCCATGGGAGGAGAGGTGGGGAAGGAGTTTTGGCCTAAAGGAGCTCCACAGTTGGGGCAGGATGCTCCCTGCAGGCCGGGCATGTGTCTGAAGGGGTCTTCTTTGCATCTCAGCAAGCAGCTGAGCCCTCAATGGTGACTCTTACTGCAAAAAGGGGATAAAATAAGGGAGAAGTTCTCCAAAATTGGACATGCATGAGCTGAAGTGTTGGTAGTGGCTGTGCCAAAGCAGCAGCTTGATCCTGTCCTGGGGCAGCCATGGAAAGAGGCTGGAATTCCTGCAGGCAGGAATTTCCAAGCCTGTTCTCCTGTCTTTCTACCACAGGGCTCCCCGGGCAGGCAGAGCTCGCTGAGCAGCCCACCCTCCCCGAGCAGGCACTGCCGACTGTGGCCAGGCTCATCGAGGCGCTGGAAAAACGAGGTATGGGCAGCCTTAACGTCTGTCTGCAGGGTGGATGTGGGTGCACACACGCAGACACCCACTCTGCCCGTGTTCAGAGGTGCCTCAAGAGCATCCTGGTACCCACACAGCATGGGCAGGGTGAGGGAGCCTGGTGGTCTCAGTCTCCACCTGCTTCCACTGCTTTGGAGGGAGGATTTGGGGCTCAGGACTGACTCCTCTCTCCTGGCTGCTCCCCAGGTCTTGACAGCGAGGTGCTCTACAGATCCGCCCCCAGTGTGCTGGGGGATGCTGAGCTGAAGCAGGCTCTTCTGGCGGGTAAGTCCCAGTTGTGTCCCTCCCTGTGTCCCTGGGCAGGAAGGGGTCCGTGGAGGTGGTGTTGCTGGGTGAGTGATGCTACCCAGGCACAGCGGGGATGGGTTACTAGCTCCAACCTCGTTATGGCCCTACTTACAGCTCTGTAAGGCCATGCCTTGCATGCAAGCCCCTCTCTGCTCGCCCTAATGCCCCAATGGGATGCTGTCAAGAGGGATGTGGGTGCTGGGCTGGGGCACTTCACTAGAAGCTCTGTTGTTTTTAGGGAGAAAAACATTTTGGTTTGCAAAACTCTGGGGTTTCTATTGGAGAAGCAAGACAGGGAGAAAGCCTCTTGTGAGTGAGACAGAGAAAAAGAAAGGGGGAAGAAAAATCTCATTTTTTAGCAGAACGGGAAGCATTTTGCAGGACTAGGGGGGCACGAGCAGGGTGGAGAGGAGGGAAGAACCCACCGCTGCTCCTAAATTCACTGCTGGGATGGCACGGTGGGGTTGGGGACGTGATGGATGCAGTGTGCCGCTCAGATCGGGGAGCCGGGGGTAGGGCTGTGCCGAGCATCTCCATCCTCCCGGCCGTGGTGCCCAGAGGGCGGCACTGTGGCACCGGGCACGGTCCAGCCCCGCACGGCCCCGTTCTGGCATCCTGTCCCCCCCTCCCCGCCTGGCCTTGGGCTCCGCATCCCGGAGCTGCCGGCCGGGCCCTGCGGCACGGCGGGGCGGGGGGGCTGGCGGCTCTGCCAGCGCCGGGAGCCGGCGGCAGCCGGGCCGTGTTGCTGGGGAGAAGGGCTGTGATGAAATCGCTATATTAAGCACTATGACCTCATCGCTTCCCCCGCGCACCGGGAGCCGAGTCCCCGCCGGGCGGGGGACGGGGCTGCGGAGGAGGAAGGGATGCGGGAGAGGAGATGCTGAGGGTCCCAGGGATGCTCCGTTCCTGCTGTCCGGGGAGGGTTCTACTCCCCCGGGGATGATGTGGGGTACGGTGCACCCCATCACCCTGCTCCCCTCCCCTGGCAGAAGCCCCTGCTGCAGTCTGGGATGGGTAGGGGCAGTGAGGTGCCCTTTCGCACAGCCCTGTCCCCTGGCCCAGATTTCCCAGTTGATCTCTGGAGGAGCTGAAGGCCTCAGGAGAGTGATCCCCACAGCCCCAGCCGCCCTGGGCATGGATGCCCAGGCTGTGCAGGGGCAGTGACAACAGCACACGGACGCTTTGCTTTCCAAGCACGCAGGAGTTATAGGTCCTCCATCCTCCTCATGCAAGCTGGTGTGGCATCCCTGGCAAGCACAGGGCTCCCCAGCAGCACCGCAATTGTCGCTACCAAAATCCTGTCCACCCTCGGGAGACTCCCCCAGCCCAGAGGCAAAATCCACTGGCTTGGCTCGAGCCTGGGCTGGAGCTCTGAGCAGTCACTGGGTCCATTTGGCTTTTCATCTCCTGCTGCAGGACCTAGCAGGGAAATGCCATCATGGTTTTCAAAACATTTTAAAGCCCCGAAAAATCCACAACAGCCCTGAGTGGCTTGATGCTTCCAAGCCCCACATCTCCTGTAGGACTTAAATAAGCTCTTTTATTTGGCAACTGTGTGCCCAGCAACACTGACCTGGATGAAGCTGGAGCTCCCCAGAGCTGGCCAGAGCGGGTAGGACATGTCTTGCACTTGCTAGCTCTCAGCTGAAGGAGCCGATGCTCAGCCCTGCCAGAAGGTTGTTCTGCAAACAGGATGGAGATGATGTTTCTGCCGGGTCCAAGCATCCCAGCAGAGCCCAGGCTTGGCAACCTATTCCCCCCACAGCCTTCTGCGGACCAGAGACCCAGTGGTGCCTCCCCGGGGCCCTGATGGAGCTCAAACTGGGTTAGGGATGGCAGGAAAGCATCTCTGCTTCAGCCTACATACAGGGTCTTTCACTGCATTTGGTGGGCTAAAACTTCCCTGCCAAAAAATGGGAGTTTTCGTGCCCCATGCATGAGACAGCAGAGTCGAGGGTCACGTTTATTTTCCTCCTGTGCTCCTCTCCATCCCCCCATCTCTGCTAACAGCCTGACTGCAAAAATCAAGCTTCATCTTGGGGAAAGGGAAGAAATCAAAGCTGGGGCTGGCAGAGGCTGGAACTGAACCCCGTTTCAGCCTGAGGGAAAACTGGGTTCCCACCGGGGGTTTCAGCTTCCCTGTGAATACCCAAATCACTGGCGTTTGGCAGTGGTGGCAGGAAAACTGCTAGAGAGCATGAGGAAAAAGGAACAGGGGCTGGAAAAGTATGGGTGTTGGTTTTTTAACTCTCAGATCTTAACACAGTGGAGAAAACAGGGTGTTTTCTACACTGAAAGGGCATCTGAATTTTCACTGGGCAGAAGGAGCAGGTTTCTCTGGGGTCTGTGTGGGTCAGAGTGGCCCTGGCTGTTCTGGGGAGTTTGTGGGCATCGTGTCTCCAGGGTCGGGCAGTGCAGGAGCTTGTCTGAGTTGTGCAGATTGAACCCATTCCCCATCCCTGGCCCTTTCAGAGTCCTCACCCCTGGGGTACCCAGCCTGAGGAGACAGCCCCCAAGCTGAACATCACCCAAGCTTTGAGATGAAGCGTTCCCAGGTTTCCCACCCTCATGGGGCGATGGCAGCGTCAGGCATGGTCAGCTTGGATGCAGCATGGCTGCACATGGTTGTACAGCCTGGGCTGGGGCTCTCCCTGTCCCCTGCCCCAGGGCTGGTGACATCCTGCAGAACTGTGGCATCTGACGGCTGGCTAGAGCCTGTGCACCCAACTTGGTATTTGTATGTTGGATGATGCAAGAAAAATTAGCGGCGGGGGGGAGCGGGCAGGGAAGCAAAGAGAGATCATCTATACAGGGGGTTCAGTGAGCTGAGCAACTCTGCTGCCACCCAGCTGAGATGCCACCGGTGCCAGCGGGTCAAGCACAGAATGAAGGTTGGTTGGGCTCACAGCCGGCTTATGCTGGCTCCAGAGAAGAATTAATTGGTTTAGGACACTTGGTGTTTAATTCAGATCCTTATGCCCCAAGAGGTGAGCAGGGCTGTGTGATGCCACTGAACACGGGAGACAGAGTCATGTGGCGGCACTGAAAAGCGACTTAACAAAGAGCCGCAGCTCCATGGGGGGCTGAGGGGACTTGCTGAAGGGCTATGGGTGATGAGCCAGCCAGGAGCCCTGCTGCAGCTGCAGGGAAAGAGTTATGGAAAGAAAAATAAAACCAGAGGTCTTTAAATGGCAGCAGCAGGGTGCAGCACTCGCCCCCTCTGCCCCCAGAGCTCCCAGTAGTGCCTGACTGCAGGGCTGCTCCATGGCCTGGGGCATCTCTGTGCCTGTCATGCCAGAGGTCACATGCTGACCCTCATGGTTTCCAGCCACCAGCACTCCTGCTGTCTCCTGTGTGTGGCTCTGGGGCTGTTTGGAGTACCAGGGATGGGGCAAATCACTTGCAAAGTCTCTGGTGCCTGTGGGTGTATGAGTCCCTCAGGTGCCCGGGGGCGATGTCTTCTTACCCCATGCTTGCTCGGGGTCCTGCCCGCACCCCCTCTCGCTCTGAGATGTGCCTGGCAGCCTTACTGCTGCCCCTGAACCTGGAAACTTGGGACCTTCTCTGGCCAGTGGCAGCAGGAGCATGGGTGGGCTGGTGGGTGCTGGAGCCTTTTGGAGCTGAGGGACCTGAGCTGGGGGAGGCTTTGAAGGTGAATGGCTGCAAAGTCCTGCATGTAGTGGCCGGGCAGCACTTTGCCACCACTAGGCAGGGATGGTCTACATCCTCATCCCTCCTCCCTGGTGGGGGACTGGGCACAGAGACCCTGCAGGGCCCCCCCACCCTCCCGTATAGGTCAGATGGGGCTGAACCCATCCAGGATGGCAGCAAAGCACTGAAACCTCCCACATTTTGGATAACCGTGCCCCAGTCTGGGCTCTGGGGTCCAGCTGCAGACACGAATACCAAGACCCTTCCCCAGATGTGCAGGCAGCACTGGGAAAAGCCTCTGTTGCTGGGTTTGAGGTTGCAGGAGCTGCCTGCACCCCGGGGTGCCGGGGCGAATCCGGCAGCAGCGCGAGGCGGATTGGAGCCAGTGTCTCCAGGCATGCCATGCCGGCGCTGCCATCCTGCCCGCTTTGATCTGGGGCCTTGGCGCACAGCAGTCTGCCTGGAGACACACTCACGTGCCTGGGAATTAGGTCAGGCCTCGGTGGGGATTAGTGGGGCGGCTGTGGGACCTGGGGCTTTGCTGGGGCTGCTGGGAGCTGCTGCTGGGCAAAAAGGGTTGGGCTGGAGGGGAGATCAGCCTGGGGGGGACCTCACACTGCTCCCCCCATCACCATGGTGCGGATGCCCAGAGAGGGAGTGCATCCCCATCCTCATCTCTGAAATGCCAGAGGGGGCTAGAGGCCCTCAAGGGCTCTGGTTTCACCTGGCCAAGCTATTAACCCCAGCATGACGACTTTACTCCCAAATACAAGGTGCTCCGGTGCCCACCGCACTGCTTTTTATTTATACCTGCAGTGGAAATAAACCCGGCATTGTCAGAGCCTGGCAAGAGGCATGAGCTCATCTCTTATATTTGGTGGTGATGAGAGAAGGGTAAATAAACAGCAGCGGTGCGGACTTCCCTGCCAAACCCATTGAGGTGAATTGGGGGTGAGATTTTTCCATCCCCTCCCATAGCTGCTGGGGAAACCGAGGAAGGGAACCAAGCTGAGGCAGCCTCACTGGGCACCCTTGAAAAGGGGTCCCAGCACCCCCTCCCTGGCTGAGTGCAAGCCAGAGTATTGCAAGGTGAAACCCAGCTAGGAGGGTGTTTGGGGCTGCCAGCAGCTCCTGTGTATGGGCAGGGGGTGTCCTGGCAGCTGCCAAGTCCCCAGCACAAGGTACCGGCAGGCTGGGTGAGAGATGTTACAATGATGCTGAATCAAAGATGAGGAAATGTTGCCTGATTTGGTACACAGTGCCCCAATAAACCCCTAGTGTGGGATGCCCAGCAGCCTTAAACACCTAGTCAGGTCCAGGGGATGTACAGGTCCTTGTGCAGGC
Source organism: Caloenas nicobarica (assembly GCF_036013445.1). Lineage (NCBI taxonomy): Eukaryota > Metazoa > Chordata > Aves > Columbiformes > Columbidae > Caloenas > Caloenas nicobarica. Next base: position 100,148,787 of record NC_088284.1, on the reverse strand, counting down.
AGCATCCATGCGGATGGGAAGGTATAGCCCTCCAGGACTGGACAACAAGGACACCCCTGAAGCACCAGCTGATGCTTAAGCTTAAAAGGTCTGGAGTGGGTAGGGAAATTCCCAATTTAAGTCAGCCTCAGGTAGGGGTAGTTTGGGTGTCCCTCTACCATGGGTTCCGTGCACCCAAGAGCCTCACGCTGTGGCAGTACATGGCAGCTGGAGGACTCCCTGCTGCAAGAGGGACCGTGGGTTCTGAGCAGGGTCTGCACCTGTCACCCACACCCTGGCTGGAGATATGGGGCACAGCCACCACCTGTGTCCGTGTGCAGGGGACAACTGGTTACCAGGACCCTCTCCTTCAAAACAACCCCCCCAACCTCCTCCCTGCCACCTCTTGGCTAAACATCCTCCACATTTACCGAAACTCCAGGCTTACTCACACGTCCCCAGTTGGCTGCAGCTGCAGAAGAGGTCCCGGTGTTTCCTGCCCAGCCTGACTCAGCCCAAAACCCCAGCACCTCTCTGCCTCTGCTGGGATGCAGGGTCTGGCATCCTGGTGGGATGAAGCTGGGAGCACCCACTGCTTTTCTTTCTGGGCTAGTGATCATCCTACATACCCCTTACCCAGTCCCATATTTATTCCTGCTTTTCATCCCCCATGGGCAATGGATGCTCTTCACTGGTCCCCAGCAGATTGCTTGCTCTGCTGGTTCTGTCTGGGGTTGAGGTTGGGGTTTGGGGGTGTTTTCCTTCTATTTGTGGCAGGCGGATGGAATCCCTCCATCATCCCCCTGGGGAAGGGACGGGAACATCTGGAGAGCAGTGGGAGAGCTGTGACTCATCCTGCAGCATCATTAACTTCTTATAGCTGGTTATCATCTCCCTCTGATAAGGAGAGAGCAGCATCCGTGGGGTCAGGCTGGCGGTAATTGGATGGGAAGGCTCCAGGGTTAACCCTTCCCCAGCTGCCAGCTGAGCCTCCCCGAGCTGCTGGGGTGCAGTCAGTGTTGGGGAGCAGCTCAGAGCACCCTCAAATTGTGCTCTCAGCCCAGGGGGGAACCCAGCTCACCATGGTGGCTCCAGGGGAAGGAGGGGAGCTGGGGCATGCGGATGCCACTGCATCTCCAGGAATCTGAGGACAACAGGCTAATAACTATTTCTAGTCAACATGCCAAGGAAAATGGTGCCAAGAGCATCAGTCCCTGTTAGCAGGGTGTGAATCCCCCCTGGTCTCCCCATCACACTTCTCTCTGGGTGTAAAGATGTTTTTGAGTCCTGCTTTGAAATTGGCTGAGCCTTCCCTTTGAACACCATGCCTAACGATGCAAACGAGCTAATTAGGCCACGGTGGAGCCCGAGGCTGATCGCCTGGGGCCAGTGCCCGGCAGCAGCTCCTTCCATGCGCAGAAAACAGCTTGCGGCTGCTCTCCCCGATCCGCATCAGCATCCTTAAGGCAAGTGACAGGTCCCTGCAGAAACCTCCATGGTGGGGAGGGGGAGGCAACCAGGCTCCCCGTGGGTGAGAAGGGGTTTGAGGTTTGCCTGGTGCATCCTGCTGATGGGAACAGCTCTCTGCAGTGCAGCCCAAGCAACGAGACCCCGAGACCCCCCAGCAGCACTCCTGGAGGGTTTCAGCCCAAAACGGGAGTTGGAGCATCTCACAGGATCCCTGACCCCACTCTCCTCCCTTGTCAGGCTGAAGCCAACCTGCCAGCTAACTTCTCCAGGGCAAATGCTAGCAAAACCGGGCAACTTAGCTGTCACCTGCCCCTGCAAATCCTAGAAGAAATAACTCTGTTGGTCAGCAGAAAAGTCCAGAAGTGTGGCTGGGAGAAGGAGCATCAGCGTGGATCTGACAGGGGCCAGCATGCAGCAGGCAAGAGCCGGCACAGCCCTGCCTGTCTCAGGGATGCTGAGGGCAGAACGGCCCATGGGGTGATGCTGTGATGCCAGGGGGTGCCAGAAATGCAGCCCTTGCCCCAGGTCACATTTGGCCACGCTGGACGGCTGCCTGCCCCAGCGTGGTGGCATCTCTCCCGGCTGTCCCCACACTGCCCCGGGGCACGGTTCCCAGCCGGCCGGGTGCTTTCTCCTGAAAATGAGGTAGTGTCTCCGACGGCTGGGTTAAAGGCTTTGCTTCAGGCATTGGTCAATCCATTTTCTCTCTGGTCTCCAAGCCAAATGGCAGGCACTGGCCATAAGGGACCTGCCATGGCTTCTTCAAAGGAGGAGGCAGGCAGGCTCCCACGCTGCCTGGTTCATGGCGGGGAAGCCCCAAGGAGAGGAGACCAAGGTCAAGGTGCCCAAAATCAGCCTTTTCCAGGAGCTGGGGAGCTGCTCCCCGTCCTAACCCTGCCAGCTGGGTGCCTCCAAAGCCTTGCCCTAGGAAACAGTTTTTCTCTGCTCTTTGGGGCTTATTGCCCCAGAAGTGAGCAGGCCCACATGTGGTCAGCCGGAATGGTTGGAGACTCGAGGCACCTCTGCTGGAAAATGTTGGGCTGGGAGATGGAGCATCTCCCAAAATGGGACCTATTTCAGTAAAGCTGCACTTGGGGGTAAAGACCCAGAGAGGGGAGGGGAAGTGGACTCAGAGCAGAGCAAGCTCTGACCAGGGCATCACCTTCTCCATCACAACACACTGGGCCATTTGGGTCCTGACGTGTCACCTTTAAGAAAGAGCAAAATTTGCCCTTTTTTCAATATTCTCATTTAGTAGAAGCAATAAATTCAGTTTCTACAAATGAACCATTTCAAATGATCCCAAATATCATGAGCTTTTTTTGTTATTCCCTCCAACTCCTCAAGATTTCTCCTATGAGGAAAATTTCAAAACATTCTGTTTGGCTCCAGTTCGAATCAAAGGCAGATTTTGAAACCTCTAGATCTTTGCAAAAGGGACCGTTACCCTCCGGGCAGCCACCTCCTGGCCCAGCTGGGCTGAGAGACCTCCAAGAAAAACGCATGAGGCAATACCAAAGGATGCTGAAAGGACTCTTCGCCCTCGACCCTGCTGAAGCAATGTCCCCGCGCTGGCCTGGCCGTGGGATTCAGATAGACCTGTCCCACCCTTTGGCTTCTGCTGGACCGTGGGACATTTCTGCCCAGAGCGTTGCCCTGTCCTGAGCCCAGGCTGGGTGGGCTCAGCCTCCTCTGGGTGCTTTACCCCATCCCTGGAGCATCCTTCACTGCCTTGCCCAGGGCAGCTGCCATTCAGGGCACATTTGCAGCATTTTGGGCTTGCTGGGGGTGATGTGGGCCTTCAGTAACGTGTGTGGCCTGGGGACCATAACCCCATTCCATGGATGTGTTTTTCCAAGGGGAAATCATAGGCTGCCACATCGAGTGGATGGGGAATGGGCATGGGCAGAGAAATCAGCACCCATGCCTGGAGGAAGGCCTGCAGGGACAGAAAAGCTACAAGTTCCATGCCGGAGGGGGAGCACCACAGAGTAAGGTTTCCCACTGCGTCTCATCCCTGCAGACGCCTCGGCCGTGGACATGGACCTGTACGATGCCCAGACACTGGCAGAGGCCCTGAAGTGGTACCTCCAGGAGCTCCCGTCTCCCCTGATCCCTCCAGCTCTCTACAGCGACTTGGTCCACATGGCTCAAGGTAAGCACAGACAGGCTCTCCCTGCACCTGGGACCTTTGTGGGACTGAAGGAGCTTCAGGAGGTCCCTAAAGAGGCTCCCCAGCACCTCCAGGGCAGCTCCTGGCCCCATTCCTTGCTCAATGATGTACCAAGGGTAGATGCTGAGAAGGACCACGGGGAACATCCCCTGGAGTGGCACAGCAGTTTTTGGGAGATGCTCCGGGAAAGCAAGGGGGGACCCAGTGGGCAGCTTCACCCCCGCCACAGCACGTTCCTCTCCCGCTGCAGTGCCCGGAGGAGGAGGTGCTGCCTGCCGGGACGGGCAGCTGCCAAGGCTGGGTGATGCTGGCCCCAGAAGAAAGCGTTATTATAATATTTTGGCTCCGCTGCCTGGGAATTTTCTTCTGTAATCTCGTTAACTCCTGGCTTTATATGGGCATAGAAAATTCTCTGCTTTTCCAGCTTAGTGCCATTAGGAAGAGCCTTTATGTCCCTGCAAGCTTTTCAGCTTCTGATATGTGTATGAGACCATCAAGGTTTTGGTTTTATTTGGATTTTTTTCAAATAAACAGGGCAGGGCTTGTACACAGGTCAGCAGAGTCCACAGTCCATCCCAACAGGGAGCCTGGACCAAAACCCATTTCAAATGAGTCCTTGCAGAGCCTCTCAGCCCAAGACCACGTGGGCAACACTAGGCACACACGATGCTCTCGCCCACTGTGGTAGGACCTGAACCCCTTGCTGCCTTCGAAACCAGGATTTCCCCTTTTGCAGCAGTTCTCGTCTCACTGCCAGTCGCTGCAGTATCCTGCATCCCCGTGCATCACCTCCCTGTCCTAAGCCAGATTAGCACTTGGGCAGATCATGCTCTCAGCTGCCTTAAGAGGCACTAAAAGATCACCCGTGGCCAGACCAGTGCAGACTTTTTCTACCATGTCCTGGTGGGAAAATGCAATGAGTTCTTCATGGCCTCCAGCAAGGCAGGAGGGACACACAGAGAAGCAGAGGGATAACTCACACCCCATCCTCCCTGCCCTGTGCAGGCATGGAGCCAGAAGAAATACCCCAGGGCTGGTAGCATCAAGACACGGCCTTCCCCTCACCCTCAGAGACAGGAGAAATCAAAGGCTGCCTCCCTTCCAAGGATAAAAACGCAATTAGGAAGCAATTAGCTGGGTTGCCTCGTTAAGCAACTTCAAAGGGAAGCGCCTTTCCCCACAGCCTGTGCTGGAGTGGGCTCTGCTTCTGGCACAACGGGTGCAGGAGGAGGGGGCAGGGCCAGGAACAGAGGCAAAACTGATGGAGATTTCTCTGGGGCTTCAAAAAAAAAAAAAAAAAAAAAGTACAAGTCTTTCAGGAGATGGTGCTGGGTTTTGGCAGTCTGCCCTGCAAGCAGACTCCTTCTGCCCCACTTGAGGTTGTGGGCTAGAAAAGAGGCAGAGTGACCACCTGCAAAAGGAGGTCAGAAACATCTCCCAAATCCCCCTAAAAACATCCCCCTTTGGCTGTGGACCTTTCCCCTCCGGCATCCCCTGGGTGCAAAGAGCAGCTGATTGGGGTAGGGGAGACCTGGAGCGAAGCCAAACATCCCACAGGAGCAGCTTTTTGGACACAGGGGCACACAAACACCCCATCGCCCTCCCAGCTGGGTTGCAAACCTGCTTCAGAGACGATCCCGGGCGCCTCACCCTCCAGCTCTGGTGCACCCCAGGGATGGGTTCTGGGAGCTGTCTGAGCATCGGCCAAGCCTCAGCCCTGGTGCAAAGAGCCGCGGGGAGCTGAGTCAGCCCCCGGCCAAGCCGGGCTTTGAAGCTGGCTGAGAGCAACACAGCCCTGGGGACATCACTGTCCCCCGCAGATGAAAGAGCCAGGCCAAGGCGGGGATAGAGGGTGGCTGGAGAGCAGCTGTTTCCCGTGCCCGTGGCAGGACCGCAGTCCCAGGCCACTGAGCTCACAGCTCACAAGACTGGGGAGCCCTGGCCAAGGCTGCCAGAGGGCACTGGGGACATGTGGGGACACTGGTGGGAACAACACAGCCTGTGGGCTGCTCAGGGCACCTATGACGGGAGTCCTGGTAGCACCTCCACCATGTGGAACACCATCATGTGCCTGCTTTTATTTACATGGACAATTCAAGTATTGCTGGAAGCAGCTGTACCCCAGTCAGCCCTCTCTGCTGCTGCATTTCAGGGGGCGAGAGTGGTCACACTGGGAGGGCTGCAGGAGCCTCGCTGTGGCCGTGTGCCTGTAGCTCTCAGCCCAGGTGCACCTTTTTTTCTGCTAAAAACCCTTTTCCCTCCCAGCTTTCTTTTTTTCTGTGGGGCAAGGCTGAGCCTTTAAATTTGGCAGATCTTCCAGCTGGTGTTCATTTTCCCACCTCTGCTTTGCTCTGTCTTTTTCACGGCCTTGCCATGCAGCAGGGCTGGGCTCTTGCAATTCTCCACTGGAGCAGCAGTGAGGGGTGTTCAGGTGCAGCCCCTGCCAGGTGAGAAGCTCAGCCCCTGGTGTTCCCTCCCTTGCTGTGCTGAGAGGGGGAATGTGCTAAAGTCATCCTACAATCTGACCTGGGATGGTATGAGTGGGTAAATGGGGCTGGAGGCTCCAGAAATAGGTGGCTGAGACACCCCCAGGGCAACACATCTTACATTCCCTGTGGTCCCTGGGGTACTGACATGTCCCACCACCTGTCTGTGAGAAGGGCTGGGCTGCAAAGAAACAGTCATGGGTTTTGGGGGAGAGGTTGAGATTGGGTTTTTGGGGGCTCTGTGGGGAGTAGAGACCTGTCACAAGTCATGCCGTGTGTGCTGGCAGGTTCTGGGTTCGCATGAGAAGCAATGGGATGCCCCAACCTCCTGAAATGACCTTTCTTCTCCTGTTTCCCCTCTGCTGCAGAGACCCCAGGCTTGGAGGAGTGTGGCCAGCGAGCCAGAGCCATGCTGGCCCCTCCGGCCCTGCCGCAGCCTCAGGCGCTGCTCCTGCGCCAGCTCACCTGCCACTTCTGCCACCTCTGCCAGGGCACCCGCAGGAGCCGCGTCTCACCTCGGCTCCTCGGCGAGCAATTCGGGGAGCTGCTTCTGCGCCCTGCAGCAGCCAGGTGAGGTGCCCCTGCCGTGCATGGGATGGAGCGGGAGAGAAAAGGGTGCCCATAGCCAGGCATGGGCATGCTGGCCCCTAACCATGCTGGTTTTGCTAGATGACAGCCCACCGGTGGCTCAGCCCCAGGGTTTTCCAAAGGGGGAGGCCAGAGCTGGAAGCCCCCATCCCAGCTGTGATGCTCTGACGCCACAGCTGTTCCCTCGGCGACCAGGCGTGATGTCGCGCACAGGACTGGGATACACGGAATTGCCCCAGTCCCGCAAGAGGTTCGCCGGGGTGGCTGGCTCCTGTCCCAGGGGTGTGAGGGTTTCTGGGGGGGCTGAGCTGCTGGGCACCCTCATGGACCCCCTGCTTCTCTACACAGCACTGAGGCGAGCCCTGAGCTCTGCGCGAGGATCCTCGAGTCTCTCATCGTGGCCAGCGAAGCGGCAGAGGCACTGGCAGCCCCAGGTAAGAGACACCCGCCTGGCAGCAGAGGGGGACAGCGGGAGCGAAATTCGGGGAGGCGATAGCCACGGGTCGCGGGGGTGTTTCGGCGGCTGGTGTGGTGACGGGAAGGTGCCCGTGTCCTTGCAGCAGTGCCTGGGCTGTGCTGGCTCCCTGGCCGGGCACGCTGTTCCCACTTCCCCGCTTTATCCTCAGAGATATTGGGTTTGGGGCATTTCTTGGCATCTCCTCAGGAGTTTTGTGGCTGTTTTCTTGCTTAATGTCCATGTTCCTGCTCCTTGGTCCCAGTGTGGTGCCAGTGGGTCCTGCTCCCCCGTTTTAGAGGTCTCGGTGGGTGCAGTGCTCCCAGTCAGGGGCTGCTGTGCAGTGTGTTTTGGTGAGCAGGGATCTGGCTGCAGTCTGGGAGTTAAAAAACACCAACAGAACCATAAAATGGCAGGATGGTGCTTGCTGTAGGATTAAATCTGAGTTTATGATTTTTGGCTTGTGTCTAGTTTTCATGTGGGCAGAATTACGCTGCATTCAACAAGGCACCGCTGCCCCAGTTATGGGGCGTCCGTCGGATGGAGACAGGCCCCTGTTCCCCCACCTCTCTGTGCCTGGGTGAGGAACCAGAACAGTGTGTTTCTTCTACAGATCTTAACGACTCCACCCAACTTTCAACCACCAGGACTGCAATTATTCCCCTTTTATTACCAACATCAGCATTTGCCTTCAGCAACAATTTGCTCTTCTGCTCTGGTGGCTGAAGTCCCACCCCTGCACTGGGCACCTTCTCCTGCTGTGTCCTTCTTGCCTGGTGGCATCTCGTGTCCCATTAGTGTCCAAAACCAAAGCACGTGCCCCTTGCACCCTCTGCAGCACCCCAAGGATGGGAGGCGAGTGGTCCATCCAGGCGGGAATGTACATGGTAGGGAGGGAGGGTGCCCAGTGGAGCACAAACTGCAGACCTTGAGGACCCCAGAGGTCCATCCCTATGGGATCCCACCTCCAGGCAGCTGCTGAGATCCAGCCATGTCCCTGCACGGAGCTGCCCAGACCCCCAGGAGGCACAATTGCTTCCAGCCCTCCTGCTTGGAGATACGTCGGCGTTGGCCCCAGTGAATTCTGTCTCTTTGTGATGTACCCATGTCCCTGTCATCACCCTGGCTCCCTGAGGGGTGGTCGGGCCAGGCAGGGTTACAACTCTTAATATTCCTCGTAAACCAGCCCTTTCAGACCCGTCATCTTATTTGTCGCTGTCGCCTACAAGTTTATTGAGATCCGTATGTTTGTTCCACCCGCCAAAACAGATGTTGGGCAGCTGCAGCCCAGCAGTCCCAGGGGTCCCCATTGCCGACCCCAGACCCTGCACTGTCACCAGTTGTCTTCACCCCAAACTGAGCAGAGGAGTCGAGCAGGACACTGGGGTCCTCACCTCCTTTCTGGGTCAAAATCTCCTCTATGGGCACAAGCCCATGTGGACACCCCACAAGTGTGGGGCAGGGCACGGGGCACCTGGGCTCACTGCCCCCCGAGCTGACGGACATCAGACAAGCCCTGCCACCTCCCCGCTCTTTGTACCTAAAAGCAAGGATATTATTACTTGGCTGTCATCACATTAGGATGTTGGGAAGCTTAATTAAATGCCTGCAAAGCGTTTCTGAGAGCTGCGGATGAAAGGGGCTATATATAAAGTGCAAAGAATTATTATTAGTGACGGGGTCCGCGCCCCAGCCCCACTCCCATCACCCCAGCCCCACTCCCCTGCGTTCCGGCACCGTGATTATTTTTGTGCATGTGTGGAGTTGTGGTCTTATAATTATACATGTAAAATAGCTATATATATCCTGCAATAACACGGCAGGTGTGTGCACATAGCACAGGAATAGGAGTCAGTAGCTGACACGGAGGAAACCACGGTGTGACCTCATTCTGACTCAGGTGTAAATATACCTCATGCAAGCGGGCAGCTGGGGGGTTTGGGGGCTGCAGGGACAGTGGCCACCTTGGCAGCAAGGATCATGTTTTGGGTGAGGGCCAAAACTGGCTGCTAACCCCAGGGAGGCTCCTGCAGGGTTGGGGTCCCTCCTTGTCCCCTGCGTCCTTTGGCTGATGGGGGAGGCTTGGATGTGAAAATCATCACGAATAAGAATGTAAATGATGAAATCTGGTTGCTGGAGGGCCTTTCTGGGGTGGATTTGCTGTTTTTGAGTTTGAAGTGTCCCTTCCCTCAGGTGCTGCTCCTGGGGGGGTCTCTGCAGCTGCCCATGGATGGGTTGCAACGGGGAATGGCAAGGGATGTGTCCATGATGGCTACTGAAAGCTCTTCCCAGCAACTGGCAGATGCAGTAATAGGGTCACACTGGAGGCGCTGGTTTCCATGGGGCCATGTACTGGTTTGTATGGGACAAGGGCATTGATCAGTGGCAAAGCTGTGATGGAGCCCAAGGCCAGGTGGCCACATCCAGGCTACCTCACCGTGTTCTCCAGCAAGCCCCCAGTGCTGGGCAAGCCACCCCCACCCAGGGGCACGGGGACATTCCCCAGCCCCATGGGGACCTGGGGGGGACACAAAGCCCACAGCAGGACCCCAGAGCTTGCGGAGAGGCTGTTTCCTGAGCAGAGTGAGGGGGTAGGGAAAGGCAAAGGGAAGAAGTGATGCAAATACTAGCTCAGCTGAAGGAAGATGACTTCATCTCCTTTTCCTCTCCTGGTGCTATTTATAGCCACTTTAATTTACTCCCCTTTGCTTTATTATCTCTCCAGCAGGCCGTTAGCCCTCAGACAGCAGGATGCCTTTACTCACCATGCCGCACAGAATTCTGGAAAAAAAAAAAAAAAAAAAAGCAGCCACCAAAAAAATACCCAAAAGCAGGGGCAGGAGGCAGGGAAAGGCGGCAGAATGCTGGGGGCAGGAGCATCACTGTCCTGTGGCACGGGTTTCTGGAGAAAGTGAGAGGGTTTGGGCTTCTTTTGGGGAAAAGAGCAAGAACTGGGTGAGGAAGATATCCCCTTCCTCCTTCAGAGCAGTGACTGGAGGGGACAGGATCAGCAATGCCAGGGTCCCCTCTTCGACCCAGGATGGGGGCCACTGTTTTGCTGGACCCTGACAAGGTGGGCACCCCCTGCTCCCCCAGGATGCCCAGCCCTGCCCCACTTTACATGGGGCAGTGGTGTAAATCCAGTGGGTGAGGATCAGGCTCCAGCATCCATCCCAAGCACCCTCAAAACACAAAGAGCAGGTTTGGCAGCCCCATGCCATGGGGAAACTGAGGCACAGCCTCCTCATGGAGTCACTCTGCTAGTGGCTGCAAAATCTGGTACCTTTGGGGGGGGTTTGTACCCAGACACCCAGCACCATTGGCACCCCACACCCCAGTGCTCAGCACGGATGGAGGCCACAGCGCTGTGGTGGTGCTGGTGGTGGGTGACATCCCGTGACATCTCATGATGTGACATGCTGGGCAACTTCCCAGCCCGAGCCCCATACAGGCACCTCTCTGCAAGCACCACCGCTGAGCAGGACTGCCACATTAAACCAAATTAGAAGCATCTGGCTTTGAAGTTTTTAATTAACTTTTTTCCTGTTCGCTTTTTTCTGAATCCAAGGGAAGAGCCCATCCTCTCGCCCTCCCCAGCTCGTGTGTCAGCATGTCACAGTGGAGGTTGCAGACTGGGTCAAGGAGGGCTCAGAGGGCTTGCTGGGGGGCGCAGAACCCCCTGTCCAAGATGCTGGGGGCTGTGTCCAGGTGCTGCCCTGCCTGTCTGGGAGCATCCTGGCACGGCCATGAACCTCCCGCCGCTTGGCCCAGCATATCTGTCACAGGGTGCCTCCAATTTGTGTTACCTTTTGGTGTTTCATCTCTTTGGGGCTGCCGATGGGGGTTAAAAATAGCCAGGAAAAAACCCAACCAAAAACCCCTGGGCTGAAGGGCAGCATAGGGAGGCTGTAGCTGAGTGGTCCCCTGTGCTGAGACACCTGGCTCTGCCTCCCCTAATCTGCAAATAATACACAGAAAACAAATTAAAACTGGGGAAGAGGGTGAAAAAGAGCACCCAGCTAGCGATGCAAGATAGAGAAAGTGGCTAAAAATAACATTCCCAAAGGCACAGGGAGGAACACGGCAGGGATCTGCACTCCTGCCATCCCAGAAGGTGGCCCTGCACCTCCCCAGCTGCTCTGGCGGAAACGCAGCCCAGCCCGGAGAATCCAGAGAGGGAAAAGCCTCCGAGATGGGCAGCAGTGGGGAGGCGAGAGGTGCAGAGCCGTGGCGCAGGGAGCGATGCTCCCATCCACAGCAGAGAATGGGGGTCCCCCCAAACACCCCAGGTGCCCAGCTGGGAGGCAGCTGCTTGCCTGACCCACTTGCAGGCAGCTGGCGAGCAGCGGGATGCTGCCAGGAGACCCCGGGGCTGCTGCCTCCGCAGCTAATTTTAGCCTGTATTCAATTAATCATGGAGCCAGGAGGAGATGGCAGCACCACAGCAAGCCCAGCCCTTGCCGGTGCCTCTGACTGCCCCCCTGCCTGCCCCGTGCTCACTGCTTGGGGGCTTGGAGGAGCAGGGACTGGGGTGTACCCCCACCCCAGGATTTTGGGCTGAGGAACTAGGAGTGACCCTGTGTTGCAGGCCCCTTCCTCCAGTTGGCTCTATGTGGCTGGGGCAGCTCCAGGAAGAATGTCCCATGGCAGCCTATGGTCAAGTGGGCTGGATGTCTCCCTCAGCATCTCCTCATGCCTCAGATTCCCCTCCTGGCTGTCAGAGGTGGCCTTTGCCCATAGGATTTCTCGAGCTGCCTGTACTGCTCCGGGCAGGCGTTTTCCCAGCACACCAGGGGTGCCTCCCTGAAGCAGCGACACTCAGCAAGGGGTGTCTCAGCCAGCCCAGATGACCACCACATGCCTCAGCGGCAGCCCCTTTCCTGGGGGTCACCAGCTCTGACCCCTTTCCAGCCCCAAGCGCTGCAGGTGGCCATGCCCAGGCTGGGCAAAGCTGGGGCAGGAGCAGCTGCATCGCTCAGAGACCGGCAGCTTCCCTGGCACAAGGAGGGACCCTGGCAATGCTGTGGGGATGTGGGGTGACAGCCCTGTGGTCCCTCTCTTTCCATGGCAGCCACAGCCCTGCTCCACCAGTCCCGGTGTCAAAAGCATGGCACGATCCAGCCCTCCCCGTGACAGCGGGAACGGCTCCCGACGGAAACACGTCTCGGCTGGGATTGAAATCCTTTTCCTCCCTGCACGGCGTGGCCGGAGCTGATAAGCGGCTGGATAACCCCAAGCATTGTGTGTGCTGCCGGTCCATGACCTGCTGTTGGTTTCACTGCTGGGGAGGAAACGCTGCACTCGGCCAGCCAGGATTTGGAGGGATTCGGCTGGAATTTGAGGGGAGCCTCCGTGCGTGCCGGTGGCAGGGTGCTGGGGCTGCACTGCTGCATGGGCAGCCTGCCTTTCTTTTTGATGTCATATGAAGTTTTGGGATGGCTCCATCAGATCCTCACTGGTGCAAGCCCAGGCTGCTGTGCCAGCACGCATCAGCCAGATCCTGGCTGTATGGCTGCAAAAGCTGCCAGCCCAAAACACCCAGGTTGTCTGCAACAGCCAGGGTTTCGCCCTTGGGGTTCGCAGGCCTCCAGATGGGGCTTTTTACCTGGGTCATCCCTGCCTGCTCTGGAGGGCAGATCCTAGAGGCCAGGCTGGCTGAGCAAACCCTTCTCATCCCAAACAGAGCCACCAGCTTTGCTGTGACAGGGCTGGCTCACTCCTCGTGCCGGCTGCTCGCCGAGCCAAGCTGCAGGAGCACGCGTGCCAGCACACGTGTCCTCCCAGCTCCTGCCCTCAGACGCTGTCTGGGATGGAGTCGCTCTTTCTGCTGCGGTGACTCCAGCTAAAGGCTGCCAGTGGCTTCACAAAAGATGGAGAGAGTGACAAAGCACTGGTCACACTGCCAGCTGCAGCCAGTTTTCCAGCTTGGCACCAAAAGCCAGGAGCATCCTCTCCTGTGCGGTGGCATTTCTGTCCCCTGCAGCCTACCTGGCAGTGGATGGGCAGCAGCATGTCACCCCACTGCCCTTTTGGTCAGGAGATGCCAGAAAAGGGCAATGCTGCCCAAGGCGGGATTTAATGCTGGAGCAGGAGCGTTAAAGGGTGGCTGATCCTTCCGTGATCCCACCGGCACCCCTGGACCCTGCCTCCCTGAGAGCATCCGAGCCCTGCTCCAAAGGAGTGGAGGAGGCAGGCTGCCCAGCGCACACATGAGTGGCTCTGGGGAAAGGCAGGATTTGTGCTTCCAGGAGGGAAAATGAGTCACAAGGGGACAGCAGGGCTGTGCCAGCAGCTGAGCGTGGGACCGGGGTAAGCGGTGACTGTCGGCTGCTATCCGGGAGGTCAGGCAGAAATGCTCTCGCAGGCCTTGCCTGGCTTTAAAATCTATTAACGTCATTTTGCCGTTTGAGCCGAGAGCTGCACAGGCAGCAGAAACATTCGGGCATGGCTCAGATCAGAGCAGGATTTCAATTACAGTAATCAAAGGTGACACAGATAAGAAACCCCTGGTCTATGAAGCCACGACAGCTGTCCTCTGGCTCCAACCGGCAACCATCCAGAGCGGCTCCATCAAAACCACTGAAGTGGTACTAGGGTAAAATTGGATTGTGAATCCATTTTCATCTGCTGTGGTAGAAAATGCTTTCTCTGTGTTCCTTGGGGAAGAAAGCCACCTTGTCAGAGGAGTACCGAAGGGGCAAGGTGCCAGGCATGGAAGAGAGGACATCGTCCCCTCTGAAGCCACCGGCAGCTGCTTGTGGATGATGGAGGCGGCAGGAGGAACAGCTGGGATGCTCTGCCTTCTGTTTTCCCCTCTCTCCTTCAGCCTGGCCCCAGAGCTGGGGAGGATGCTCGCAGGGTGAAGCCCGGGGAAAGCCACCTCCAGCTCCTGCCTCTGCCACCACTTGAACTTGTCCTTGGTCAAACCCCCCTCCTTCTTTTGTCTCCCACAGTCTGGGGTTGCAAATTTTTTGGGTGGCAGTGGGGCAGCAGCAGCGCCATACAGCACCATGCACCTCAGCGTGACGATTGGGGTCCCCCTCCTGACACCTCTGACCCCCTCACCCCTTCGGGCTCCCACCCCCAGCTACTCACTGACACCCCATGGACCTGCCGGTGATCACCATGACAGCCTCACGGGACCCTGGATGTGGCTGAGCCGTGGGGGCACCCCTGGGTCCTGCACACACAAGGGGCCCTTTCTGACCCCCTCCAGGCATGGCAGGAGCTGCCAAAACACAGCGGCTCTTTCTGCATCCGCTGGACTCGCTCCAGCCTGGCCGGGTGTCAACTGCCCAGCCATGGCGTGTCCCCCCCGGGGCCCCCCGGGGAGTGTGAGCCCTCTCCTGAACACTGGGGGTTTGTGCGGGGTGGCGGGGCTGAATGGCAGGTCTGTGCGGCTGGGCAGGGAGGGAAGGCAAGAGCTGCTTGCCTCATCTGTTTACCTGGAAATGGAGATCGTGGCCAGGCCCGGCTGCAGGCGCTTCCATGCCAGAGCTAATGGGGTGGGGAGTGCCGCACTGCGCCCGTCCCCGAGCATCCCTGCCAGCAATGAGGATGTGGGCAGGGACCTGGCATGGCTTCTCCAACCTCAATGTGCCCACATGATGCTGGATCCTCCAGCCCGCTGCAGGCAGAGAGCCGGAGCCCAGGGAATAGGGACAGGCCATCAGAGGGGTGGGTGATGCTGCTGGTTGTCCTCTGCCCTGCAGCATCACTGCGCCCCAAAGTTCTACAGGGTCCCTTTGCATGTGTCCCCATCCTGGCTGCATGTCTCCACACTGTCCATGGGTCTTCATCCCTTGTGCTGTGTTCCAGGACTGGTAGGGTCCCCACCCTGGCTGCATGTCCCTATACTGTCAGCGGTCTCCATCCTGGCTGTGTGTCCCTGTACTGCCCGTAGCTCTCTGTACCTGCCATGGGGCCCCACATTGGCTATGGACACCTGTACTGGCTCTGCCCCCATGCAGGTTGTGTTACTCTGCACCAGCCGGGTCCCTGTACCAGCAGTGTCCCCAAGGGGACATGAGAGCCACTTAGCAGTGCCAGGAGAGCAGGGCCACCCATGCAAGCAGAGGGTTTTGTCCTTGTGTGAGCCAGGACTGATGGCCACACGTGAGCTGCTGGGGAGGGACAGGGGATGATAGTGTCTTCGTTAGTGTCTGGATGTGTGGGGATTAACAAAGCTGGCTCGCTGTCCCCGGGGTTCAGGTTGCCTTATCTGTGTGTATCTGTCCCTACTACTGCAGGCAGAGCTGCTCCTGCCACTGCACAGCTAATCCCAGAGGCTGCCAGATAGGGCAGGGACCGCGGCCTCCACCCACACCCTGCCTGCGCGGGCAGGGCCAGGGCACCCAGCTGAGCCGTGACCTGCTCCTGCTCCCAGGCCAGCTGATGCTGGAGATAACCAGAGGCCCAGGGCAGAGGTGCAATGAATTTGGCATTCTCAGTCTCTGGCAGTAGTACACGCAGGGTCAGGAGGCTGGTACTGGCATTGCCTTTTATCCTGACCTCAAGGCTCGGTGACCTTGCAGTTCTCCCAGCAAAGCTGTGTCTGCCCAGTTCATCTCCATTCATCCTTTCCTTCAGATGAAAGAGCTACTGCCCCATGGCCAGGGCTTGGGGACTACACCAAGTCTCTGGGAGTTCACAGCTGTGCTTTGGGGTTGCTGAGCAGGTTTCTTCATCCTTGAGATACTTCGGGCATTTGGGGAGGGGTGTGGGTGGTGAAGGAGCTGGGGTACCCACAGAAGTTGGCATCTCACTGAGCAGGCTGGCACCACATCATCCTCAGGAGACACAGGGCTGGGACAAGACCATTTGACCTCATGCCATGCAGACGTGGCTGCAGCATCCTTGCTGAGCATCGTCAGCTCATCCCAAGTACCTGGAGGCCCCACGAGTCCTGGCTGCCCGTCCCCCAGTACGGTCAGCAGGGTGCCCTCCCCCTGGCCTCTGGTACTCCTAATTTCTCCATTCTGCATTGGCCCTTCATGCCCTGGGGTGGGAGCAGCATCCAGGGTTGTGCTTCGGCACCATCCCAAATTTCCAATCTGGGCATGCACAGTGCCATGGCAGCGCTTTTATTTTTTCAGCTGCTTCCCTGTTTTCTTTGCAATCAGGCTCTTTCACGGGGCGACAGCAATCACGAGGGTTATTTGGGGAGGGCTCAGCGTGCCCCTGAGCAAGCAGCTTGCAGCGTGGTGTGCAGACCCAGGACCTTGTGGTGGCTTGCGTTACTGTGGGAACCCCACGTCTCAGATGGCTCCAACCTTCCCTGGCCATGGCACAGGGGGAGAAAACATCTGATCCAGACTCAGGAGAGACGGTTTGGCTCTGCACACTGCACAGCTGCCCTCAGGACAACTTGAGACAAAGTCTGGGGGGGGGGGTTGAATCTCATCAAACCCCAGCAACTTTGTATTCTGGGGTAGCCCAGAACATCCTGACTTTTTTGGGGCTTTTTGGTTCAGCAGCCAAACAGTGATGTCCACTGTCGGCTTCCCTGTCTGAATAACTGGATGCTTACCACTGGCTCTCATGGCTGATTTCTTTGATGCGAAGAAGTGCTGGGAAGAAATTCATCTGGACTGAACCGGAGCCAGGGCATGGTAATGCAAAAAGCACCAGCCCAAGGTGGGCTGTTTCAGGAGTGGTTGTAACCATGGGGTTGCCGCACGTTTCTGAGAGGAGCTCTGTTCCGCAGCCTCCCCCAGCTGTTTCTGCAAGATCCTTGAAGTGAAACATCTGGAGTGTTTCAGAAAGAGAAACCTGAGTGTTTTGGGGTCCAGAACAATTTGAAAGACCCAAGACAAATTCATGAGCCATCAGGCTTGACCTGAATCTGGTCTTTTCAGCGAGGAAGCCAAAAGTCCTCATCCAAGTCATTTCCTCCCAGCTTTTATTGGAATTAGAAGTGCAGTGTCCTGTGCTGGCAGGCGTCCCCCATGCCGAGCACAGCCAGCCCCTGAAATCCCTTCGTGCTGGCTCCGGAGTCCATTCCGGCATCCTGACGCTTCCAATTTAGACCTTCTTGTGGCAGAGACTGATAGAGAAGCACTTTGCAGGACGGCGCTTCCCCTCCCTGGGGAGCCGGTGCTGGCGCTTTGCTCTTCCCACTCGCCAGCTCCAAGGAAGAACGAGGAGCTTGAATTACTTTTTTTCCAAGAAGGGTGGATTTGGTTTGCAGAAAGATAAGGGCTAGGGAGCAGTTGTTGTGCTCTGCTGAGCCTTTTGCCATCTGGAACAGCTTTTTGGTTTCCTTCTGGATGCCTCTTCCATGGCCTGCGTCAGGAGGACAGGGAGAGGGGCAAGAACATCGCTTAGACCCCTGGGAGGGAAGGGTGAGGAGATGGAGCTGGGGGACACACAGGTCTGTCCCCATGCTCCCTCTTTGCAGGGGTGGGGGAAAGTCAGCCCAGGAGAGCGGATAGCTGGTTCAGGGAAGAGCCTGGGGACATGGTGGACTTGGCAGTGCTAGGTTTATACTGGGACTTGATCATCCTAGAGGTCTTTTCCAACCCAAGCGATTCTATGATATTATATTCCACTGTGCCGGCCATGAAGTCCTCTGGTAAGCCCTTCTGCAGGATGTCCCCTGGTCCCCACCAGCTGCTCGGTGGCTCCATGGTAAATGGTTCCTATGTGGTGGCTTTGATTTGGTGTCCCCATAGCTGACACCTGGTTCAGGGCCACACTGCTGCTGCCCAAGCAGCCTGTACCGTCCTGAGCATCCAGAGCTTGAAACCACAACCTCTCAGTGAGCATCCTCCCGCGAGAGGCTGATCTCTGCAATTAATCTGGGCATGGTTTATGCTAACGACTCTCCCCACTTTAAATTATAAATGGCCCCTGGCATGTGTGCACACAAACACACGTGCACGCACAGAGATCCTTTAAGGCCATCATTAGCTGTAATTAGTGGGATCTGTCACTCATCTTTGGCAGTTAACGATGAGCCCTGAGTCAGAGGAACCCGGCAGCAGATAAAATAAACACGATTTCAAACAGTTTGGAAATAACAAGCCTTCATTAATCAGACAAGCCCCAAAGGAAAGCGCTCGGAAAAGTGGCAGCTTCTTTGCTGTTGCCAAGAGCAGGGCTGGGTGGGCTCTGTGCTGCCCCTCCATCCCACCCCCTTCCCAAACCCTCCTCTCCAGCAGTAGCAGGAGGCAGGATGCTTTCTCACCTGGCTGACTTAATGGCAGGGCCAAGGTGTCAGAGCCAGTCAGCTCCAGTAAGAGGCCTGAAAACTGGTAAAACCCACCCAAAAGGGCTTCTGCATGGCCCCTCTCTGGGTCACAGCAGCCAAGGCGGGATCAGGCCCCAAGGCGCGGGTGAGGGCGATGCAGGTGCCCCACGGCGGGAGCCAGGGCTCAGCTTTGGGTGCAGATGAAGCAGCTCAGGGGCAGCATATCCCACAGCCACCGCTCACCCCAAGAACCCCAAGTCTGCACATGAAAGGTGCGCGGGAGGCAGCGGGAGCATCCCCAGGATCCATGTGCAGAGCAGGATTTGGGGAAAGGGCTGGTACAAGGCAGGTTTGCTATGGAGCAGGGGGAGCTGGGGAGGTTTCTGGCTGTCACAGCTGCAGCTAAATCACAGCAAATAGGAGGGGAATGGGACACATGAGGCTGGATTATATTACAAAGGAGCAGTCCATCATGGGGTATTTAAAATAATCCGCTTAGATGCACAGTAGCAGATTTGGAGTGCTAAGGGAATTGAAGGCGCTGTGGCTTTGCAAGGCTGGATCAGATCTAGTTAAGACGCCACTTAGGACAGCACATCCTATCCTGCCTCACTGCCCCAGTGGACACACACATGGCACCCGCAGCCCCTGTGAGTCCACCCCCGCCCCACCAGGGAGGCACCCAAGGTGACACCAGCTATGTTGCAATGGCTGACAATGTCCTGTGGCATCTCCCTGGGACAGGTGGCAGGTTTGGGTGGTGCCAGCCCCAGAGCACAGAGAAAGGGGCTGGATTAGGCACAGGGTGATGGGTTCCCATGAGGGACTAAGCCTGCAGAGGGGTGAATGAAGCGTAACCGGTGCTTGGGGGTCTGGGAGATGCTGGTGTAACTCAGCAGCATCTTCGCACTGCACGGTGAAACAGCTGGGACCAGGGAATGCCCAGAAGGGAGCTGCACCTATGCTGTCAAGGGGTGGGAACCTCCTCTCAGGGTACCCACGTGGCATTTGCAGCTCAGCTGGGGTTGGGGACCCAGTGTGGGGTCCCCAGCAGGCTGGGATGGGGTGTCAGGGGAGTTGCACAGGGCTGTTGGTACCTGTCTCTGCTTTGGGAGAAGAACTAAGGCTGGGCCTGCTTGGAGGAAAGGTGGCCCCACCTGCAGGGATGCCAGCTGGGCTGCTCTGCCCCTGCGTGGGCTTGCAAGCCCCACGACATGGTTGGTGGTTGCAGAGGAGGGTGGT
This sequence comes from Caloenas nicobarica, assembly GCF_036013445.1. Lineage (NCBI taxonomy): Eukaryota > Metazoa > Chordata > Aves > Columbiformes > Columbidae > Caloenas > Caloenas nicobarica. The sequence goes on along the minus strand of NC_088284.1, from coordinate 100,129,204 downwards.
TCACTAATGTCATGAGCTAGGGGGTCCTTTGCTGTGCTAGCCTGGGGTCTGCATGCATAGAAGCATGGGCTGCTTGAGCATCCCTGGGCATCCTCGTACTGCTCCTCTGAGTCAAGCTGAAAGCTCAGCCTCAGGGAAAACATTTCAGCCCAAGAAAGGGTTTTCATCCCAGAGACTTCATTGTAGGCAGGCTTCCCCCCAGAAGAGCATTATTCCAAGAGCAGGGGGTTTCCACCTCGAGCTGGCACCTCCAGGCTGCTCTGATCAAGGGGGATTCAGCCCACAGTGGTCCTGCAGAGCCAGACCCAGCAGCAGGCTCACGGAGCCGAGCAGTGTTAGAATCAGAATCACAGAATAGCTTGGGTTGGAAAGGACCTTCAAAGCTCATCTAGTCTAACCCCCTACAATGACCAGCGGCATCTTCAACCAGATCAGGTTGCTCAGAGCCCCGTCCAGACTGGCCTTGAATGTTTCCACAGACAGGGCATCTACCACCTCTCTGGGCAACCTGTTCCACCCTCATTGTAAAAAGTTTCTTCCGCATCTCTAGCCTGAATCTCCCCTCCTTTAGTTTAAAACCTTTACCCCTTGTCCTATCATAACAGGCCCTGCTAAAAAGTCTGTCCCCATTTTTCTTACTAGGCCCCTTTTAAGTACTGAAAGTGTTGCCAGACATGACCCTGACATGGAGCTGGCCATTACCCTGCCCATCCCTTTCCCTCCAGGAAGGGCAGGGCCCAGGAACATGCCCCCAGAATCCAAGGCCACGTGTCACATTAGGCCATGGGACTGTTCGCCCCTCTCCTTGCCCTTAACCTGTTCCCTCTGTCCCCCCCTGACCCCGCTGCAGTGCCATGCTCAACATGAGGGCTCGCTCCTGTGGGTTTAACCGCTGTCCCCAGCTCCCCTGAGCATTAATCCAAGCGAGGATTAAGGTTAACAAGCTCCTGGAGCCACCCTGCGCTCAGGCCTCCTGGGATGGACCACTCTGTCCTGGCCCCAGAGAGGGCACAGCGCCCTGCTGTCCCCCAAATCCCCAAACCTCTCCTCCACCACCATGCAGCTTACCAGGGTTGCATGGCACATGTTCACCTGTCCCCAAATCAGGGCTCATGAGCCATCCCCAGGGCTTTGGGGGCTTCCAAGCCTCTGTGAGCATCTTCCTACTGCTCCCTGCAAGCCCTGGGGTGGGGACCAGGAGGGGTATTAGCTTCTCACCCCACTTCTCCCCATCCACTGGGTGCTGTGCGCCAGGTCACTCATTCCTAGATAGCTCTGGGTTCGTGACAACTAATTTAAATGCATGGAAAATACCTTAAGACCTGGTAAGCCCCTGATCCCTGCCTGCCTCGTGCTCCCCGTGAGAGTCCCCCACTCTGGCCATAATCCCTGAAGAGAGGTCACTTGTGGACCCCCCAGGCCTGAGGACAAGGGATCCTCTCCTGGGCACCCACGAGCTCCGGGGCCAGTGCGTGGGTGCGGGTTATAGCCTTGGCAGGGAGTCCTCTGTCACCTGCTGGGGACAGTGGGGACAGGGCCCCTAGGGACGCTCCTGCCATGGGGTAGGATGGTCAGGGCAGAGAGGGTCACGAGTGGAGCTGCCACTCTCCTGCGCCTGCCTCAGTGCCACCAGCTCAGGAATAGGGGCTTTTAGAGAGAATCAGGTAATTGTTATGTATTTTCATGCAGTTATGATTTTTTTTTTAATTTCTATTTTGCATTCCAGTATACTTCACAGCAAGCAAAGCCGCCCACATTTCGGCCATCCCCCCAAACCCTGCCCCATCCCCTGCAGGGAGGCTCCCTGGGACATGGAAAGGGCCCCCAGCCCCATTTCCCCACCATCAGGAGCTTCTGCTGCCTTCACCTGCTCTGACCCATGGCCCCACGAGCTGTAATCCCCCTCCTGCTGCACCCGCAGGATCAGAGGCTGCCAGCGCCAAACTCATCCCAGAGAGATGGGGGCACCGGGGAGGTGGTAATAAACCCTAATGACACCCTGGGGAAAGGAGGAGGAGGAGGGCAAGAGGCGCTCCCCAATCTCTTGTGTCTCTAAATAGGCAAAAGAAAAAAATCCCCATTTGCAGAAGTGTCTCCTATATTTATAAGAAGCAAAGACGATGCTGGGATAGAGGCTGAGCTGAGCTTTTAACCAGCCAGATTACACTTAGCATGAGCATTTACCTCTGCCTCTAATCCGCCTGCCACAAAGACTTGCTAACTACTTCCCGGATTTAACTGGAAGGCTTGAACTCTTCCCACAGAAGAAAGAGTTAAGTCCGAGCTGATGCTGGAGGGATGTGGGGCCAGGATCAGTGCTGACCCCCAGGCACATCAAGTTTGGAATGGACGTTTTAGCCCCAGATTCAGTTTTTTCCTGGCAAGCTGGTCCCGCAGGCAGGATGGGCAGGAGAGGGGCAGGTGCCGACAGCCCCTCAGTCCCTGAGAGCTCTGTGCTGGTGGCTTCAAAATCAGAGCCTGTGCAGAGCAAAAATGTGGACATTTCCAAGCAAAAATCACTGCTGCTTAAAAGCAGAGCAGAAGCAAGAGCTCTGAAGGAGCCACCTGGCAGGAGCAGCCCCTCTTGCTTTCAGCTGGATTTCTTGCAAGAACAGAAAACATCCGCAGCTGGCGCTGGGTAGCTGGGGCAGGCAGGGTGGAGGGGAGAGGGTGCCTCTCAGCCCCCATGTTCAGTGTCCCCCGTGTCCATCCCTTGACGAGTTTTCCTTCATAGGATGTTTCAACTCAGTGCCAGGGAGGGGAAAGAGAAAAATCACGAGGGGTTGCAGTGCCCCATCATGGGATTTCAGTGGGAGATGATTTTGTAGATAAGGTTCCTAGGAACATGGTTTAGAGGTGGACTTGGCAATGCTAGGTTAATGGTTGGACTGCATGATCTTAAAGGTCTTTTCCAGCTAAAATGATTCTGTAATTCTATGATTCTAGTTGAAGCATGGGGCTCCTGCTTCTGCCGCACTTCGTTAGCTGCTACCTGGCGCAGGGCTGAGCAGTGATGCCCACAGGCAAGCAGTGGGTCACTCCTGCCTGAACTCACAAAGAGTCTCTGAATATCAGAAACTCTGGCTGTGCTCTGCCATCCCCGCCAGCCACTGGCTTCCCAGAAACACCCTCCCAGGGGAAAACCCTAAATTTCCCCTTGGAAACCAACAGCACTGCATGCTGGGGGAGCGGGAGGGGAAGGGGAGGCTGCTGCTGGTCCACAAGTCAGAAGAGCCGGCCAGTTTTTCCTTCCTCACCAGCAGCCCTGAATTCACCGTGTCCCAGCCCTGATGTCAGCAGAAAATTAGCCATCCCAAATGACGAGCTCCATGGACATGCCGCAACATCCTGTCCCTGCAGTAGCATCCTCCCTCCAGCTTCTCCTCCCAGGCACCCAGCCCCAGGTGACTGTGACCCAAGGGGTCCAGCACACAGGTCGGGGGGGCTCTGACTGCGGACAAATGATTGCGTTTCAAGGCTATGAGGTGGCAAGCAGATCTGTGCCATCAGGCTGCGAAGAGCAGGAGCTGGCTATGGAGAGGAGCGGGTCTGCAGGCAGGAGGGGGCATGTCCCCCCCGTGCACAGCCCTGGCAGGGCTGGTGCCTGTGGGTGCAGCTCCACGGGCTCCAGTGTTAGACGGGGACCCCAGAAATGGTGAGAACTGGCCCTGCCTGGGAGTTTCCAGCCAGCATGGAGGTGGGCAAGCAGGGTCCAGTGTGTGCACACATGTGTACATGTGTGTTACACACACCCAAGAACTCATCCCCGTTTCACCACTTGTATTCCTCACTCGCTGCCTCCCTAACAAGCAGCCCACCAAATTTCAATGCTTTCTCACAAATAGCAGCAACACTTTTCCCGGGGGCTGGGACAGGCGGGCAGGGCTACGGACCCCCCGGCTCCTCTCCTGCCGCCTGCTGGGCAGGGGGCCAGCTTGGCTCCCAGAGCCCTGTCTGCAGGCAGGGCTGGTACGTTCACCACGAGCTATAGATGTCCCGGCTGCCGCTTACAGTAAATCTGAGTAAGTTGTTTTGGGTAGAGCATTTGAAGTCCCGCAGGCAGCAAACCAGCCATATCCTTCTGGCACAATCACTTGCCGCAGGCGTCTCCCGTTTCCAGCACACCCCTTGGCTTTCCCAGCACCAACCCGCTGTGCGTCAGACCCCGTCATCAGCGTGAAGCCGCTTTCCCAGGGCTTCCCCCACCTTCCCGGAGGCAGCTGATGTCTCCGCGTCTGCCATCACCTCCCCCTGCTTTGGCTCTGGGTGTTCAGGAAAGTCGGGGAGGAAGGATGCTGAGGCACTCAGTGCTCATGGGCACAGCTCCACAATCCACTCCCCAGCCAGCCTCTTGCTGCTTCTTTCTCCCATTGCTGCCCTTCGGCCATCGGCTGCGATCTCCAGTGGAGGGACTGGGGGATTTTTCTGCTTTCTTGGGGAACGTGAAATCTTTGCCCCTGCAAGTGGCCAGCAGATGAACCTGAGGTGCCACTCACGTGTTTCTTTAAGGGCTTAAGTGAGATTCACGTGGTCAAGGTGCCTGCTCCAGCCCTCTTCATGGATGGGCAACTCCAAGCATTGGGAAAAGGCAAGATTTGGCTTAGCCAGAAGAGTTTCTCTGAGCCCTCAGGATCACACTTTGCATTTTTCTCTCCCTTACCCACAAAGATTTTCTCCCTACCCACTTGTTAAGTGAAAACCACTAGGAGTCTCATGTCACTGGTGACTGAGAGGCTTGGAGCTGCAAGGACTGTCCCACACCTCGCTTCACATTTGCACTCCAAGTCCAGAGCAAGATGAGGTACACACTGGTGAGAGATTTAGCTCCATTCATTGAATGATCAAGAAGCAAAAAGTGAGCAAGGCACTAAGTCTCCCAAGGACAGATCACCTCCCAGATGCTGAGCCCTGCCACCGCTGACCCAGCGGTCCAGGAACATTGTCCCAGCGCATCTCTGCCAGCTCCAGGCTGCCTTCTGCATTTGGCCCAACCCTTCCCAGCACAGGAAAGGATGCACAGCAGACACAGGCAAGGAATTTTCCAGGATGAGAGACAGCTCCTAGTCTGGTTTTTCAGAAGCAGGCTGCAAGCTTGCGAGTCGGAGGTATTTTTCAAGTTGGTTCCTGCAGTGGAAGTGATCAAATAATTGTTTATACACCCATCTGGCCCAACGGCTCGTGCTCACAGAGCAGAAACTTGCTCTCAAGGCTGCCGGAATGTGCCTCCCCTGTGATGCTACGGCGTGTTTCTAAGAGGAAGATGTTGAGGCCACAGGTGCCTTTCTAAGGCAGAGCCACGCCATGGTCCAGGCACACTCCCAGCCAGTCGCTGGGCCAGATTCATGCCACCTTTCTCTCCGTGGAGCCACAGGAGGGTTGTACCTGGGAGCTGGCTTTCCCCTGTTCCACTTGCCCAAGAGGGTGCTCCCAGCATTTTCTCCACCCCTTGTCCTCTCCTTCCCCCTCCCACCACTTTGCAACTTGGACAGCCCATCTCAGGCTTTCCCCACCTCCTCGTGCCCCCTGTGCTCAAGGAGGCATCTGGAACAACCCTGCTGCTCCAAGTGAGGATGGAGGACACACATCCCCATGGGAAAGTCAGGGTCTCCCAGTGGCCACCTCCTCCAGCCCCCAAAGTGACAATGACATGAATGTTTCAATTCAGACCAACCATTTTTTCAGGCATTTGTAACCTCTTCTAATGTGTTTTTCTTTTTCTCTCTCCTTTGGGGTTGGAATTATTCTGACTTTGTGCAAAAACCAACTTTGAAGTGCTCAAGGAGTGGAAACCTTCCATTATACTTTTGAAAAATAACATTAATCTTCCCTATCCTTTTATGGTGAGCTCTCTCCCCAATGGCTCAGGACTGGAGGTAGGCATTTGATGTGAAAATAGCCCTTGCTGAAAGAGCCCTTTTGATGTTTGATTTTCAGAGGGTCAACTCCAAACCAACTGTGGGGGCACCAGGTGCTGGTGGGGCTGGGACCCAAAGGGTGCCCAGGAAGGACATGGGGCAAAGGAGAGGTGCTGTCAGACCAATTCCCCTCCTGCCTGCCACTTATCTGAGCAACAGGCAGGTGTTTCCAGGCTTTCAGAGACAATAAACCCAAAGAGATTTCCATTCATGAAAAAATTCATGATGTGCATGAGCTTGGTGTGTGTGGAGCTACAAGCAGGTTGGCCGGAGCACCACAGACCCAGACGGCATCCACAGGGGACAGCAACCCCATCCTTCTGCAGGAACACAGGGGCCGGTGACATGGATATTCACTTTGGGACCAAGCCTCTGTCTGGGGGTGCCTTTGGGTGGCAGAGAGCCTGGTCACCCATTCGCCTCTTCCAGTCTGACATTGGTAGCATCTCATAATTTAATGGTTTTGGTATCCACCAGCTTTGTCTTCTGTAGTGCAGCAGCAAGCTTTTCTCTCTTGCCCCTGCCTCTCCCCCTCCTACTGTTTTCTCTCATTTAATTCCTCAAAGCACTTTTAAGAGGCCATTCGTCTGGGAGGTACCGCCTAAAACAAAGTTGTATTGTGTACATTTGGTCAAAGCCAGATAAGAGCTTCCAAGTGCTGGGCGAGTAGAGGTGGCTTCTTCAGGTGCTGGCAGCTCTCACAGAGCATGCAGTGTTCGGGATGTGTTAACCTACCGGCCGGGATTTGCATAGGTACAATACCCCTCTTCACTTCCTGGCAGGTTCTTGGCCTGAAAACTGTTGTATTAAACCTTAGACCAGTCTGTTGGCCTGGTAATCAGTACGGCACTATTTACTTTGTCTCTCACCTTTTTGTTTTGGGAGACAATAAAGATTTTATGCTTTGTCAGCAGAAGGCAGGGCAAGGGCTCACCCTTTGGGGTGTCCCTCTCCTCCGGGAAGCTGCAGGCACCCAGCGCTCCAGCAAAGAGCTCACATCCCGCGCGTGTTCATGGCACTAAGATGCAAAGCTTTTGCCCTTTGATCTCTACCAACCTACGTGTTATAAGAGAGGTACAGCCACCTTTTTGCCCAAAAGCTTCAGCCTAGGTAAAATCTGAAGATGTTGCAAGTTTTGTCTGATCCTCAAGGAACAAAACTGCCGGACACCTGGAAATCCTGGACACAAGCACTGTGCCGGCACAGTTCAGCCCTAAGGCATGTGCTTAGCAAGGCCAACGCTCCCGGGAGGTGGGGGACCAGCCATGAATGTGCTGCGCAGTCCCTCCATGCACGGACAGTGAAGCTGACGCCTTCCAAATGCTCCGGACTTGTTGCGTGTTTGTTGCCACTGCAGCCGGGACTTGGTAAATCTGCCAAATTTGGGGGCTTGATGGTGAGAAAGTCCCATCTGGTGGGGAAAACTGGCTTGGTGGTTTGCAGGGATGAGGGAGGCATTTTCCTGCGTGTTTCTAGAGGATGCCTAGGACTCCAAAAGGCAAGTAAGGCAGCAGAGACATCGAGTGAGGTCTCGGTGCCCTAGAGTCCCACCTGTACTCCAGGAAATTAATATTCTTCTCTTGGGAACCCAGCATTATTCAAATGATTTTCTCCTTCAGATATGGAGATTTTCATCAGGGAAAGAACCTTAATCCAAAGGACAGGAAAAAAAAAGTCTTAAATAAGCTGATCTGGAAGTTGTATTTGCTCAAGCCCTCCCTACCCATTGCCTTGGCTGGACAAGGAAGGAATCATGTTCATGTGCTGGTTTTTGAACGATTACCCTACACAGCGCTGCTTGTTTTATTGCCCCGCTTAGCGTTCAAGGCTGTTCTTCTTGCACTTATTTACTGTTAAGCAAAGAAAGCCAGGGAAAATGATCTCCAAAGCAAATAGAGCCATGTTTCCATTTGGGAAAACTTAGAGGGAAAGCACGTGTAGCTAAGCAACAATGCACGATGGTAATGGGTCCTTTTCCAAGGCATGAACTGCATGTGGATAACTGCAAGGAAAACAACCTTGGCCAACATGCTGCCGACGTTTGAATTCTTGGCCTAAGCGATTAATAAGAAATGAGATGACTTTTCAATACTCCCTGGGTTGCTATGGGTTTTTTTCTCTTGCTTTCGATCTCCACCCAAGGTTTTTGGGTGGAAGTCTCTATTACCGTGGCTGGGCAGAGAGCTCTGAGTACCGATGCGTCACAGCAAGGTCCCCTGGACACAAAAAGCCAGGGAAGGGGATGGGGACAGGGGAGTCCTGTGGCAGGACTGAGGACCCGGCCATGAGAAACTTCCTCCTGTTTGGGGTCAGAACAGAGCTGGCGTTCAGCTTGTGCCTCAGCACCAAATCTTAATCTCACCCCTGCCCAGAAGTACCTAGGGATGGCTTTGTCATTTACCCACCCTGGGAAACTAGATAATCTCTGCTGCAAGAAAAGGGGGGTGTTTTCTTACCACGGGGTAATGTGTGATGGATATTCAAGGATGGTATTACTAGGATAACACTAGCTACGGGATCATAAAATGGTTTGGGAAGCCAGAAGCAGGAGAGTTTTCTGGAAGATAAGCAGGTGATGTCAGGTTTGGCCAGGTGCATAACGTCCATGTGCCCATGTCACGCAGCTGCTGCATCACGGGTGACAGTGCCTGGCTCAGCCACGGGTGAAGGGGTAGGGAACCCTTCACCTTTGCATCCCAGGGCAGGAAAACTATTGTGTTGTGGGGTTTGGTTTTTGTGGGTTTTTTTCATAATAAGAGCAAACGTACAGAGTTCAAGTTTTCCATTTGCAGAAGTGACCACTCATTTGGGCTTTTCCAGATTTCCTCCTACTGGGAATGGTGCCACCTTCTAACTGGTGCTGGCAATTCAGCCCGATGGTCACCAAGTGGGATGGCAGCAGGACAGGGACAAGACCTCACTTTTCCTAGACCTGCCGCTGATTTCGTCTTCCTGCCGCCTGCATCACTGGCTGTGATCAAAACACATGCTGCCATGTTTATTAAAAAGAAAGAGTTATTGCAGGAAGGTATTGGGATTATTTTTTTCCTCCATGAATAAAGTTCTACAGTTCCTCTTAAAATCAGACCTGAGGAATTTACAGAGTGGTTATTGTACATTCCTTGGAATAAAAAAAAAATCTGAGCAAGTAGTTCCAGTGCATTAAAGCAATGAATAGAGGAAGTGAAAAATATTTTAAATTCCTATACAGTGTTACATTTCAAAAATATCCTAGTTTAGAACATTAGAATTGAGGGGGTGCCTTTTTTCTCTCTCTTTTTTTCCCCTCTAATTTCTCTGAACTTGTTACAAGTCTCCTTCCATTTTGCTCCCCATTTCCAAGCAACTCAATAGAGAGAGGCCTGGAACGATGACAGAGATGCGAAGTGCACAAAGGGACCACAAAGGGACCAGAGTGTGGTCCGATAATTCTGTAATTGGAGCTGCTCGAGGCAAAATTTTTTTCAAGCCAGTGTAAATGGGGATCGCTGAAACCCTTAACAATCGGTCTGTCAGGCTGCTTCTTTAATGGATTGCTCTGTTTAACTCTCTCTGTCACTGGCAAGATGACAAGAAGAATTAGTGTACTGGAAAATATAAGGTAACTGGCAGCTCCCCAGCCCAGTTCCATGGCCCCGCAGACCTCGGGGTGCCGCAGCGCTGGAGCCCGGCTCACCGGCTGCTCTGCTGCCTCTGTGGAGGAGGAGGAGGATGGGAGCTTGCAACCTCCTGCCCTTCCTAGGGGTAAGGAGACCTGCCAAAATACCCTGCAGCTCTGCGACTGACACAGTGAAGAGTGTGTGGGGACATGGTGGGGTCCCCCCCATAGCTGTGGGGTCCCTGCAGCACTGCGTGCAGCTGGCTGCAAGCTGGGATTGGGGTGGGGAAGGACCCAAACGTCCTCCCAAGGCCAAATCACAAACCTTTCATCAGCTGTAGACTGGCTTTGTCTTCTGCTTTTACACCATGGATACTTATTTTTATTTTTTTTAAGCACTATGGGTTAATGTCAGTCTTCTGGGGGTGTTGGGTGTAGGGTGGGAGCACTTGCCCATAAGAAAAGATGCTTCCAGTGTGTGTGTGAGTGTGTGTGAGCACACGCGAGCGTGTGCAAGTGTGCGCTGCTTTGGAGATGCTCCGACACCTCCATTGTTCGCAGCCGGCCTCTGAAATTTGGCAGCGACGATGCCCCGAGGCTAGAGATGTACCTTTCGCTTTTCCCATGAAATTCCATTCTGGTTTGGCTGAGTTATAAAAAAAAAAAAAAAAAAAAAAAGTTTGAAAATCGCCATTTCCCTTCTGCTGCCTGCATTCCTCAGGAAAACTTTGGCAGCCTGTCAAAACAATAACTGAACGTGAACTTTCTAAAGAGCTGGCCCGGTGCTGTCTGCCAAAGCAGCAATTCAGCACAGCTCAGCGCTGCGTGTCCTTTCCCTCACCCCCCCGTGCCCACCCCCTTGCACGCCCATCCCGGGCACCTTCGGCACAGACGCGTCCATCCCGGACACCCGTGCGCAGAGCACGGGGCCAGCATTTGCTGCCTGGTGGCAAAAGCCACACACACCTCCTCTCCCCTCGCAGGAGAGTGGCTTTCTGCTTCCAGCCCCAACTGTTATTCCTGCAACTTTGGGGGGAGAACCCTCTGGAGCAGGGAGGACAGGCCAGTCCAAACCTTGCTGAGGAATACCTCAGGTCCAGCTGCAATAATCTACGTCGTAGACATTTATTTAAAAGATTTTTTTTTCTAATGTTATTTCCTATGTTAAAAGAATATTGTTTACAAAGCAAAGCCAAGTTCTTTTAAGTTAGGAAATGCCTCATGTATGATTCCTTGCAAGCTCAACTCTGTGCATGCATTGTGCTATGACCTTCACGTACATGAGCCCCTATTTCGACCTCTTTGCTTGTTGTGTGGATGCAGGAGGGAAGAGGGCACGAGCTGCTCCGACAGCTGTAAATAAGACACTTCCTAACACTGAAGTGTTTCATTTGAATGTTTTTGCAGACCACATATTATTCTTTAATACAGGTTTTTAATGTAATGTATAATTTTCAAACCAAAGCACCCGACTTCAGCACACTTGCCAGAGTTTTTTCTCACCACAGAAATGCCGCGGCATCTAGGGTGGAGCGAGGCAACTGTGGTGCAGCCTCTTAGGACATAAAATTACTCTAAAGCACAGAGGGGCGGCACAGTCCTGGTTAAAAGCACCCATTACATTTCACATGAAGGTGCAGGAGGATCCAGGGAAGAAAACTGCTGCTACTTCACCCCCACAGGGGTTAATATTCTTAATCTGCAGGCAAATGCTTTGTGGTCCTGGGGTATTTTTGAGATTCAGATTGCAGAATTCAAGGGAAAGATGGTGCTTGTACCATTCCCATGCTGCCAGCACCACGCTGGTTCGGGATGACAGGATGAACCTCTGCCTTTCCCACCACCTCTTCTCCTGCCAGCAAGCCCCAGGTTGAGCTTGGAGGGCTGAGACCCCAGAGGCAGCATCTGAGCCAAAGCAGGCTGACCCTCCTTTCGACTCCTCATCACCAGGAGGTGAGAAACAGGCAGGAATAATCCCTTAACTAAACCAAACTGCTGCGACTGGTGGTTCTCATGCAGTTTCTTGCAAGATGTGGCCACCCCCATGGGAAGCTGGCCACCAATTACGGCAGATACTCCACAAATCCTGGTGTCTGTGCAGCGCAAGGCTAATAATTTTGTGTAGCATTTACTGCTGTCTGGGGAGTCATCCTTTCCGATGAGAATGCAGCTCTACCTTCTACAAGCTCCCCTCCAGCAGGCCTTGATCTTATGCTAACGGTGAAGCCAATATTTGCATCTCGGGAGTAGACACGAGTCTCCAGTCTGCCCCAAAAATCTCTCATCATTTTCGTGTGTTTGGCTGGCAGCACGGTGGATTCAGCCCCCCTCCCTCCTCCATCCCTCCAACTATAAAAGCCTGTTGTGGCCTACATTCAGCTGTCGGATATCACATTATCATGGCTCGGCAAAGAGGAAACCAAGCAGTTTGGCACAAATGGCTTTTCTGTGTTCAGCCTGTTCCAGCGCAGGTCCATTCGGCTCCTCCTGAAGCACATGGAAGCTCTCAAAACTTCAATATTTAATCTTGCCTTGAAATGCAAATTGTCAGATCCAAGGAAATGAAAGCGAACAAATGCATGGCCATCGATGGGGGATGTCATTGGGGAGGCAGCAGACGCCGTGTTCACCTCTCGGCTGGCACAGGGCTGCAGGGGCTGCTCCTCACCAGGACCCTTTCTCGAGCACTGTGCCCCCTGGTAAAGCATTGTCATTATCACTGTTGTTTTATTTCAGTGTTTGAATGTCCTGACTCGGGTTGATCTAGTGCTCTGCCAGACCTTGAGCATCCCTGAGCGCTCGGCGTGCTCATGGTTGTGTTTCTGTTCTCCAAGGGCACTGCCGTGACACTGGATGCTCAGACTTTGTGCCTGTGGAGGACAGATACACGGGCAGAGGGGATTTTGCTGTGTGTAAGGCAGCACATGTGCTTCCCTCTCCCCCGCCGCACACACATGCACACAACTGCTCGCCCCTATTGCAAGGCAGGTGGTGTGGTAGGAAAGGGAGTGCCCCATGTGTGCACATTGGGAGCCAAGTAATCCTGGATAAATTATAAGCACAGTTTTGAGAAATAAAATTACATTAATATTCTGTCCTCTCAAGGCATTAGCCTACTGTTTACCACTACACACAATCCTTTGCCTTAAATCGCATCTTTGATTAAAGCAGCAATGAGAGAAACCAGTGCTAATAACAAAATGTATTCTGCTTTAAATCACTAAAGTGAAAACATCAATAAGCTGTAACCATCAGTGCCGCCATGAAAATGAAGGCAACCACCATGGGAAACAGCAAGGATGAAATCCACTTTGCCAGCATAAAAGCCAAGTAATTAGGTCTTATGTGGGTGGAACTTATAATGAGGTGCAGGAAGGGGGAAAACGAATTTCAACCCTCTCTCCCTCCTTCCCCCCCCGCTAGAGCTGCTAATCTAAGTTTGGGGGCTGCGATAGGGATGGCAGCCCCATTTCTCAGCACGGTGGCGTCTGCAAAGAAGCACCCGCATCTCCCCATGCACCAACCACCCTGCCCTTGCGGGGCTGCTCTGCAGCCCTGCCCCATGCCCCATCCGTGGGCAGCGGATGGTTTGTACCCACAGTACCAACTTAGATTTCACTGGGAGGGAGGTGTGCTTCAGGAGCGGCATTTCACTTCAAGCAAGCTTGAGCTGATATATTGTGTCAGCCCAAGATGTTTAATTTAAAAATTAGAAAAAGGAATCGTATCTGGCTCTCATGGATTAATCAGTCCATGGATGGGGATATAAAATTAATTTATCTACAGTGAGTTATTTGAGTCAAAGCCCTGTGTTCCTCTGCAGCTGTCCATCCCTCAAGGAGCTCTGTTACTGGAGCAGTGCTGCTCTCAATTGCTTGCCATGGAAGTTGTGATATATCAGCAAAGTTCAGATTCTCTGTGCCCAGCTCTTCCCACATACTCTTACACTGGGTATAGCATTTCAGTTATTCAGTGTTGCCGTCACCCTCCAGTTCACCTAAGACAGGAGTATGTTTTCAGAAGCTGTCTACCTAGTGTTAGAGCAGGAGAAATTATTCATAACTTACTCTTACATGCTTTAAAATGCAAATAAAGCGGACAATTTCAGTGCTGGGTTTTCTAACGTTCCCTGACATCCCCACAGTAGATCAAGGTGCTTCTCCCTCCTTGTGCCCGCAACACTCTTTGGAAGTCTCTGGAAAGGGCTTTTCCTTAATCTCTCAAGAGCTGTCATTTTGCCTTTCTTTAAGTATGCCTGGCTGCGCTAACACCACGGCTGGCTGCCGAGCTGGCTGCATTTCTGCCTCCCGATGGTGCTTGTGGGCTGCGGGCTCAGGGTCTGGCCAGCCGCAGGCAGGCTGAGGTTCATTTTTGGGTGTGTTTGCAGCTCAGATTGATCCCAAATTTTGTGAAAGGGAGCCACCCGGTTGGGTGCCTTCTCCTCTGCTTTGCTCTCCTCCCCACCCCGGTTATGTCACTAGAAAGAGCGCTGGGTTTCCCCGGGGGCCACACTCCAGTTAGCAGATGGTTATGGCACCCGCTGAAATGCTCAGGTTATAATTTGGAATCCACAGGATCTGCAGAAGTCAGGCAGGGGAGGAGAACCCGTATTTCGGGCAGCAGGAACAGCAGGGCAAGCAGCTGGGAGGTGGTGCAGCGGGGTCAGCCAGCCCGGGTCCCGGCCGGGGACGGGGCAACAGCTCTACCAGCAAAAGGCCTCCCGGGCCTGGGCCGTGGGCCTGTCCCTCAGACCCCATCTCCAAAGGGGGGCCGGCCCAGGGGGCCGCAGCGCCCCGTCGGTGTGGGCAGGGGGCGATCCCCCACCGGTAGCGTTGCGGCCGGCTGTGGCGGGCGGCGCAGGCGCAGGCCCAGCCCGGGGGCTGCCCCGGCCGGAGTGCGGGGCCCGGCCCGCCCGTGCAGCCCCTCAGCCCCGTCCCCCCTCTCCGCCTCAGCGCTCGCCTTTCTTTGTCCCGCTTAGTAACCGGGGCTCCCAACCAATCGCCATCGAGCCGGCCGGCTTCTCCGCCAGCTGATTGGGTGGGCCGGCCGGAGCTCTCTGCCAATCCCGGCGTTCGCTGCTCCCTCAGACAAAGACAGCAGCTCTGGCAACTGGGCTCGACTCCCCCCGCCCCCTGCGCGTGCTCCACGGCAGCAGCCCCTTGGCGACAGGCCAGCCGAGGGACCTACCACCTCCCCTGCTCGCCTCAGAAGAGGGGGAGATCGCTGGGAAAAGACGGGGAGAGAGGCGGCCGAAGTGGCGAAAGAGAGCGGGACAAAAGTTAGGAAAGTGAAGCTCTGTTATTTGTGCCAAGCTTTCTTTCTGAGCGTGTCTCGCCGGCACGAAGAGAGACGTTTTCCCCTCCTGCTTTTTTTTCTGCCCACCCCCAATTCTGCCCCATGGAAGCGCCCGCTCACACAGCCCCCTCCCTCCGTCCTCCTAGAAGGGGTTAAAAAGCCGGCGCGAAGCCCCGCCCCCCGGGGCCCCTCCCGCGCGGCGCCGGGGGGGCGTGGCCTCGTCCTCGGCAAGAGGCGGTTGGCGACGGTTGGGCCCCTCAGAGCCTCTTAAAATGAAGCCGAGCGGGGCCGGCGGGGCCGCACAGAGCTCGGGGCTGCGAGCTGCCGGAGCCGCCCGGGGCCGCCGCCTGCGCCGCGCGGGGCTGCCAGCTGGGCACGGCGGGCGACGCTGCCGCGGGCTGCCCGCCCAGCGCTGAGCTCAGCCGAGCCGGCGGGGACCGCGGGCCGAGCGGCCCCCAGCGCTGCCCGCCCCGCTCGGGCTCCGCACCCGCCGTTATTGTTGCCCGCCGCCCCCTCCTTTCTCCTCCGCCGGCGGAAAGAATTCATCCCAGAGACCGAAATCTCCCCTTTTTGTCCGCTTCTCCCACCCTCCCTCCCTCTTTTTGTGCGGGGGTTTTGTTTTGCTTTCAGCCCAGTGTTTTACAAGTATCCCGAAAATGGCGATTTTTAGAGAGAATTCAGGAAAGTGGCTTTTCCGTGGAAAGGTGTCTTTTTAAACAAAAAGAAGCACTCTGTCTTTATATATTATTTATATATATAACTACCTATCTTAGTTCCTGCAGAACAGCTGCTGAGGTTGCTCGTGTGGGGTTTTTTTTTTCATCAATTTTGCGATTTTTTTTTTTTTTTTTTCTTTTTGGCCGTAAGTGTTATTTTAGAGCGGCGTGGATTCTTCTCGGGCTTTTCCCTCCTTTTTTTTTTTTTTTTTCCTTCCATTAAAAGCCGCGCAAGCCTATCTCTTATTTATAAACCTGCCGGGACTTGACTGTCGCGATGTACAACACGGTGTGGGATATGGACCGCGATGACACGGACTGGCGGGAAGTGATGATGCCCTATTCCACTGAGCTGATATTTTACATTGAAATGGACCCTCCAGGTAGGGAGCCGAAACCTGCCCATGCCCCCTCCCTGCCTTTCATTCCTGCCTTCTCTCCCCTCCCTCCTCCTTGCAGACTTTTCCCGTTTGGAAAAGGAGAGGGAATCTGTGGGAGGATGGGGGCGGGGGGGGGAGGAAATTATCTGTAGTTAAAGTTTGATGCCCGCATAAACTTTGCAGGGACTTGAACCCGCTGTCTCTTGGGCTGAAGGATTTTAATATTGTTTTTTGGGGGAGCTGGGAAGATAGCTGCTATTGATGGTGCCCTTTGGGAGGTGGAAGGAGGCAGGAGGAGAAGAGCTGCTCGCAGCCCCTCTCCCGAGTCTCCTTTTTTTTTTTTTTAAAAGTCTTTATTGAAAACCGTATTTTTCGGCTATGTTCACTTCTAGAGGAGCGTTTTTATTAGCCTCTTCACCTGTGTGCCGTTATGCGCCTGTAACACTTTGATGGCAGTGATTTACCTATCTCCATTCAGTTCCAGTTTAATCGCTTTTACAGGCTCTGAGACCCGTTTCTCGCCAGCTCTGTTCCAGCGTTGACAGATGAGGTGTGTGGTGGCTCTGGGTGTCGGTGCTGGGGGATAATACTTGGGAACAGGCTGGAATCCATCCCTGGAGGCACTGTTACTTTGATAACGTTTAATAACCTCGTTCAGAAGGGTTGGGTGCAACTTTTTTTTTCCCCCGATGGATTGCCCATGCTGAAAATGAAGAAATGTGTTGTCTCCTCACTTGCCTGAAGTTTTTAGATAGGACAGAAAGTTTCTTTTGTGTCTGAAGAGTGAGGGAATGCTTACAAAGAGAAGAGCTTGACCCTTTTCTTTGGTCATGAATTAAAGTAAGCAATAAATGATACTGCTGAAACTGTATCTATACCTGTATGAGTGTAAGAGGCTGAGAGCAGTAAGATAATTGAAGAGCCTTTATGTTCTCAGGTCTCTGATCTGTACAGCCAGAAGGTAGAGTAAAACGTGCATCAAAAAAACCTTAGCCTGCAGAGAAATTGGTAGCAAATAAGTGCTTCTAAGTGGTATCTTCCGTGTGGCATGTACTGTTAGACTTTTGAAATGCGCTTTTTAATCTGTGCTTGATTTGTGGCTTGTATCTCCAAGTGTGGTTTAATCTCTTTGTTTCAGCGGAGTGAGCTCTTTTTTTCTCTCCTTAGGTGTGTGGTACTTTAATTAAAAGAGGAGGAGGTAGGTGATCATGCTGAGATTTTTGGATCTTAAGGACCTGTATTCACTTCCTCTGGTAATTCTGCTTCTAAAACTGGACAGATCTCAGATGCACAATACTGGCCACTACTTGTTAAATTCTTGCATAGCTAACACTACCTATTTTTAGAAGTTATTCCTGAAAGCATAAAGTTCAGTCAAATCTGTTTGCTTGCTTCTGTGAATTTCAGAGAGTATCTTTCTTGTAAATGCTTTTGATTTTAACAATTCATTAGGTTAGTATTTGTATTTGCTTGTATCAAGCGAACAAAAATCCCATTTCCATTGTAGGTGACTTAAAACAATTGTGGGTTTTTTTTCTTAAAAAAAATAAAACTCCTTAAATGGCATAGTGTGAGCTGGCCTAACCAAACTCATCAGAAAACAACTTTTCAGTATTTCTGCAGGGATTTGACCATACAGCCTTTGGAAATTTACATTAAGAAGCAGTGCATCTGTCATTAATAATACCAGTATTTCCATCATGGAAGACCTCATGTCAGGGATCAAGGCTCTGCAAGGTCCAAATACCAGCTAGTGAAAGGACTTAATGTTACATGCTGATCCCTAAAGTGTTCAGTTACTTTAACATTTTTAAAATGGAAAAGCCAGAGCTAGGAATGATGCATGGGATGGTCCCATGTGTATGTCCTGATTTTGTAGAACTCTAAGTTTTAAATTGCAGGGGGAGGGAGAGAGAGCATGACAGAGGTAGTCTGCATTTTCCTTGCGCAAGGTGGGGTAGAAAAAGCATTTTCTGGACTGGGATGATAGGTCATCCCTAAGGGGAATGTGGAGGAATTTATTTGGAAGGCTGAAACACTTGGCATGCCTTGGGATAACGTCTCTGCATTTGCACCCGGTAACAACCACAACTCCATTTGGCTCGCTTCCAACAAAAATTTGTGAAGGTTTTCAGTATAGCGTTCCCCTGTGCGGTGGCTGGAGTGCCTGAGCAGCTGAATGGTGGCAATATGTTTTCTCAGCAGTGCACAAACTAACAATATGTGGCAAATGTCCCCACTGCCAAAGGAGGCAGCGTGGTCTTTTGTCCGCAGAACTTGCGTGAAGATCCCTGGTTGGTCTTTATGCTGCAGTACAGGGCATGGGCTGATACCAGGAGCCAAGTGTCTCAAATTGTGCGTGACTGCTCTTGATGACATTTTAGTGCATCTAAACTTCAGGTAGAAGACAAAAGCAAGGTGAACATAATGTGCAGTGTCACCCGTAACCTCTGATTCAAGGGTGGGGATACTGTTTCTTGTTAATGGCTGGTAGACCTTTAATTTATCTCGACAGGCTGTCTTAATACCCACCATAGCATTGCCCAATAATAATGCAGAAATAAAATCCCATGATGGCAGGCAGCCTGCAGTGCAGCCACAGCTCCTGTCAGGCCTCAGTGCACCTGCACCAGCTCATCAGTGTGCTCGTGTTTTCTGTCTGGGGTTGTAGGTGTAAATGGATGCTCAGAGCAGGTCCTGAAGCATCTTTGCTAGAAGACTTGCTCAAAAGTTCAAAATTAATAAAGTTGATAGCTCTCTCACACATGAGTTTTCCCCAACTGCAGCAGAGGCAGGGTCAGGCAACAAGGGATTGCAAGCTTTCTGCTAGCTTTTAATCCATCCTAAACATAGGAGTGGGACGGTTCTCCTAAACAGAGCGGTGGAACTAGGGATTCAGTTCTGCCAGCTTTGCAAAGCTCACCTTAGAGCAGTACAGCTAATACAGGAGCAACAGTGGTGACAACCAGCAGGGTGACTCCTGTTACCTAGAACTTTTCCCTTCTGCTTGCATGTATAAATGCGTAATAAAATGTATCACTGACATAAGGTAGGATCTATATGTGGCAAATAATACTAGGTGCAACTAACTAACTTTAAATGTCTAAAGACAAAACTGGAACCATCAGTTGCATATAGCTAACATAGTAGCTTGTAAATTTTCTAATCGGGATTAATTTAGAGTATTATGGCCTTAGAAGCATCATATGCCGATTCTGGCATTAGGAAACTGGCTGTCAGGGGTTCACTCGTATGTTTGTTCTTGCTGTGTGTCTTGCTGTCTGAAAAGAAAAGGAAATGGGTTACTGGATTGAATTTAGTTTTTATTTAATTTCTGTTCAAGTCTGCAAAAAGTTGTTACAGCCAGAAGTTAAGTTTTTGAATGGAAGATGTTGAATTGACTACAAAAGTTACCAGAAAAACTACCTATCTATTAACTTGCTTCTCATTAGTAGGACTAAGTAAAGTCTTTCCCTCTGTAGATCTGGGATATATTATCAGTAGTGTTGATGATAAAATGTGTAATCACTGAATACATTTTGTCACACTTCAATGAAAATCAGTAAGAGTGTTCCGCTGGGATTTCAGATACAGATGTCAGCAAAGATATTTGGCTCAACTACAAATTAGAGGTTAGTTCTTTTTGTGTGGGTTATGAAGAAACCCCCAAGTTTAAAGTAGGCTTACTAGTGCAGAATGGGCTCTGTCTCTGAGCAGATAACAGAAAAAGTGTTTGTCCCAAAGCTATAAGCAAGCTACCATTTTGAAGCCTGTTAGACCCAAATATGACCAACTGCATCTATAACTTGACCCAACCATCTTTTTCTAAGAATATTACTCTTCCTTACCTCATGTGCTGAGGCTGTTGCTACAAAATCTTTTAATAATTAAGGGGGGGCAGCAATAGTCTCTAGGCTGCTTAGTTTAGTCTACTTTGCAAAAGCAGCACTGCTGTTGCTGTGAGTGAGGCAAGTATTCAAGGGAAAAAGTGTATTTATTCATTATAGTTTCTATTTTCTTATATATAATTTGCAAACCCTTGTTTTAAGGAAGTGATACTATAATTGTAATTTGGAAAACATAGGGTTCTGATCTCAAGGGCAGTGTTTGCTCGGATACCAGTCCTGCTGTATCATTATCAATGTTATAGTGGAAGCTGAATGTGGCTTCTCAAATGGAGTTTGTGGTGTGCAGTACCCAGATGTAGGTGAACACTGCATGTCTATGCCTGACTAGTTTTCCAGTGGGAGAACAGATGCAAATTTTAATAGCGTTGTCAGTAGTGTCCTTCAGCTTATCTGAGCTGACTCCAGAAGCTTATCAAACAAAAATTCTGCTCTTACACATCTTAAAAAAAAAAAAAAAAAAAAAGGTTCTACTAGTGCATGTAATTAAGACAGCAGCACTGTAGCAGCAACTGTCTTCACTGGAAATTTAAGTATTTCTGAAAGTCATGTTTCCAAAAAGCAGATGTTGAAGATTGAGAGTTTCCTTATTACAGAAGGGAAGTTTGTGCTGACTGTTTTGGGGTAGGGCAGGGAATAAATTAGGCTCAGTCACTTGTATTCTGCATATCCTGGAAAATTATTTTAATTGGAGTCTCAGCTCCTATGAGAACAGGGATGTGAAATGCTTGTATTCTGTCCTTGTTATGCCTAGATTTCTCTACTGGCCTTTTCATTTAATGACTGCTGTAACCATTTTTTGTTTTTTGATTGCATTTTCAGGCTTGCTTTTGCATTCCTTGCACTTGGTTTTCATTTTGATGGCTCTAACTGTTAAAGAACATCACTCATCAGCTTTCAATTAAATACATGAACACAAAAAATAGCATCATTAATATAAAGTGAAATGAGGCTTTGCTTGAGATGGGAGAGCCTACTTTAAAAGGCTGACATTTTTGTTTATCAGTAGGCTTTCAGATGATGTAGGAATAGTTGGGGAGGGAAAGCTTGCTGAAGGGAGTTGTTCAGCCCTGTGTTCTGTAAAGCTGTAGGTTCATACAAACTAAAACATGCGGAATGTTCTGAGAAGAAACTAAGCTCTTCACTATGCGTTTGAAAGCTAAAGCAAATGCTATTTCTGCAATTGTTGTTCCAAACAATTGTCTGTATTGCATGATGTCTGTACCTGACAGGAATTAATCATGGTGTTGCTTCCTTCCACCTCACCTGTTCAAAAGAAGACTCTTCTTGGCGTTTCCTTTGGAGAATATAGTTTTCTCAAGCAGCAGAGTTGACTTCTGTCTTCACCATTGCTTGCATGATTATCTTATTCTAGAACGAAGCTATTTGGGCTTATCTTTGCTCCACAGCTTGGGAAAACAGAGGCATAGCTGGTCATACACATCTGTGCCCAGTACTAAAAGCAGTTGGGTGCCTTACATCATCTCATGTTGGTTGTTTAGTGAGTCACTTTTTGGGCAGAGAACTAGAGAACAGTGGAAATAGCAGTATAAAGAATACTTTTATCAGCATTCTCTGTATGTATTAAAGCTTAGGCTTTATTATTGTCAAAAAGACTGTTAACTGTGTTGAAACAGGTCGCTGTAAGACTTTGGCCCATTAAAGCAATAGGTGTGTTCTAGCTTGATTTTTTTTTTTTTTAAGACACTCATTTTTGTAAAGTGGGTTGCTGAGTAATGCTTAAAGAACAGGCTCTGCTCATGTACTAAATGCCCCTATGGAAATGAGTCAGATTTTCTTTTTTCTTCTGTTTTTTGTCTTACTTCTTCTGACAGGTCAAAATCTGCACAATAGTTAAGTAACCAAGAATCTGTTTGTCCATATAATCTAAACTACAGCATATGAGCTGGTGCTGGGTTCCCGAATAATGTGAGTGGATGTTACCTCTTCAGAAGAGATTGTGTTTTGATTGTCCTTAATCTTTGCTGTGTCCTCCACTCAACAGACAAAGATTTTGCAACATTTTAGTGAATATATTCTGGTATCTTATGTACTTCTAGTTCTTCTGAAGAAAAGTGGTCATATACAGGGAGTTTTAGAGGCGTTCACACAGTTCAAAAGAAGCAAAGTGCTAGTGATGCCTGTTGTAGCACTTTCCTAAAAGGACCCCAGCTGCCCTGCTGGACACGGACCAGCTGCCTGGTGAGTCCTGATGCCAAAGTACAATGTCCTCTGAAGCTTTCTGGTGGCTGAACAGGATCCAGGTTCTCCTCTGGCTTTCAGTCCAGCAGCACACTCGAGATGGCTACCTTCCATCCAGCACTCTTTTGAAAGGAGATGAAATACTTCAACTGCTTCAACCTGTGACTGCTTCCAACATTGCTCCAGATTCTCTACCAGTTTTTGTGAACTGAAAAAATGTTATTTTAGTGATTGTTCATAGGAATGTTACTTCTAAAATCAGATATCCCTGAAGCTGATGCATGGTTATTTGGGACGGGCTTGAAAAACATCGTGTTTCTCAGCCCAAAAATTTGTGGGTTTGGACAAATAAAAAACCCAATCAATTAATATGCCCTACTTGGTTGTTCTTTTGCTGAAGAATAACTTCAGTTTTGGGGTGGTGTCACATTGGGACTCTTGTACTTTGGGTCAGTTTTCTCCTGCTCTTTCCCATGAAAGAAAAAGATCCACAGGAGCCATTTTTTCATGGCTTTTACCTTCTGTAGCCTTATCCTAAATTTCTGCCTCTAGAGTCCCTAAAATCAGATGCTGCACATGATTATCTTTGCTTTTGGAGGAATTTTCCTTCCTTGCATCCCTCCCCTCAAAAACACCCAAACAAAAAAAACCCAAACCAGAGTTTATGCAATGGAGCTGGAGAAAAATTGCTGTAATGAGGGAATCTGCTCTTTGGGTGCATTTTGAGTGTGGGCAGTAGGGTTTGTACTCCAGCACACCAGGAAAATGTTTGAGAGGTGAGATATGGATGAGAAGTTCATTGACAGTATTGCGTATGTCAATTCATTGACAATATTGTGTGTGTTGGTTCATTGACAACATTGTGTATGTCAATTCCGTTGTCTGTTACAACCTGAATTTGTACCTTGCAATTAAATTTCCCAGGCTGTTAGTACTCATGCTGCACTGCCCTATGTAGTCATCCTGGGATCATGGTAGGAATTGAGACTGTTGGCCTCGGAGAAACCGCTCCCAAGTGTTGAATTGGAAATCTTTGTTTGTTGCATCTTTAGTCTGATTCATCTCCTGTCTCCAAAAAGTCTCTTGAAGGATACAAGGAAACTTGAATCAATGAGATGAATGTTTAAGATCCTTTGTTTCGAAGGGGACAGTACAGTCTCACTGATCACTTTTGGGAGAGTGAAAGAAGTCAAACTGCTACCGTGAAATCGATTTCATTAAAATATTTTTAAAATCACAGTGTACTTGAGTGAGGAGATTGAATCTATTTCTTCTGTTACACCTTGAGCTCTCAGCACAAGCAGGGACTGTGCCGGCTGAGTCCAGCTGGACAAATCCTTCCCTGCCCTGAAACTCAGCTTCTGCTGGGGCTACCACGTAGGGCTGCATGGGCTGGGGCCTCTGCCTTGGTGGAGCTTCCTCCAAGATCAAGGCTCTTAGAAAAGATGATGCGTGACACAATGTACAACACTTTTCCTCTGAATACATTTCTAACTTCAAATTTCTTCTGTAGAGTTGATTTGAAACACACCTTTTGATCTTGATTTAGATGGCTCTCTGCTAGCAATTTAGAAGGTGTTGAAATATTTCTACTTTGGTGACTAGAAAATAGTTTGACACAGCACAAGGACAGGTACTGTATAAGGAACAATGTAAATACTGCTCTGAAAGGTCTGAGCTAGTGGTAAGCCAAAATAAAATGCTGCTTAGAGCAGCCAGAGTCACATGTATTTACAGCTGTATTATTATTATTATTTTTAAGTAGGCTCTTGTGCAGCAAACTTCTTAGTAGTGCTAATTATTTCTATGAACTTGCTCTCCTATGAGGTTTGTACTTGACGTCTGGATGGATGGTTAGTCTTTGAAATATTTGGAGAAAACAGCCCTGGGCTGTTTTTGTTTAAAATGCCTTTTTCTTTGGGCTTTGGTAGGTCTTGTAACAAGTGTGTCACTGCTCAGGCCTGACTTCATTCTCCATCTTCTACAATGAAAAGCTAGTTCTTTGTTCTGTATTGCTGTAGCTCTGTGCTTATGCTAAATTTTGTTTTCCTTAGTCCTATGCAAATTCTGTCTCCATGTATTGACCAAAGAGTATGTTTTTTAATAGCTGTTTGAAAATTCTACCTGTGGAGAGGTAGAAAACATGCTTGTGGTATTTCTTTTGTGAGGGCAGATGAGGAACAGCTTTAGTTAATAAGTGAATAGGAGAATCTACTTGCGCCTTGTGTTTTATATCTACTTCTATTGTCTAGACCATACAATACATTGGATACTATAAGGTACAATTGTTCTTATCAAACATTTCAGATTTTCATGGACAATAAAATGTCTGCTGCTGACGTTCATCCAAAGAGTCAGTAAAAGCCTAGGTCTACAGGCTGAGAGATAAAGCTGTTCCTTCCTGAAGTGAACTGAGCATGTGATGCTGGGTAGTAACGGTCTGAGTGATAAAACATAGCAAAACTTCTAAAGCACTGTTATATTTTTGGTATCCAGCTTATTAATAGTGTGCTAATTATGCTTGGTTAGTGAAAGAGCACTCATCCTTTTCATCTTCCTCATGTTAACTGTGGGACAGTCACCCCAGCCCTGTTGGTCATGGAACCTCTGACACTGCTGTAGCTCTGCAGCTGTTAGGCTCTGGTTGAAAGGGAAAATGTTTTTCATCCAGCCATGAAAATAACTGGAAAGTTGGGGTTTTTTGGCTTTACAACTTCATGCAAAGGCTGGAATGAAGAGAAGATGCCATGTTGCTTTATAACACAGAAGTCAAAGAGCCCAGTGTCATTTTTCTGACCACGAGCATCCTCCATTTCTTCAGTCTCAGCCCATGAAGTAACAAGCCTTGCAAAGCAGTGGGGGATGCTTCTGAAACATCCAGAGGAACCCTGAATTTGAGCCAGCCTCTTCTTCACACACTGTTGTCCACCCTTCTGCAGGTGTCCCATAGCAGATAATCTTTCAGCCTGTGCGGTAGCTGTGGATGCTTGTGAAGAACAGAGCGCAGCAGAAGTCTGGCAGGCTGCAGGAGGTGAAACAGTGGTTGGGACATGTGGGAGAGGACTGGATAGCTGGGGAGTTTTCAAACAAAACAGATCTTTATCAAAAAAAGCCAATTAATCAAAACTGAAATATTTCTTAAAGGTGTTGGTTTTTATGAAAGTTTATAGAAACACAAGCAAAGCTAAAATGGGAGAGTTTTCATTGGAAGCCTGCCTGGCTTTCTGCCAACTTGTCTGCTGTTTTCTGTAATGAGATATTGAAAGACTTCAGTTCTTTGAATATGTCTTACTCTTTGGCATCTCGCCTGTTTGGGGGGAGGAGAGCGAAAATGTGAGCATGCCTGAGGTTCTGTGGCCGGCAATAATGCGATTGAGTAGCTTCCTTCTCCATCCCTTGAGGAGTTCTCGGTGCGTGTGAGCTGCCCTTTGAGGAAGGGCAGCTTTGAAGGGCACTGGTGCTCTGTACTTTGCGAAAGGGGTCTTGGCAAGAGAACTGAGGAGCAGGGATGTGGAGCTGCCAAGATCACTTACCTGCCAGTGGTGGGGAATGAACTGCTGTCAGCAGGTGTGCACGACCCTCCTCTTCGGCTGGGAAATCTCTGCAAAAGCATGGTGCCTTACTGCTCTGGCTTGCACACAGGCACAATTTCTCTAAAATTATGTGCAAAAAGCACCTTTGTTCAGCATAGGATTTTTTTCCTCAGGGATCTTGTGCAGCAGTGACAAGTACAGGACTATTGAGGGAGGGAAAGAATGTGAGGCTTTGCCTTGAAAGTGTTAAAGAGATTGAGAAAAGGTTTTTGGGAAATTAAGACTACAGAAAGTGCTTAAATATTGGAGGGGTTTTTTTATTACTAAAAAAAAAGTTAGCCTGCATTTTCATTCCAAGTCCTCATATACATCTCCAAAGGGAAAACCCTTCTGTTGTTAAGAACTATGTCATTAAAATGTTAGCTGGCCTAACCATGGATTACTTGCATGTTTCCAGAGTAATGATGCTTTTTTGAGCTTTATATTAGGGTTTGTATGTTATCTACTGCATGTCAGCCTTTTTGAAGCTGGGTAACTATCTCAGAAATCCTCTCATCTGTTTTCTGCTTGTCACAAGGTAGAGTAGATTGAGAGCATCAGAAAGAAGGCTGGTAGACAAACTCATGGAATTGCTGAGTGACTTAATCACTTTATCAGAGTACTTGGTAGTTATGATTATTTGTAACAGCAAGATAGAGTTAATGCTGCATTTAAACCTGCTGTACTTTTAAGTATCTGGCATGCAGCTCTTGGAAAATGCTAGAAGAAATACATTATGGAGCCATTCCTAGACTAAGTGGCATCTGCCTTAAAACTGCAAATTAGAGTTTAATTAACTGGCAGGTTTATCTTGTACGCAAGTACTGCAGCCAGAGAAGAAATGGGCTGTTTGACTGGATGCCGTGTGCGATGTAGCACTTGGAGAGCCAAGGCATTATTCTTTTCTCATTCCTCCTGAATTACTGCCATTGAAAACCCTCACACATGGGCTAGGTGCCTCTTGGATCATGTAATCTTGTGAAATTTTTTATTCAAAACCTAACCGTGAAAAGTGTGTGTCTCATGGAAGTCATAGTATACTCCAAAGTTAAATTTGGGATTAATGTAGCCTACTATTTTCTGCAAGAAAGTTTCATTTAAAAAAAAATACAGTGGTGCTAAACTTTAGTTACTTGCCGGTTTTCTTAATTGTCTTGGTATTGGAGGTGGTTTGAATTTCAGGGAATCATGTCAGCTAAAATGTTGAGTAGTCTTTTTAAAAAGCAATTCTACGCAGTCAAGAAAGCATGAGAAAAATTACCTTGGCAAAGCCAAATTGATGGGCATTTCTCTCTAAGGACCTGCGGTGCGGCTCTGCGGAGCAGCTCGGCTGAAGGCACCTGCTGGAGCCGGCACGGCAGCCCCGGCCCTGACGTCAGCAACATCCGATCCCGGGCCCGGCCAGCATTGGCTGCTGCCACCTCCGCTCCATCACCAGCTCGGTTTTATTTCCCACCTTCTAAGTGAGACTGAGCTGGGGTTGGGATTTAGCTCAAGCGAGGCTGCTTGGGGAAGCTGGGAAGAGGGGACCAGAGGTGCTAAAGAATGAAAAACCAGAGATGCTCGTTAGGATGTGAGGGAGAGCCGATCTGCCCTCATGGCTGTGTGCCAGGCGGTCACCGAGGGCTGAACCTGATCTTGGGAATACACTCATGGGGGAGCGGAAGGGTCCTGTGGAGCTGTTGCCTTTCGGATTTGGGGATATCTGTGCTGTAAAGCTGTCCTAGAGACATGGTAGGGGAAGGATGCTTGTGCATCTGGTACTAACAGCAAGTTCTTTATTAGAATGGATAGATCCATTGTGCTGTTAATCACTTGAGATCAATGTTCTCTCTCTCCTAGGAAAAAGGAGGCAAGAAACCATCAGGATATTTCACTCTAATCAGAGCTTGTTTTGAGATAAAGTAAGATTGTGCCTGTGGCTAGATCAGAATTGGGCCCAGTGACATGGAAAGAAACACGGCTGCTCTTGAAAGCATTTCTGTTGACTTCAAGCCAGCCTTATTTTACTTTACTGTCAGATGTTAGCTCTGTAACGTTCACCAAGTGAGGTATATAAAACTGGATTTTTAAAAAAAATTTAAATCAAAATCTGTAGATTCTTTAAGGCTCTTTGTAGCTTCTCATAGAAACATCACAGCATTTCTCCTAGCAGAGTGGTTAGTACTGTTTAGATATTCGTAAAAGCTATTTTAGGATGCCTCTTCTAGCAACGTGTTGGGCCAGCATTCTGAGAACAGCAGTAGGGTGGACGCTGTGCTTACAGTAGACTTGCCATGATATTACAAAATGCTCCTCTTGTGTCATCACAAGTTGTGGGCTGGTGGGGTTTAAACTATGTTTGTGCTCTGTTCTCCATTTGTACAGACTACAGTCATATGAGGCTGAGAAGGTGGCCAAGAAACACTGAAATGGTTGGGCACGTTTGTCTACTGAGTAAAAGCAATAGCAAGGGCCTGGTTCTATATCCAAGACAGGGGAAGATCTATTCTGACTCAAAGAGTTCAAAGTATTGAAAGTAAAGAATTAGATCCATAGCTCTCTGGGAACAGGATCCACCCTTGCAAATACTTTCGTAGTTTTAAAATGTGCAAGCTATTAAAAAGCATATTTTCAAAAGTCTATTGTGAAAAGGACTGGCTTCCATGAGTCAGGTTTTACAGGAACTGGTCCAAGCCTTATTCTTCTCCCTGGAAGTATTTCCTTCCGATTTTTCTCATGCAGAATGAAGTTCTGCAGACAACCTCCTGATAGCGAGAGCTGATACCAACCTAGTAAGGGAAAGAAGGAAAAACACGCACCTGTAGTAAGGACCCTTGGTGTCATGTCTAGTGCTCTGTGTCCATGTGCCAAACTTCTGTTCCTTACCTTTCTGGTCTTTGTCATTTGGCTTTTCTGTGCCCAGTACTTTGGAGTGAGCCCTAACAAAGCTGCCAGATAATTCCACAGTATATAAAGGAGCAAGACTTAATCTGACAAGGAGGGCTAGAGAAGTATTCAAGTACTCTAGAGAATACTTGAAAGGCTCTTCTGGAAAGCCCCTATTACCAGTGTAAAACAAGCTTTTACACTGTAAAATACCTTGATGTATTTGATATGTCCAAGCCTTAACTTGCAAGTCCCTGCAAAATAATCGCTGGTGCTGCTATAGTTTTCTAAGAATTCTTCATGTTGTTGTGTGTTTTTTTACATGAATCTTCATGCACTTGTTGGTGACTCAGAATCTACAAAAGATTCTGGAGTAGCTCACAACATCTACAGGTCCTGAACTTGGATTTACTGCTATGTGCAGACACTGATACTCAGAACTGCTGTGTCTGTCCTGTCACTTGTGTACAGTATGTAGGGTACCAGAACCCAGGTGTGAGGTGAGGAGGAGGGAGGACCTGAAGACACTTCCTAATTCAGGAACTTTGAATGGGGGAGATGGAACAGTGTAGGGCACAGTAAATACAATTGATTCTATAGGCTTGGCCTGGATATCTGCTCCTCTGACCCTGCAGAAGTAGGATGGGGCTGGGAGCTTCAGGCAAAGTAGGGTTAGAACTGTGTCTTACTCTCAGTGGTGCTTGGTACAAATACTTAGCTGCTATACAAACAACTGTAGTAGTTGAGCTAGGAGTAGCTGAAGCCTCCTAACCAGGAAGCTACTTCTCTGAATTCAAAGGTTTTCACCTTCCTTTTATAACAAGACCTGTTATTGCCTCACTAGATATGTGCACACCTGAAAGTTCCCAGCTCACCCCATAAAAAGAACCTGTATGCTATGGTTTAATGCTCAGTCCCGCAGAATGAATGCTGCTATCTGAATCAGGTGTTTGGTCAGCAACCCCAGGGTGCAAACGTCTGGGTCAAGGTTCAGATTTAGTTTAGATTGGCTCGATTAAAGATTCTACTGGTTTGTCTGAGAACAGTGAAGTTACTGTGTCAGATATTCAACATGAAATGGTATTTGGAACTGCAGTTGGAACACTGTTTTCTCTTCTTTAATGTGGGAGGTGTGGCTCGGAGGTGAGCAGAGGGATGGTGCCAAGTAGCACACCTCTCGGTGTTCAGCCATTCCGCGCTGGAGCTGAGATCAAAATCTTCTTTCTGCTGCCTTTATTTGTGTTTCTGCTTGTACACCGGGATTGCATGTGTCTGAATGATGGCTGTTGTCAGTGTGTCAGGTCTGCTCACTGATGCTCATATAATCTGATGACTAGGGCACAGGGTCTGACTTTAAAATGTGCTAGTAGCAAATCAACGTGTGCAGCTGCTTTTTAACTCCGAATTCGAATGTTACCTTCCCTTGTAAAACACTCTGTCTCATGAAATTACTGAAAAATGCTCAGTTTCAGTGATGGTGTTCTTAAGTGTTCAGCCTCTGTAAAGCAGGGGGAGAGCACTCAAGACATCTTTCTCGAAGAAAATAGTGTAATGCATTTCTGCTGGCAGACAAGTCTCTACCAATACATGAGCATGCCTGTGGCTGCTGAATTACTCCTGATGTAGGGCTTACATTCAAGACCATGATAAAGTTGTTTGAGCAAAAACTGACCAAATAGAAAGACCTTCAGTGTGTTGTATGCCCTTAGATTGTGTAACCTATTTTGAGAACAGAAGTAAAAGCCTGTTTGCCTTGAATTCAGAATAGGGGAATTTTGAGCAGATATGCACTAGGCCTACAGATGTGCAGTTCTGCCTGTCTTTTGGGGATTTGTAGCATCTCTTTTCCTGTGGTAAACATTTCAGCGATGTAAAGTGGTGCAAGCACTCTAATGACCTGATGTCCCCTATCCCTTTCCTTTATCACCTCATGTCCTTAGTATACAAAGAGTCCTAGCTTTTGTTCTGAAGAGGAGCCTAAATGACAAATCTGGTATGAAACATGAACCTTGGGTCTGTGATGGATGTACCGCTGCCCAGCCACCAATTCCCTCACCAGCAGCGTTTTTTGCTTGGAAGGAGAGCCCACCCGTTTGCACTTACACGTTGCCGTAAGGACTGGTGATGCCCGAGCAGCTGGAGTTTTTCCATAGCAGGGCACGGTGCTCTCCAGGCTTTGGCTTTGGAACACAATGCACCTTTGTACTCGTTTGGAGGTTTAGGCAATGATTGCAGTTGTAGTCTTCCTTTTAACAAAAACTCACGTTTCCTCATACTCCTTCCCTTTCCCCTCCCTCAAGTGTGTTTGGTTTGAGTACTAGGAAATCTAGAATCACAATGCAGCTGTTTACTTCAAAATTCTTTTAAAAATTACAAATTCCATTGACTTTGAGAAGGCTTGAAAGCCAAGTTCAAGATGCACATTTTCTCTCTCTTTTTCACTGTTGCATTGTGTTTAGTGATTATTTTCCCCTATTTACCTTTCTTTAATCCATTCTTCATTTTCAGCTCTTCCTCCAAAGCCCCCCAAACCAATGACTCCAGTCAATATGAATGGAATAAAGGACAATACCAATTTCTCTCTGCAGGAAGCGGAGTGGTACTGGGGGGACATCTCAAGGTAAGCAATATTACTAAAATGTATTAATATGTATCGTATTAAAAATAGACTAAGGCTGCTAGACTTCAAGAGGAAAAGAACATGGCTATTTCAGGCAGGAGGGAAACGCTTCACACTTATATTTGGCAAAGCACCTAAATGCAAGTGTTTGACTGGATTCAGGACTTGTTTAAGTCGTTAGTGTTCTGGTACAGATATTGCCAGTCTTGGTGACAGTTATTGTGTGGTTCTAAATATCTCCAGATACACAAAGTTTTTTAAAAAAACCAAAACATTATTTCATTCAGAAGAAAAGTGCTTCTGAATGTGCTAGCTAATAAAGTTTCATAAGCATACAATACTGGGGATGCATGCAGTTCAGCAAACTTTCAGTAGGGGGCTTGCGCAGAATAAAAATATTGGCATTCTTATTTTTGTTTTCTTTAACATTTGGTTAAAATCACATCTGTATTAATTTCTACTATATAGTGGTATAAAAATAGCTCTTACAAATGCTGTCCCCAGCTATACATATTGTTTTACCCCTTAAGGAAACCGTTTTCTATGTGCTTGAGAGAATAGATGGCTTGGGTAAGGCTCAGAAAATGAAGTGGCAGTTTTAATATGCTTAATTGCATAAAAGAATTTAAGTGTCCAGTCATCTCCTTCCCTCTTAAGGCACTTCTGAAGAGTCTAGAATTTGAAACTGTAAGGCGAAACATGAGCATGCTGGGAATGTGATCAGGAATTGCTCAAACTTGTGCACATAATACTTTGAAACACTTTGTCAGATAAAGGCAAGAAGAGCGTGTTTGCCACAGCAGTTCCCTGTAGTTCTGAGAAGGGAAATAAAGTTTTCATATCTTTATTGTACCACCCTTATCTTTATAAAGCAAACCCGCATAGATCTTGCTTTGAAGGGCCTTGGCTGTGATATTTTCCTGTTAATTCTAAATCAAAGCAGAGTGGCAAAACCTGATCACAAAACCCACTAGGCAAGGTTTGTTTAAAACTGCTCAATATTGATATCAGTTTATGGACTGTAGATTTGTTCCTCAATTAACACTGCACGTGATGGCAGGAGCTAATGCAGTTCAAATCACATTGGAGTGACTTTATTGGATTAGAATGTGATATGCATGTAAAGATGGAATCATTTATGACTCTAATTTGACAGCCAGTAGGTATGGACTGCATCGAGCTGCCAGGGCAGGAGCTGTGCTCTTCAGTCAAGAACTTGTCTTGAAATTTTTGTCATGAGCTCCAGGGTGTAACTTGAAGGTATAAGCCCAAGCCATATCTGTCCATTCAAGGAGAAGTCCATTTGAGTTAACTGTGTCTTATCTGTAAAATATTCTGAAAGGAGTAAGCAGATATGCACACGATACTTAATAAGAGTCAGTTTTACTAACAGAATGGTTTTCAGGTAGCTAAATCAAAACTAAGACTATTTTGTAAGAATACTTTTGTTCCATAGTATTTGAACAAAAAAGCTGCTGTTGATTTTTCTTTGCAAGATTCCAGTAGACTTGCTACCTCACTTAGATATGGTTGAGGCTACCTGATAAACTTCAATTTCCAAATGATTGTATTAAAAAGTGCTTAGTGCTTCTAAGAACCTGTGAGGGAGCTGTTATAAAGTGAGATATGTAATCTGAGTGAAATGGTCAAACCTGGCAAGACACTTAACTCTTCAGCTGCAATAATTTTATTAATGCTTGCAGGTACTCACTTTCACGAAAAGATTGCTTGATTTAGCTTAAAGCTCTGGACTGAGTATCCTTTTGCTTCAGTTGTAAATAAGGAAAAGCTGCATTGAAGCTAGCAAGGTTGTAGTGGTTTAAAACTGCTGTAAATAAGATCAGTGTTAAGCCAATAATGAGTCTCTTGAGAGTAGAACTGTGCTAAACTCTAGACACCTTTGAGCTGTGATGCTAGAGCCCATTTCTTAAGAGGTCAGGACTGGCTTCTCAAAGGGCACCTGTTTCCAGTGTGGACTTTAAAACCTGAGCAGATTACAGGGAAAGGTTGTGAACTCTCAGACACAGCCGCTACTGTGGCTTAAACAGGGACTTCTTCCGAAGTGGCAGTTGACTGCAGCTGCTTTTTTTAGTATAACTACACAAGTTCAGACTTGCTTTGGATGGCCTAAAAGACTAGAAAGCCTGAGTGTGAAAGAAGATTGCCTGATATTTTGAAGATTGTACTCCTTATGCATGCTGTTGTTTCTGGCTCCAGTACTGATACCTGTGGCAAAGATGACCATGTCCTTAACGCTTCTAATTTTGGCTTCCTTTTGGTTCTCCAGGGAAGAAGTAAATGACAAATTGCGAGACATGCCAGATGGAACATTCCTGGTGCGTGATGCATCAACCAAGATGCAGGGAGACTACACTCTGACATTACGGTAAGCACTGAGCAGTTGCAGTCCACATAGTAAAACCCCGAGTAGCGAGTTGCTATACCAGTGACAGTAGTGGCTGTGTAAAGCTGACATGGCTCAAGTTAAGAGATGTTCCCGAAGGTACTGCAGATCACAGAATGAGCAAATAAATAGCCAGGTGTGATAGTCAGTTCTGTTCTGTGCATTGAATCCTGTCCCTCACTAAGCACTACTGTGAGGATCCCTGCGTAGGTAAAATGGGGCTTGGGAAGGAGAGCCCCTCAGTAGTGCTTCCTAGTTTCAGAACTGCCAATGTAAAAGCTATTTATAAATGAAGGCTTTGATTAACGGGAGTGTCTTGAATATCTCATCGGTGTGCAGCTCTGGAGAATTAAACACAGTGTCTTTGTAAAAAGGGTATCTTGCGCTTTCTGATCTAAAGTTTAGGTAATAATGAATTGGAGCCGTGTTCCTTCATTAAAATTGCGTGCAAGTGTCAGGCTTTCCAGAGCTGCCCCAGCCCTGCCTACTGCAGTCAGCAGCTGGTGCCTTGCCCAGCCTGTCCAGCCACTTGCCTCTGCCAGACTCCCAGGACTGATCGTTAGAGGCAAACGGGTGAGGCACACAAGCCACTGCCTCTGTAGCGCACCTTCGGGAGTTACTATGATATCACAGAATCACACAGAATCACAGAATGTTAGGGATTGGAAGGGACCTCAAAAGATCATCTAGTCCAATCCCCCTGCCAGAGCAGGAAAACTTAGGTGAGGTTACACAGGAAGGCGTCCAGGCGGGTTTTGAATGTCTCCAGAGAAGGAGAATCCACAACCCCCCTGGGCAGCCTGTTCCAGTGTTCTGTCACCCTCACTAAGAAGAAGTTTCTTCTCACATTTAAGTGGAACCTCTTGTGTTCCAGCTTGGACCCATTACCCCTTGTCTTACTGTTGGTTGTCACCGAGAAGAGCCTAGCTCCATCCTCGTGACACCCACCCTTTATATATTTATAAACATTAATGAGGTCACCCCTCAGTCTCCTCTTCTCCAAGCTAAAGAGACCCAGCTCCCTCAGCCTTTCCTCATAAGGGAGATGCTCCACTCCCTTAATCATCTTTGTGGCCCTGCGCTGGACTCTCTCCAGCAGTTCCCTGTCCTTCTTGAACTGAGGGGCCCAGAACTGGACACAATATTCCAGATGAGGTCTCACCAGGGCAGAGTAGAGGGGAAGGAGAACCTCTCTGGACCTACTAACCACCCCCCTTCTAATACACCCCAGGATGCCATTGGCCTTCTTGGCCACAAGGGCACAGTGCTGGCTCAGCACTGGTAGATATGGTAGATATTTGATCTTGCCGTGAGATTCCGTTGCCTTAATGGCAGGTTTGACCCCTAGGGTGTAGTTTAAATTCTGCTTTGACTTCTGCCTTGAAGTTCATGGCTTGTGCACTAAGGTTTGGCATGATTTGGTTATTTTTCTGAATGCAGATGTCTTTAGAAACCAAAATTGAGAGTGCAGGAAGGACAGGATATTGCCTAAACAGTCTGTTGGTGAAAAAAGGAAGAAATAAGCACTATATTTGTGGAAACCACTAGAATGTATAAATCTGGGTAATGTAAAGTCCTAAACTTACAACCATCTTGTAATCCTCAGAGGATTTTGTTTAGGTTCCTGTATCCTGTGTTAGCATCCGTAACTCAAAGACTTGTAAATCATTGTATAAATGTATACTCAATTGTATACTATTAATGACCCCAAATTGCAGGAAATTGTGGGTTTGGGTTTGCATATGGCTTCTTTATTCAGCCTTCAGCATCCTCCTTTTCTCTTGCAAAACTTCTGGCAAAGCTAGGTCTTAAATACAATAAGCTGGCTCCAGAATGAATGCATAGGAAGAGATTTACTTTGGGCTTTGCTCCTTTTCAAATAATATCTGATGATAATTCTGTGTTTATTGACCCTTAAACTACCTAATATCTGCTAGTATGTGACAAGTCACTATGCAGGTGTACAGGGCCAAAGCCACTTGCCCAGGAATTTCACTGGTGGCTCTGTTAGTAGCCTTAGTGGTGGAGAGGGAGGTACATACACAATAAAACCTCTAAATGACTGTACTGCTTTGCAGGAAGGGTGGCAACAATAAACTGATAAAGATCTATCATCGGGATGGAAAATATGGCTTTTCTGATCCACTGACATTTAATTCAGTTGTGGAACTGATTAACCACTACCGCAATGAGTCTCTTGCTCAGTATAACCCAAAGCTTGATGTGAAGCTGATGTATCCAGTGTCCCGGTACCAACAGGTAAGGTCTTCATCAGACCCCAGTAGCTATTAGTGCAGACAAGAACAAGATTGCAGATATGTGTATGTTGTTGTTTTCTTTACATGAAGCCTGATTTTTTTTTTAACTGAAAAAAAGCTGAGTTTTCACATTTGACTTCACTTTGCTTGTGATAACAGATCTTCCAAATTGTCTAGTCATTTAAGCTGCTTCATTTTTATCAGGTTTCCAGTCTCCATCTGAGCAGTCCAATAGAGAATTGAAGCCCTGATGTGCAGCAGGCTTGAGCCTCTCTGAGAAGCCTTTTTTTCCCATGGGACTCTTGTGGACACTGTTCTAGACAGTGTTGCCCTTGAAGCACACATGAGCCACGCAGCTGCTTGCTCTGTGCATAGCCATCTAAATTTTTCAATTATTTTTTTTAAGTTTTATTCAGTAGCCCATGACATTTCACTGCATTAAGAAAAAAATAACTGCAGAGCTTTTTGGAAAAAAAAAAAACCAAACCACAACAAACAAAAAACGCCAACGACCTCCGATTTTTAACTTCAGATTCCAAGCAATTAACTTTTTCCTTTCTCCAATAAGGGATAGCAATTCTAGACCTAAGCTGTAGTGTGTTTTTTGGAAACTTAGTGTTTTGACATAGTTCTTGGTGACCCCATAGTCCCTACTGTCTGTAAACTGTGGAACTTGTTGCATGGAGGAAGGGGCATTTAGATGTGGAGTTTGTGTTCTGTAGAAAACTGATTATAAAAATGTTGCTGATGGCAGTGAAATGCAAATGTGCATAAGTGGACAAACAAATACTTTTAAGGAAAAATCTGCTTTGCTTGAAGACTTAATAGCTTTTTGTATGTACAGGATCAGTTGGTGAAAGAAGATAATATAGATGCAGTAGGTAAAAAGCTTCAAGAATACCATGCTCAGTATCAGGAAAAGAGTAAAGAATATGACAAATTGTATGAAGAATATACCAGAACATCACAGGTTGGTTCAACTTTAGCTGTTGTAGAGTCTGTTTCTTGTTGCTTAAAAAGGAAGGAAAATTATTTTAATGTGTTGTGGCTAATAAGGGCAGTCCAAGGCCAGAAAATACAAGGAAAACCTTAGTAAATTGTGGAACAGAGCAAGGTGTTTCAAAATTTTGCTGATAGTCCTAGAGGTATGGTGTGGGGAAGGAAGAAAGAGGAGCTGAGCTTCCTATTATAAGGTCGAGCAGTGGATCAGGCCGTCGCCTACAAGCTTTGCACTGCAGTCTTGTTCCTTGGCTGCTGAGTATTTCCAGCTGCTCTGTGCTGCAGGGAGAATTGTAGAGGGGTCTGTCCAGGATTTTTATGAAATTGTGTTCAAATCAGATACCAGATATTATGCATTAAGGAAGTGTGAATACAGTATTTGGACTGCTTCTTGTAAAATAAGATAGTTCGTATATGGGGAGGAGGTTTGCTGGCAGTCTTCCTGCAAACTAAGATGGAAAATATGACTAAAATATTTGAGGGGTTTGCAGCCTAATAGAGAGCATCATGTGGGGGAGGAGGGTAGACTTAAAGGGAGTAAGCCTTCCCTGTACTTCCCTGACTCTACTCAGACATTTGACTAATTTTAAAACTGATCAATAACATTTTGACTTGTGGGGGGATAATTGAGTCTTGCATTGTCATCTGTATCATGAGCAAATGATGAAGGACTCTTTCTTCGCATAGGAAATTCAGATGAAGAGGACTGCAATTGAAGCATTTAATGAGACTATTAAGATATTTGAGGAACAGTGCCACTCGCAAGAGCGATACAGCAAAGAATACATTGAGCGATTTCGCAGGGAGGGGAATGACAAAGAAATTGAACGGTAGGCTCTCAAGTTGTTTGCTTACAAGGAAGAGCTAGTGTCCACATTGACACTGCCATGGAATTCTTTTACATACTATTGCATCATATAAAACACTTTGTAAACTCAGTATTTTCCCTGAGACCTTCCCTCAAGGTGTCTGAACCTTCAGTAAATCCCTCTTCTGTCAGAGAATTGCAATGTAGAGAGAAGAGGTAGAAGATCTGTAGATTTCTCTCTCAACTTCAGTAAATTGAGATACTGTGGTGAGGACTGGGAAATAACAGCTGCATTTGCTTATCCTGCTTGAAATCTTGCTAGTACGGATACCTATGGTGGGATAGCGTAATCGATATACCAAAAAAAGAATGCGAGAGTGAAGGAGGAATCTGTCTTAGCTTATCCTCCTAGAGATCATTTGTACTTGCATATCTGCCAGAAGGAAACATATTAAGGTAAACTGAAGGTTCAAACTATGCAAAAGGGTGGTAGGCCTTCTGGCAAGAGGTCTTTTCTGGCAATCTTAACAGTAATTTTCTTGTTAAAATGAGGAGGTCAAAGGGAGGAGCTGCTGTTACAGTTGTTCTTGTGATACTCTTATATAAGTGCTACCGGTAAGTTTCAGTCCTTCTAGAGTGGTTTGACCTCACCTCTTCTTTGCAGGATAATGATGAACTATGAAAAATTAAAATCACGCTTGGGTGAGATCCACGATAGTAAAATACGCCTGGAACAAGATTTGAAGAAACAAGCTCTGGACAACAGGGAGACTGATAAGAAAATGAATAGTATCAAGCCTGACCTAATTCAGCTCCGCAAAATCAGAGATCAGTATCTTGTGTAAGTAAGCCTGACCTGTACCTCAGAGTAGTGTCTCTGATGAACCTGATCAGTGGCTGTTTCTATTAGGATAATGGGAGTTTAATTTTCATAACCAAAGTTCTGTGAGCGCTAAGATGCTACATTCTGGCATGGGATGTCTGAGTAATTTGTTGGCCTCTACACAACTTCATTCCTTTATTATGCTGTTGTCAGGCTTGAAAGAGCCTGTGACATCTTAGGTGCACATTCTGCAACTCCTGTAAATAAAACTTTTAAGATAAATGAGTTATAAACAAAACCTGATATAACAGAGGGTAGTACTTTTTGTGCTGGGTGCAGCAGATGTTGCTCTTACCCATCCTTGATTTTACTGATACCCCTGTTACCCAGCTCCTGATGTCGTTGCACTGGACTCAGTGCACTCAGATTCTGGCAGAAGACAGAGGGAAACACCATCTCAGAAGGTGCTGTTAGGAGGTTAGAAACTGCTAGTGGCAATACCCATTTTGTTTTCCCAAGAAATCAGCTATCACAATTTGTATTCTGCTTCCTTTCTGGACTGTGCTGTGCAGAGGCGGTACCTTCTTTCCTCCCCTTTCTCCATTCACGAGGTTGCTTCATGGCTCCTTTTTGCTGTGTCTAGTAAAGGAGGCGTCTCAGAAAATGACGCAAGGCAGCACTCTTATGGAATCCATGGTCCTTCTATGGCTTTTGCTACTAGAGAACAAACCAAGTTCCAGACTGTTTCTTTGTGGGACCTTGTGTCTGAGCTTCAGCTTGCTCAGTAAGAAAACTTGTACATGTACTCTGAAGTAAAGTATTAATTCTCTCTTCTTCTGGTAGATGGCTCAATCACAAAGGAGTGAGACAGAAGCGAATAAACGACTGGCTGGGGATCAAAAATGAAAACATTGAGTAAGTGTCATTATACATATGATTTTATTGAGAAGTGTTCCATTAATAAGTATTTTCTCCTGTGGGGGTTAGTAATATGTAACACCAGTTTCTCAGTGGTAGAAAAAGGAAGGACTGCAGAAAAAGGGAGAAATTCTCCAGAGGAACTGTATGTCAGGTGAGGCAGCAACTCTGCTGGAACATTTAGGATTAAACAAAGTTGGAACAATTAAGTTCTAAGTTGAAGCCTTTAATAGATGCCCTTTAGGAGCCTGACCTCCCAATTTGGGTGTGTTCTGGTATTTCTTTGATTTCTACAAAAATAAATTACTCTGTTTACTAATTCCTTTACTGACCACTGGTTAACAAATTTACCGTCTCTTTCAGCACGTACTTTGTGAATGAAGAAGATGAAAACCTGCCACATCATGATGAGAAAACTTGGTTTGTTGGGGATATCAACCGTATCCAAGCAGAAGACTTGCTCTGTGGGAAACCTGATGGAGCATTTTTAATTCGAGAGAGTAGCAAGAAAGGATGTTATGCTTGTTCTGTGGTGTAAGTCTGTTTTCCTTTTTGTTCTAACTACTCACTACCTAAATCTCTGCCATAGCTCTTTATTTTGGAGAGCACAAGCCCAGGCCTAGCTTAGACCTACCCATTGGAATGTGACACATGTTTGTAGGAAGTCTACCATGGTAAAAGCTTTGTTGCAAAAATGTCCTTTCTGCAATAGCTGTAGTTGTAGCAGTCTCTTCAGTTACCACAGTAGTGAGTACAAAATTCTGAAGTATCCCAACTTGAATCTCTACAGTCATAAGTAAATTAAGGCCAAATGCTCCCATATTCTTCCCTGCTAAGGAACACATGGGAAGAAGAAAAACAGGGATGTAAAGCTGTAACATCTTCTATTCTTATTTTCAGACATGCCCAACTCTAGATGCTTTCCGTTGCGTAGTTAAGATAATGGTGACGCTTCAGAGGAGACATTATTTGTGAGCAGTAGTTTTTATGACATTCACACAGCCTTGCATTGATTTCTTGTGTTTCACTTCATTTTATGCTGGTGTAGTGGAGGTCAGAAATACTCTGATTCCATTATCTAAAAATCCTTCAAGCCTGTTCTGGACTGCAAAATGGCTTTCACTGATTTATTTCACATGAGGTTAATTGCTTCTGAAAGCAAGTCTGAGAAATGAATATGTGAAGGTATATCACCTCAAGGTAACTGAAGATTGTAGTATCTGCTACATTCAGGATAGTGTTTGTCACAGTCACTGAAGTGATGGGTTCATCAGATAATTTCACTTGGTTGGTATCATGCTTCAAGATAGCAAAGGGATGGCATAATGTAACCTGTTCCTACATGTGACTTGGATTTAATGGGCTCCAGGACAGGGATTACATAATACTCTATCTTTCTGGCAGAAAAGTGTTTCTATTATAGCAGCTTTGGAAATACTGTGTTGCAGTAGCTGCTTTGCCAAGTTAGGGTCTCAGTCACTATGACTTCAGATCATGAACCAAATTGAAC
This sequence comes from Caloenas nicobarica, assembly GCF_036013445.1. Lineage (NCBI taxonomy): Eukaryota > Metazoa > Chordata > Aves > Columbiformes > Columbidae > Caloenas > Caloenas nicobarica. The sequence continues at coordinate 100,088,413 of NC_088284.1, read as the reverse complement.
CGGTGCCATACTTCACATTAAAAAATGCACACTGAAGGTTAGTGCTGCATTTCATTAAATATTCTAGGTCCAAAGAATTTGTGGAGTTTGGCGTCTTTGCTTGGTGGAAAGGTGACCAGATAAGTTGAGCACAAAGTCATAGCTGGCTTCAGGTGCTTATCTTCTTGGTTAAGCTCTGGACTTTTCTTTTCCAAGAAATATTGGGAGAACAATGCAGTAGGGAATTGTACTGCTGAGATAGAAGAGGCTTCTTATGTGGATTATTATGCAAGAGCATTTAATCACATGCCCTGAAGCACCGTTTCTTCACAGACTGTATTAATCTCCTTGACTTGCATCTACTGGGTCCTCTGTTATGTAATTTAGTGACTGGCAGGGTTGCTGCATTAGTTAATTGTTAACAGGCTGTCACTTTGGGTTTGTCCTTTACTCTTCTGTTTCCTTCTTTGCAGAGCTGATGGAGAAGTGAAACACTGTGTGATCTACAGCACTCCAAGAGGTTATGGGTTTGCAGAACCGTACAACCTGTACAGCACACTTAAGGATTTGGTTCTTCATTACCAGCAGACATCTCTTGTCCAACACAACGATTCTCTAAATGTCAGGCTTGCCTATCCTGTCTACGCACAGATGCCCCCCTCTCTCTGCAGATAAATTTTGGGGAGGAGGAAAGTGTTGGCTATCTTGGATTCTTTTCTACAATTTTTATTAGAACTTGGAGGGCATTCTTTCTCCTTAGACTGCTTGTTTTGCACAAGAAGTGATTCTGTGAATGTGAATCAAAAAGAGGCCTAGCAGCAACAAGATGACAACTTGGGTGTAGGTGTCCTGGTGCTACCTTAAAAGCTCAGCTGTGCTTTTACACTGATACTTTTGTTTCCTTATGAGGGGAATAAACTCAATGCATACAAAAATACTGGAAGCAAAACATTGTTTTACGGAGATAATTTTTTGCCAGGCACCTTCAGTGGAACTTCTAATTGGATTTTGTTTTCTCTTGTTCTTGTAGAGACAATTTGAAGCCGCTGTTTGAGGCAGCAGTAATGTCTTTCAGTCTTAAACTCCCAAGAAACTAGGGGGAAACTCTACCACAGCAATTCTTCTCTGTTAATTTTAGTAGCTTCACTGCGATTCAGCCAAACTTCCAAAAGAGGGCTTGTCTTGAAGTAGCATGGAATTTGGTGAGAGAAGACCAAAGGAAATATGGGAAAGCTTCAGGTTTTAATTTAAATGGAAAAATGCTTGTAAAGAAAAGTTGCTTTATTTTTTTTTGCCAACAGTAACAAAGTTTTGGTTTCAATGACACTACAGGTCTTCACTTAAGGGAAACATAACCAAACAGAACACACCAAAACTTTGTTCGTTGCTGGATTGAGCACTTGCGGGGAAGGTTGCATTAGCATCTGCACATACTTTCTACACCAAAACTTGAAACAAATAAAAGGAAAAGCTAAACATTGTGTGGCTTCAAACACTAAATTTGTCTGATCTGACGTAATTGATCACTCTTCTCCTTCACCCCCACCTTCCTCGCATTCCTCAGCCTGAGATTCTGTTTTCAGTATTTAATGATACTGTGCTTCAGAATGTAAACTAGAATGAAGCTTGCACTCACCTGTTGCAGTTCTCTTGCTGAACAATGACAGACTCTTGTAATGCTTGATTTTTGGTATAGAAGAAGTAGGTGCAATCGAATGTTTCTGGATGGCTTATTGTACCAAATACTTTCATGAGGTGTAGTCACTTCCAGTTGTATAGGAGTGAGCATGCCAATTATAATCTCCTCTGATTTGTTCTTCCCAAGCTAGATTCTGAACTGTCGCACCACTGCAGCCAAGCAAGATTTTACACTGTTATAATCTAAATTCCCTTGTAGTTATTTTGGACATGATGCAAAACACAGGAAGGGAAGAGAGCCGTACTCCTCAGTTATTGGATGTCTGGTACCATCCTTTGGCAAGGTCTGCTGTCAGATACTGGTGTTGGTAGTCCTGGGCTTTGTCAAGTATAGCAATCATCCAATAAATCCCCTTTCTTGGAAAGTGTACAAAGCAGCTTATTTCCATTCCTTAAGCTTCTAAAATGAAAAAGAGCTAAGTTTGGCAAACTGAACCACTTGGCATCAAAGCACAACTGGCAAAGTAATTGTTCAGTGTGCAACCTTGAAAGTTGCTTTTGTTCCTATTCCTGGAAGCGGTTCCCTTGCAGTGCACCCATTGTGCAGGACGGGAAGCAGACAGTCGTACAGGTCTGAGAATGCTCCAGACCTGTTTCTGACACTGGGGCTGACTTCCTGTTCAAATGGTTTGTTTGTGTGTTGTGTGATTTTTTTTTTTTTTTTTTTTTTTTTTTTTTTCCTATAATGCCTGGGCAGTAGTGCCAGGCTTATTGATGCTTAATGTTTACACTAGAAGTATTATTTTGTTGAATGTCAGGGATTTGTAAGCAGGGAACTGAGAAGGCTGGAGCACTGACAGCCATTGCAGAAAGGGTAGTCTAGTTGCCTGGCATGCCTGTGAGATGTTTGATTTTGCACTAATGACCCTGACACATCCCAGGCACTTTCTAATCAGTGTGACCTTCAGGCAAAGAATTCTATAGGTGCCACTTTTCTAATTCAATGAAACACTGCAAAACTTAACCAAAACTGAGTGAGAGCAGAAGAAAATTTGGGTAAGTTGCTATGTCAAAGTGACCCACATCTGTTTGTGTGTCCCTTGTCTCCCACTTCCCCAAGAAAATGAAAAATGAGATGTAGCCTTTGCTCTTAGTGGAAATCTCAAATGGATTCCTCAGTGGTATATGGATGTGGAAATTTTTAAAGAAACTTGCCCTACCCCTTGGATAATTTGCAGTTCTAATCTGGTAGCTGTAAAGTTGTCCTGCTCACACCTCCTGTGTATCTAGTGTTCCCTTGGTGCTGGGCTGAGTCCAAATGCCTGAAGAGGGAAGTCTGTTCAAAGGCACAGGTGATAGCCAGGTGCCTCATCTCATGCCTGTGGAAAAACCTGTGTGAGAGGAGTGTCTGACTATTTTCTCTGCCTTTGTGATCTCACTGGGCTCTCCTCTTACAGTGTAAAAACGTTTGAGGCTGATGGGACACATGTTTCTGGTCCTAACTTTTGTGACAGGGACAACCTGCCTGAAGTGTTTCACATCTGTCCGGTTTGTAGATAGGGCTCGGTTTTGTTTTAAACAAGCACAGGTCTATGTTCAGGCTCATAAATCCTGGCACACCCTCACAGTACTGACAGCAGTGGGATAGCGAAGCGGGACTGTCTGAAGTTTCCCTGTAGCAGAATCTGACTGATCCTGTGAGGTCTTGGTCCAGGTTCTAGCCCTGGCTCTGCCAAGGTAAATACAGTGTGATTCCGCTGGCGTCTGTGAAGGTAGCTTGGCTTTACAGCGGTGTGAGCGAGTTGGGATTCTGGCCTCTTGCTCTCTGATTTCTCTTCGCTAATCACAGGTGATGTATTTGCTGTGGATGATGCACTGGGAGCCAATAAGCCATCTTGAAGCATTCTTTGAAACTCAGCTTTGCCCAAACCTTCAGATCAGTGCTATGGGCAGCCTAAGCCCACATTCCTCGATCGGGTTCTGTTATCCTCTGCAGTCCCTCTGAGGCTGTTTTGCCACTGGATCTCTTGGTGTTTGGTTTAGGCACCTGAAGTCCCAGCTGCTATGATTGCTCCCTTTGACTCTCAAGTGACATTGCACAGATTCTTTTTGCATCCATTTTGCACTCATAGGGCAAATGAAAGTGGGTGTAAAACCAACTGATACAAGTAACTGGTGTGATCCACAGGGCAAGGGCTTGGCCCTGCTGCACTCGTTGTGCTTGGCCTCATTCTGTTTGCTCAGTCACATTAGACCTGTGAGTGAACCCATGCCTTCCAGGAGTTGTTCTACACTTGCATGACTGAGGAATCAGAAGTAGGCTTGCAGGGTGCAGGATTACACCCTTGTACAAAAAGCAGCTGTTAAACCTAAAACAAATACAGGAAATGTGAACATAAAGGCAAAACAAAGCTCTTTTAAAACAGTAAGATGCAAGAACGTTTTGGTTGCAAGAGTCAAAATGTCAGGAGGAAAAGGCGGAAATAGTCTCACTGTTGTAGCAGCTGTCATTTATCAGACAGCGGTGAGAGGAGTACTGATCGCGTCGACCCGTATTGTATTAAATATCTATGTAGAGTTAACTAAATAACCTTTGCACAGTGTCAAATGGGGTGGGGGGAGGGTGTTGAAACTCGAATATGCACAGTTTCTTCTAATCTGTTTTGAAGTATATTTGCAGGGATCAGGGGTGATTCAGTATTTTGTATTCGTATGGATGGAAGTCAGGTCTAACTTCCACAGTTGCCATTGGCCCCATAGCATCAGCCACGAGTGCCACATGTTTGAAGTTAGTAAGTTATAAATCCCCACTAGTTTCTTTATTGATTACAAGTAATCTTAACATCTTAACATAGGACAAACCAACCTAGAAACAGAGGGATGTCCTGACAGACACTTCACTGCTATGTGAAGCAGTAATATGTGGTTGGCCACCTTCTGATACTGGAGTGCTCTAGATGTGGGGGTTGTATTTTGGTTTTTTTCTTTGTTTTGTTTTTAAATTCTCAGCAGAAGTGGATTGGGATTGGGTTGCTACTTTACACCATCTGTAGTTGCAATCTAGAGTTACATCCAGTACAGCCCTCTGTCTTATGCCAAAAATAAGATGCTCATTCCACGCTCGTCCCTCTTGATGTGCCAGATAGTCAAGAAGTGTTCCATTTCCTTATTCCTTTCACCCTGACACCAGCGTAGGCAAGACTTCCACAACCAAAAACCATTCCCAGGAAAAGAGCTTGTATTTAATCATACCTGAATTCAAGTCATAGTGGGGCAAAAAGCAAAGTTTATTCTCCACAAAGCCAGGCAACTGTAATGAGGACTGTGGAAATGAATGTTGATGCTTTGTGCTGATTTGGGGAGGACAGGGGAGGGAGGAGGCTCTTGGTTGCCCCAAATCCTGGGCTCTCTGCAGGCAGGCTTGGCACTGGGTCCATAACTGAACGCTGTGGCTGTTTAAAATGGCAGAATTGCTGTAGGAGTGTCACACCTTAAGTTTGGAAAAGCCCCTTATTTGGTACTTGAACAATCTTTCTTCTGTTTTTGAATGTCTGTTTATTTTTAATTTTTGTTACACTAACAGGGAATAAAAATCAGAAATGTTAGTGAGTCTTGTATGCTTGCTGCATTGTGCAGACATGAAACAGGTACTGGTTGTGGATCAGGAGAGGTAAGAGACAGGTTCAAAATGCAGTTTTACAAAGCACTATGATGGACAGGGGTTGTTTTGTTTAGATCATGTTTAAAATTGGGTTTTCTTATGTGTAGTTTCCTTGTGTTGATTTGCAACCTCTGCTTTTGGAAACGCAAAATCAATATAACATTCCTGAAGAACAGAAATGCTGTGAGGGGAGGGGGGTTAGGCTTGCTCAAATTCAGTCTTCAAAGCAAGTAACTTGAACAAAGCGAAGGGTTGGCATCCTAGAGCATCCCTCTGGTTGTAGTCTGATGAAGCAGTGCACAGACTGTGCAGTCGGAACGCTCCACCTTGAAAGAAGAGGAGATGCCAGAGCAGACCCTTCCCTTTGGAATAATTGATTGTACTCTCCTAAAATGTGTGTGCGAGCAGCTAGTTAGGAAATTAATAGAAGTCCTTAAGGAGTTGCTCCTCTCTCTGTACTGGAAGGGAACTTAGGTTGCTAAGCCCCATGTTTCCCTTGGCACAGGGTGTGCAGCCAGGGGAAGGGAACTGAGTTACCAGCCCAAATAAACGCGGCCTCTTCATGGAGCAGCTCGGCTGGTTAAGTACTGCGCGAGGAGTAATTTTGGATGGGGTTAGATGAAGTTTGGCCAACATTTTTGTGAATCTTGCATTCTGTGGGCAGAAATACTTTCCACCAAATGGGGAAAAAAAAAAAAAAAAAATCTCTCTTGAAATCTTTTCAACCCCTTCCTGTTTGTTCACAGGGACAGAGAGGGAGCTTGAGCTTGTTAACCATTTAGATGATGACAGTGCTTGGAGTGCTGGTCTTTGGGGCTGGCTTCATAAAATTAATGCAGAATTTGCATTTTTTTTTAATTGCTGTTGGCATAGACTTTCTGTATTTTATGACTAGACTCACCATTTGTTCTAAAAAATTGCCTTTAAAAATGTAATATGAGCTTCAGAGGCAAAAAAAAAAGGAGAACGGGCCATTATTTGTAGAAGAACCGCCTTGTTGATCAACCCGTGTTAGAGAAAGCAGCTTTAATTTGACGCCCCCCTCCACTGCCTGCCTTTGGGATTGTTTCTGTGAGCTCAGTGTTGGCAAATGTGGGGGCCGAGGTTCCCCCTGTATTCAGCGCCATACCCCTGTGCTTGCCAAGTGCTCATAGCAAGGGACACGGGATCGTTTGGAAAAGCTATTGCATCCAAAGACCAAAAAAGTGTCCAGAGGTGAGTGTCACCCTCTGGCATCGGTCTCGTCGCTGCAGGGAGTTGTAGGATGCTGGGTTGGGCCATGAGCTGCCGCCTGGGTCTCTGCCGGGTGCGGTGGGGTCCTTGTTCTGTCGGCTGGTTGGGGTTTTGGTCTGGTTTGGTTTTTGTGAGTGACTTCTACATCTGGTGAAGATATGTTTGATGAAACCTGTTAATTTTGTATATCTGGCTGTTTATTGCACCATGGGATTGTAATGGTCTGCATCATCTGTGTGTGTGTGCGTGCGCGTGTGTGTATATGTACTGTATGTATATAGATATATGTAAAATATATTCATGTACACATTTATATGCATTAGGTCTAAGTGGCACTGCCCCTTGAAACAAAAGTCACTGTTAGCAACTTCTGCCGTGCGTTTAGGCAGAGTTGGGTTTGTTTTTGTCCAATGAAAAGGACTTTGTTGTGTTCATCTTGCATCTGTGCTTCTGAAATGCTGAACTCTGAATTTCCTGGGGGGATTACTACTTTATTTGTGAACTAAATTGAACTGGGGCGTTATTTACTCTGGGACAAATCATTCAACTTTGTTCCAAGCAAAGGTTTAGCAAAAGAAACCCTCTTGCTCTCCTGTGAGATGCCGTGAACCTTTGCAGGTCTGAGCAGAGCCCCAGGCCCCCCGTCCAGAGCCGATGTGCAATGGGTGGTGTTGGTACATGTCCCTTCGTGAGTGGACTCTTCGTATAAGGTGTGGTTCAATGTAAAGCATGAGTGGGTGTTTGATCTTGTATCGAGGGCTGAAATAACAGCACACTCCTTTGTACGACCTTTGCATTAATGTTTCTGCTTTTCTTTGACTTCTATTTTCTTTAAGGGAAACTGCATCTCTTTAGAACCTGCTTCTCCAGAAGCTATTGAATTATTTTGTTTTCCGGATGAATTCCAGCATGTAACTTTGGTACTCTCGTTTGTTATTTGTGTAAAACTTGTTCTTCTGTCGTTTATAGTGTAGCTGGGAGGGGGGGAAATGGAATTCATGTAGTTTAACTTTAAAAAAAAAAAAAAGTAACAAACTGCTTCATAAGGAAACCAATTGTATGTTAGTGTTTTCAGACAAGTCATCCTGTAGTTTCTAGCTCAGTAATGCAACACTGTACTTGTCACCGGGTGTGTTACAATTTTGCTGTACTTTCTTTTACTAGATGGTTGGGCTTTTAAATCCCAGACACTTAAGCATCCTGGGCCTACTTGCTCTAGATCGAAAAATGCAATAAAAAAAAGTTGCAATAAAGCACATTGACATGTAATGTTTTAGACGGATGTACTGACAGCTGTTTCTAATAAATTCAGAACTGCAGCGTGGTCGGGCTGCTGTGGTGTTAGCTGTGTTTGTGTCTGGCCAAGGCCGTGAGCATCATCTTTAACAGAGACGGTAAAAAAACCCCATGACTTGCAGAGGCCCAATTCATTCTTGGCTGGAGCTGAAGCAGCCGGGCCCCAAAACCCCCTCAGGGCTGAAACAAGGGAGGAATACGCGTAGCACATGCTCCTTAATGGAGTCTTTTCCCCATTCTCTGTAGGGAGAAGAGGAGCCATCAGCAATGCTCTCTATGCCTCGTTGCTTCCTCTGCCATCAGGGAAAACCATGGTAGTGATGCTGCTCCTGAGAGGGAGAGGAGGGGCTGAAGCAGCTCAGTTGGCTGCGTGTGCTTAGATCCTTAATTTTGCAGGAGTTTGGGAAATCACTGTATGATTTCCTGATTCCTTCATGAGCACCAGGCACTTGGGCCACTAAAAAAATCAGTGCGGGTGGCATTGCCCATCCTGTCCAATTGCTACTGCAGGTGTTAGCAGGAGTGTTCCCGGTGTTAGAGTGTTAGCTGTGTGCCCCTGCTTCTCCTTAGGGACGTTTTGCAGGTCTAGGGAGCTGCGGGGGAGAAGCTTGAGTTGCATGGGGCAGCCTGAGAGTGTCCACCCAAAGGGGCTTGCTGTTTGTCAAAGGAAACCTTGCGGCTTCACCCCTCAAACCCAGAGTCAGACGGGATGCTGCAGCATCCTCAGAAAATCAGGGCAGGAGCAGAACTGGTCTGTGCGTGGCTTGGCTGGCCAGGGTTGCAAATGGTTCAGTGTCTTTGCAACCCAACGAGTCGACGTTTTTACTGATTGCTGAGCAACATTTTTCCCACCCGCTGAGTTGACCATTTTCAAAAAAAATGCTGCACAAGCATTTTCTCACATTGCTGAGTAGGCCTTTTCAGCCCCTGAGTCAGCATTCCCTCCATTGGCCGAGTCCCACAGGTGGGGAGCACCAGAAAAGCCCCTGGTCATGGTGCAGGAGAGCGGGGGCCACCCACAGGGACCCTGAGGTCTCACCCAGGCATCTCTTTTTGCACCCAGCAAGGGGGATACTCCACGTTAAAACACCCTGAGCTCAGGTTCCCCTCTGACTGGGAGGACTCCACAAGGCACTCCCGGGGCCTGGCTCTTTTTTTAAAGTCATTATTTTAAACGTATTTCCTTTTAATAAAGGCTAATAGGGTAGAATTACAGGAAAGATATAAGTCACTAATTGGAGAATCATTTTTCAGGGCTTTGCCAGATGGGTCATTTTGTTATGAAAACATTACAGCCAGGAGCTGGTGTAGGAAATTTCCAAGCAGCCGTGCTGACTGGATGGAAAGAAAAACACCTCCCAGCTCAGATGTCTTCTCAGAGAAAGGGCAGATCCCCGGGATTTTTCCATCTTCGGCGATGCCACAGATCTTCCTGCAAGTCCCCTGCATTCCACCCCCAGCCATACACGGGACTGGGGGAAAAACAAACAAACAAACAAACAATACCACGACTCCAAAAGCCAGTCTTCCCCAGCCAAAATGCCTTGATGTGAGGTGTCAGGATTTGGTTCACATCATCAGGTTTTGGTATAAAAGCCATGGGCTTGTTTGCAGCAACCAAGCTGCTCCACTTCTCCTTGGATTCAGCTTTCTAAATACATGAATTTTAGTCTAACAATTCAGTTTAATAAACACCCGGAAGCTGAGTGAGGGGAGCAACATAACCACCAGCCACAGCTTGAAGTACCACAGACACATTTGTAAATCAAGGGCAAGGCAGCTGAGGTGACCGTCTGCCATGAATGAAGCAGCAGAGCGTGGAAGTGTGGCCTGGGCCACATCTTCTCACACCAGTTCCCACCGTGACAGAGGTCTGAGTGGGTGGAAAGGTGCCCAGGAAGGAGAGTGCAGCCTGCACCCCGTTGGAGTAGGACACTCAGGGATGTGCAACCTGGCCAAGCCCTGTGGAGACGTGAGGAGCGTGGAGGAGCATTCGCCATGGCCATGAGCCCTGATTCCCCCTGGCAAGACGTGAGATGCAGCATTTCCCTCCCCAGAGTATCAAGTTGAAGCTCAGAGTGGTGGCTAGCAGCTTTCAACTCAACTGGTGGATTAGGGTTGGCCAAGGATCCAGAATCCCCATTTCTCAGGAAATCTTGTCATCTCACTCGCCAGGTTTTGTCCAAATTGGAACAAAATGTTAAAATACAAAATTTGATGCTGGACAATATTTTTTTTTTGGGGGGGGGCGCGGGGCGGGGCGGAGGGAGATGACAAGACAAAAAAAAAAAAAAAAAAAAAACCAACCAAAAAACCAACGACAAACAAAAACCCAACCAACCAAAAAAAATTTTGGTTCAGCTGGCACAGTCTCACACCAGCCTTTTTCTACACAGCCTTTTTCTACCAATACAACCTAAGATGCCCCAAAAGGTTTGAAGGACGGAGACTTCTCTGTGACCAAGATAAACCATTTCACTGGCTACTATTTTCTCCCTGAA